>NC_056621.1:20422847-20772897 GCF_018340385.1 Cyprinus carpio | reverse complement strand
ACAGGATTTTGGCCAAAAACTCTCCATATCTGCTTCACCCACTGCCCCAAAACGAATACCTCCCCAACGCCTCGGCCACTGCCTCAACAGGATTTCTGCTCCCACATTGAGATGCCCAGGGATGTGAACTGCTCTCAGCAAGAGGATCTGGTGCACCAGCCTGTAAAAGGGGCGCAAACGCAGACCTCCCTGGTGGTTGATGTAAGAGACCACCGCTGTGTTGTCGGTGTGCACCAACACATGGAGATCTCTTAGGTCCAGGAGGAAGTGTCTCAATGCTAGAAACACGGCCAGCATCTCCAGGCAGTTGATATGCCACGTGAGATGGTGACTACTCCACAGACTGCGGGCCGAGTGGGCACTCATAACCGCTCCTCAACCAGTGAGGGATGCGTCAGTCGCTAGTGTTACATGGCCACAAGGAGCTCCCAGCACCAGGCCCTGAGACAAGAACCAAGGTTTCCTCCACATGTCTAAGGCATGTAGGCAGTGCCGCGTGACCTTGAGCATGCAAAGCAGGTTTCCCCTCGGGGAGAACCCCTTGGTCTTGAGCCACCACTGTTGCGGGCTCATGTACAGCAGGCCAAAAGGTATCACTTTGGACACAGCTGCCATCAGACCCAGCAGTTGTTAAACTGCTTGACAGTGAGTGACCGGCCTTCTCTCACTCTCGTGATAGCAGTGAGGATCGGCTTGATCTGAGCAGGGGACAAATTTGCCTACATCGTGGTCGAATCCCACACCATGCCCAGATAAGTGGTTCTCTGTAATGGAGAAAGCACACTTTTCTTGGCATTTAGTCTTAACCCCAGCTCTTTCATGTGGATGAGAATGACATCTCGATGCAGAACCGCCACCTGCTCCAATTGAGCTAGTATCAACCAATCGTCAATATAGTTCAGTATACGGAGGCCCTGGAGTCGCAGCAGAGCCAGAGCAGCATCCACACACTGTGTGAAAGTGCAGGGTGAGAGTGCAAGGCTGAAAGGAAGAACTAGTTGTTTTAGAGATGTCCAAAGAGGTAGCGAGCCTCTTAAGTACTGCTACATTTCCGGGCGGTGACTGACAGAAGCACTCACTGGAGACTGTTGCACCCTGAAGCACGGTGAGTGGCAGGGTTGGCAGATCGATCTCCTGAGGGCACTTAGGAGAGACAGGCACCATGTAATGTGGTGTACACCACTCTTCCCCGAAGTCCTGAGCAATGGCATCAGGACTCACATACCTGAAGTCTCCTATTGAAAACGAAGGTCCTCAGACCCGTGTCATCTCCTAGGAAGACTAAACTGATAGAACCAGAGCCTGCTCAGGGCAGGACCCAATAAGGCACACTTGGTAGGGGCTCCTACACCGCCAGGTGACCTACTAAGGGAACCAGGCTCTCGAGACTGGCCTCTGGTGCACTTAGAGTGGCTAAGTCGTGCCCTGAAATGATGGACTGGCAGGGAATGGCTGAACCAGCTGCTCTAGAGCACTCCGAAGAGGTAGCGAGAATCTTAGACCACTACATTTACAGGCGGTGACTGAGAGAAGCGCTTGCCGGAGACCGCTGCAGACTGAAGCACCGTAGGTGGCAGGGTTGGCAGATCGTTCTCCCGAGGCCACTGAGGAGAGACGAGCACTGTATGAGGTGTACACCGCTCTTCCCCAGAGGGAAGGGGATAGCAAGCAACACTGAAACAATGTTAAGTCACAAAGTTGTTCAAGTGTTGGTTCAATATCTCTTTTGCAGCCACAATTAATGTTAAGACAAGATTGAGAATTAAATAGAAAATCAATGAAAATATAATTGAATCAAAATTTAGAAGTGATGTTGGTTTAGTATCACTTCTGCATTTGCAATTAGTGTTGAAACAATAGTAAGATAAAAAAAAATTATTTAATCAACATTACACTTTGATTGCTTCCATTACTGTTGCAGAATTAACATTGAAAAGAACAAAAAAAGTATAGTAAAAAAAATAGTAATAATGTTGAATCAGTGGTACACTATGATTGATTCCACATCACTGCTGTTGAATCATTATTGAAATGAAAAATTATCAATGGTAATGTCTATATATATATATATATATATATATATATATATATATATATATATCAATGTTAATGGGATGCAGGTTTGAAATCATTTTTGTTAAAACATAAAAAATACAACTGAATTGTCAACATAAAATAATGTTACCATATGATGTACGTAAGTTAATATTGAAGCAACATTGAGAAATTAAAAAAAAAAAAAAAAATGTTTGGGGAAAACCTTTTCAAACATAAATGACACTTCTCCAGCAGTTGATTCAATTTATTTTATTTGACAGTTAAACAAAATCAATGACAAAATGAAAGAAAAAGTGGGACAAACAGGACAAATGCGTTACAATCTTTAAAAATAACATCACTTTCAAAAGTCTGATTTCATTATAAGACGTGGTCCAGTGATTCAAGTTTGCAAAATCTGGCTTGCATCAGACTACTGCCTCTTTTCCTTTGGGTTCTCTGAAATCTGAAAGAATGTTACTTCAGAGCAAGTCAATTCAGTTGTATTTTGAGTGTGTGCATGTGTGTGTGTTTGTGTGTTTGTGTGTTTGTGTGTGTGTGTGTGTGTGTGTGTGTGTGTGTGTGTGTGTGTATGTATGTGTGTATGTATGTGTGTACATACACACACACACACACATATATGTGTGTGTGTGTGTGTGTGTGTGTGTGTGTGTGTGTGTACATGCATACATACATACATTATTTTTTTATTAATATTCTCAGTAAAATGTAGTCAGGATTAAATATCTGAAGTACAGTTACATTTAATGTATTCTGATTAAGTTCAAAACAAAAGCAACATATAAATAAAAAAATAAAAAAGTAACAATACTGCGATAAATAAACAATTTAATGAGAGGTGTAAAAATATTATTAAATAAAGACAGTTATGTTTGTTTTTACTCCATAATACAAATAATGCATTTTCATCCTAATCACAACGAAAATTATTTCTTTGAACTGCTATTAAACAAATGAAAAGATTTTAAATAATATGCGCAGGTTTTAGTTTGACACTAGAGTGAGCTGTTGTGTGTGTGCGTTCATGCCAAGTACTTCCCCCAACGATTTTATGTATTTATTTATTATTTTTTATCATCACAATTCAGTCATTTTAAGTTTGTGCGTTCGTTCACAAGCAGAAATAATTTTTAAAAGATTTGTCACAACCTGAACGAGACGCTTTCCTGTGTCACGCTGGCAAACTGAAAGACGCTTTGTGATTGGTTAACGCATCACCGAGTTCATCCCTGATTGGTCGATCTCATTTCAGTTTAATCATCAGTTTGTGCTGCTGACGATAAGTTGTCTGAAATGTTCCTGCGTTCGCTGATAAACTCCAGTAAATGCTCTGTTTACCACTTTATCACCCTGTACATAATTATATGAGGTAAGCTTAATCTCCTTTCTCTTTCATGACGGCGTTATGGTTAAATCTTAAGTGTGGTTGTTCTCTTGTTTGAGAGCTGTTAGCAATAGCAAGTCTCAGGCACTGACAGAAAATGAGCCCTAATGTTAGCACTCATATTGTAAATGTTTATATTCTGCATCATCGAAACGCGTATGTATACACAAAGAATCACAAATAAACAAATATCTTTCTTGCTCAATCATTTATCCCATGCAGTTTGTAACTTAATAGTTAAAACACAAACTACAAGTTATATTAATCAGCTATTTCCATGAAATAACGTTATAGCATGTTTTATCACGCGTAACGTTAGTGTTAAAAGACGAATTATATGTGATATGAATCAGCGTCAGGCTCAGATGAGGATTTCAGATTGAACCTGTCAAATATGTACACGTAGGTACTAAAAATATGTTGTTTGACGCTATTGTATTTGAGTCTTCTGATGTTATTTTTTCATTGAATTGTGTCAAGTTTTATAAAATATTATCAGAATTTCTAGTGTATGGATTGTAACGAATATTAGTGTTTATAATTAATACACTATTTATGATTGAACAATATGAAATAAGGGTTGTAATAGTATTGATTCGCAACGAGGCACGTGATTGTTATGCCCTGAAACATTGCCTGATATTTTCAGTTTGCATGGTAAAAAAAAATGCAATTACTATTTTTATTATTTTTTAAATATACATGGTGTTAGTGTGGAAAGTTTAATTTTGTATATGAATCTGTATATGAAATAATATTTTAATAAGTCTTAACTGGTCTGTTCTCAGCATGTTGGGATTTATTTATTTTCTTATTTATTTATTTTTTGACTTGATGGTCTACGACAGGGGTATCAAACTAAGCTCCTGGAGGCCCACTGTCCTGCAGAATTCAGCTCCAACCATAATCAAATGCAACTGAACCAGCTAATCAATTTCTTTAGGAGTGCTAGGCAAGTGTGTTTGAGCCACACTCTCCAGAACAGTGGCCCTCCAGCAGCTAAGTTTGACATGTTATCTAGGAGGTCCATTAGGTTGTATTTATTTAAGTTCTACGCCATAGAGTGACTTGTTCAGAAGAGTCCATGGGACTGTATTCACTTGGTAATTGAGAGAGAACTAGATTGGAGTGTCATGTGCCTAAACTTTATTTGTATTAGGTGCATGTACACATGGAACTAGAGAGGTCCAAAGACAGAGCCCTGTGGGACTCCACCTGTCATTGAGGTTCACACAATTATAGTGGCCTATGTTAAAGGGATAGTTCACCCATACATGAAAAGTCTGTCATTTATTCACCCTTGTGTCATTCCAAACTTGCATGATACTCTGCAGAACACAAAGAAGACATTTTGATACATTGTACATTTTGGTTACAGTCGGCTTCTATGAACAAAACACTGAGACTTTTGTCAAACTAGCTTATCTTCTTTTACATTACACAGGCGAAAGAAAGTCGTACAGAGTTGAAACCACATGAGGATTGATAAAATTATGGACAGAATTTTGACAACAATTTCCACATTTTATTTAAAAATGCAAATAAAATAAATAAATTTGAACAATCTGTGTTTGTTGCAGTGCAGCCAAATGACCTTTGAGGGCAGTAAAATCACATGTTTTATAATGTTACGGCAGTTACCCATATCAGTTTTGTCCTTTTAAATTAAATAAATGGTTCGGTTTGGATCATTTGTGGCCTGGTGTTGGGTCAAGCTAATAGTTCAATCATGTTATTTGGAAAGGCATGTCCCATTGCCAGTGTATTGAATACCTGGGAGCCATGGGCCAGTTTAATGTTGACCAGAAAACATGGTTGTCTTAACTCCCTGCAAGGATCACAGGAGTGTGGTTCCCCCTCAACCCAGTTTGTTATGGCCTGGAGGAGCAGATCACATGGCAAATTTCACATTCTTCAGGGTTTCAGCAGACAGTCATCTGGGAAATCTTCCCATGATTCCCAGAATGAGGGTGGAGGCCTGACTCTGGAATATCATCAGACTTTTGGCCTTGACCTCTCAGAGCGGCCATGTGATTCTTTAATCTTCGTCTGGACACCCAAAGCCTCTTCATCTTCATGGCTCTCCTCTTCCTTATCCGTCATTTGAAAAGTTTAAAGATTAAATTATTCCTGGTGTCGCAAACTCTCTTTAACCACCAAAAATATGTGAGTAAGACTTTGGCAACTGTTATGTTTTTACCTATTGTTCAATTAAAACTTAAAGTTCATAGTTCTAGGTTAATAATGCTTTTCTTGGTCATTTCTTGGTAAATTTTTGGGGTGGGAGTGGGGTGGGGGGTTGTATGGTATGTCTCGGATGTATTCTTAACAGGTTTTGTGATATTAATTCTACAGTCTTTTTGGTCATAATGCGCAAGATATTTTAAGGAAGTGAGCAGAATAGACTGTGTATTTATTTCCCCCTCACAACATAGTGGGGAATTCCTGCAGTCAGATGCTAAACCAAGACTAGCTCAAAAATACAACTGTGGGCGAAATGAAGACTAATTTCAAACTGAGGTAGGAACGTGTGGCTTTAAATGTTAATGTCTTCTTCCTCATCTTCAGCCTGAATAAAGTTTATTGTGGTGCGCTTGGCCTCCTCATGGATACGGTCATGTTTTTGTATGTGTTTTGAAGTTAATTTCATTTTCTGGATGCCCTAATGAGTTCAGCTGAAATTCATCTGATGGGCAGCGAGTGAAAGAAGAGAGGGCGAGGAAGGAGCCTTTTTTTTTTGTCTCTCTGTTTGTAGAAAATGTGTGTGATGATTACTTGTGTAAAGGGCTGCTTGTCTCTGAAAAACTCACTGGCACAATGCTGGAGTCATCTGACTGGTTGCTAGGGTGTTTTTTGAAGCATTATGTCATTACTAAGGTGTATGTAACACTAGCAGCTCTGATCATGTGACTAAAAGTGTAAGTCTTATTGGTTGGCCTGTTTGCTTAGCATTGCAATGAAAAAAAGATTTATGTAAGCCCGTTACCGCCACTGAATAAAAAAAAAAAATTAATCTCAAAATTCTAACTTTTTTACCTTGCAATTGTGACTTTACATCTTGCAGTTGTTGTTGTTGTTGTTTTTGTTCAGAAGTCAGAATTGCGAGTTTATATCACACAATGTTGACTTCATAATTAGCAATGTGAGTTTATGTCTCCCAATTCTGAGAATAATAAAAAAAAAAGTGAATTTACAATAGACAGTTTTTTTTTTTTTTTACCTTTTTTATTTAGCTAGTGCTGGAAACAGACTTTGATAAAGAGTAGAACACCTCTAATAAAAATACAAAGAAAGAAACAAGCAAACAAAGAAAAAAAATGTTTGTGTTGGTCCAAACAGATGCATGGATATCTGTTCTTTTAAATTATTCTAATATTTTTATTGCTCCATGTTTTTGTTCTGAATATTCATCGTGGCATTAATACTTATGGATAGGGGTCTGTTCAAATCACTACTCGTAAGTGTGAACGATCATAAAAAGTCAAAGTCATGCTTGTTTTTGGCAAACACCATTTAATATTTGAAAAAGATATTATAATGGGAAAATAAAACAGCTTTTTAAAGTTCAAAATACAATCAGGACAGAGAATGTAAGCTGGGCAAAAATGGTTAGTAATGCTAATCCACTTTAGTTCAACCCCCACATCCTTTGACATGTCTAAAATTCCTTTTCGCCATATTTTCAGGTCTTTCTTTCTCTTTATGCGTTTCTTTTTGTCCCCTCCTGTCTCTCTGTCTCTTTAAGAACTGGAGTGCGGGACACATATGGCTGTGTATGATGAGAATATCCTGAAGAACCCTTTTTACCAGGCCCTGGAAAAACACAGACCGGATCTGTGCAGCAGGGTGGCAGAACTCCATGGCATCGTGAGTCTCTCACTTCCACATTTCTCATGTTTGATATATTTTAATGGCGATACTGTTTGAGCTCCTACTCATTTACAGCTTTCAGACAGAGCAAGAGTGAATGTTGTTTGTTTGTTGGCGACTGAAACGATGAACAGATTTATTTGTGGAACGTAATTAGTCATGTATTCATTCATGTGACTGTGGTCTGTTCACATGTGGTCAGAAAGAGATTCTGTGTGTATGAACTGATTGTTTTATGTTAAGAGATGTTAGAGGTTCTGCTAACCAAGTAATTATAACAATATTATGCTTGCGGTTTATTCTCAAACTCTCATATAATCATATGTCTTATTCGCTGTCATGTTTTATGTGTATAGAAATGTTTCCCTATTCTTTTTATTTTTTAATATAAGTAAGGGGCAAGAGATATGATTACATGACATGATTATAAATGTTATTCTGTATAAAGAACATGTGAGAATAAATCTGTTCTCAGACACCAACGATAACAAGACCTCAGCATCCACTCTCTCAGAATACTCTTCTTCTGTGTTTGTTTACACTAGTTTTGGAAACAGCGCCACCACTCTCGCCTTTTTGTGCATCAGCAGCTGCTCGGGGAAAAAAAAATCGACACACAGACAAAAATAAAAAATACAAAATTTGCTTTTTCGTGCCATGAATGATAGTGCCTGGTGAATAGCCCCATTAGGGGTCTTTTGTTTAGATTCAAAACCATCAACGCACAGATTTTCGAAATTGCATGAAAAGGCCTTAATACTGTGTAATTGAAGCTTCTGCATTGCTTAACACCCATAAACTGCTTCCAGTTAGAACAATATTACTTGAATTGAATAAACTTTAGTCAGGGTGCATTTTACATGAATGAAAATGAGACTGGGGAGTAGACTTTAGTCTTTTCCAGTTGCATTCACTGTATAAAGATCCTAGATCACATGGAGTTTTTGTCTACTGGAAGTATTCTGGAACAATGTTATGTCAGCTGAACAATTGGAATATTGTTAAACAACAGTACAGCTCATTGAACCCACTGTACTCAGCCTGTTTTCATTCCTGACAAAAATGAAACATGGCACTACCCTGACTAATGTCTATCAATATTACTATTTACTGAACATTGGCATCCCATTTTGGTTGCCATTGTATCAAAGACGATAAAACACTATTACATTTTGATATCATTTACTCACCTAAATCCATTTTAGTTGTTCTAAATCCATATGTCTTTGTCTTCTGTGAACTCAAAAGAAAAATTTAGTGGCAGTATAACAAAAAGAGGATAAAACACACGAGAAAAGTTCACATGACCAGGGAGCTGTATTTCAAAGGCCCTCGAGGAAGGAAGAGTGCAGTGCACAATTCTGAAGGTGAAATGCAAGGACCTTCTTAGCAGCGAAATTTAGAAGTTGCGTTAAAGGGATATTCCAGCAAAAAAATGAAAATTGTGTCATTAATTACTCACCCTCATGTCGTTCCAAACCCGTAAGACCGCCGTTCATCTTTGGAACATGAATTAAGATATTTCTGATGAAATCTAAGAGCTTTCTGACCCTCCCATAGACCGCAACATAATGTTGCCAGACCCAGAAACATAGTAAGGACATCGAAAAAACTGTCCATCTGACATCAGTGGTTCAACCATAATTTTATGACACTAAGTGAATACTTTTTTTTTTTGCATAAAAAAAATAACAACTTGACTCAACGTTTCTCCTCCAAATCACATGTTCTGCCATTATGGAGAATCACGAGTGAGCAGCATCTACATCTACAGCAGTACTTTTGATAATGATGGACGAAGTGTTTCTTCGGAGAAGGATTGTTGAATAAAGTCATTATTATTCTTTTGTTTGCACACTGAAAGTATTCTTGCGGCTCCGTAAAATTACAGTTGAGCCACTGATGTCACATTGACTGTTTTATCGATGTCCTTACTGTGTTTCTGGACCTGGGAACATATCAGTTGCATTGCTGCCTATGCAGGGACAGAAAGCTCTCAGATTTCATCAAAAATATCTTAATTTGTGTTCCAGAGATGAACAAAGGTCTTACAGGTTTGGAATGGCATTAGGGTGAGTAATTAAAGACTGAATTTTCACTTTGGGATGAACTATCCGTTCAATATGAAAGTGCTTTGATAACAGAATTTTAGTTTTTGAGCGAACTGATGCATCCTTGACCTAAGTTAGCTGGGTTTGTTCTGTAGGCTGTTATTTATTGTGTGATGTTTGTTTTAGATTCTGGTGCCGTGTTGTGGAAGTTTACCAGCGGGCTCTTTTACAGCTTCTCAGTTCGACGGATACGTGCTTCAGCCTGCCGAACAGGGTTACCAGACGCTGGATGGAAAGGTATGTTAATCCCACATATAATCTCACAGAAGTTCTACATGAATCATCCGGATGCTGTCTGTACCCGAACAGCTGTTTTGTGTGACATATCTTCCAGGAAGTGTCTATAGACAATAATCAGGTCCGGCTGGGTGCAGGGTTTCCCAATCCCACCTCTGTCCCCATCCTGTTTGAGGAGACCTTCTACAACGAGAAAGAGCAGGCCTACAGCATACTGTGCATCACACGGCCCTTCGACGCTGACCACAGCCCTGGTGATTCGATAGTCAATGACTGATTTGCATCAAAAATTCAGATCAACAATGAAAAGATTTAGCGATTTATTGGCATCTTGTTGCAACATGCCTTGCTAGGATGAGGTGGAATAATGTAAATGTAATGTTTGCTGGACTAATGTCTTGATTCAACTTTTGCAGAGGAGTTGAGTACTGTTTCTGTCCCGTACTGTCTGAAGAATATCGAGGATGTGAGGGAATTCCTGGGCCGCCATGCTGAAAAACTGGACAAGTTTGTGGCCGCCTTTTGCCACTCCTTTAAGGAGCAAGAGAGGAAGGGCCTTCGACATCAAATAGTGAGAGAAACTCTTTACATTAAATAATTTCTTGTCTGTATCCACATTAGTTATTAACAAAAATTATTAAATGGTTTGGATGGGCTGGACATTGATACAGATTTTAAACTCTATTCTGTATAGCTCCTGATTAGATGTTGATTTGATCAGTTTATGTTGGTAATACAGGACTTGTATTACCTCCAAGAGTTTACTTTGAATTAAAAGCCAGATAGAGTTTATTGTATAACTATAATAACAATTATAACCAGGAAAAAGAAAAAAAATAGTAATCACACTGTATATAACACTTTGTATTTAAGATCATTTTATTATTGATTTGTTTTTCTCACCCAATCCTTCAGGACTCTGTAAATACCCTTTACACAAAATGTCTCCAGTTGCTGTTGAGGGACTCTCGTCTGGTAAGCTGTTTTATGAACTTCAGTACTTTGAAAGACTGATTCTTTACTGAAGCTTATAATGTAAAATGTGTCAATTTCAGAAGATTTTGGCGAGACAGGAGATACAGATGACTCTACTCAAACAAGCAGTGGAGGTCAGTTAAAAATGCACTTTTAAATGTATAACTTTGCCCAATTTATTTATTTTTGTTATAATTTCTTTCTTCCGTTTTCAGATGTACATCCATCATGGCATCCATGATCTACTCTTTAGTTATGTGGGGAGTCTTGAAGCAAGTCGGGTACTGATTCACATTAAATACCTCATTTTCACCTTAACTTGTGTTTTTATACAACGTAATCTATGTTTGTTTGTTTGTTTATTTAAATGAAATATTGTAATGGTCTGTATGGCTGTTATAAAAGTTGGGGATCACTGCAGTGACACATTATTTCCCTTTATTTCTGTACTGTTTGTCTCGACAGGATGCAGCGTTCAACAAAACCACGCGGTCCTTGCAGGATCTGCAGCAGAAGGAGCTTGGTGTGAAGTCAGAATTCAGGTGGGCATTCGCTGAGCCAAATCACTGCTATTTCTCAGTATTTCTGAGTTATTAGACAGCTGTAGAGTCCAGAATATCACAGAGACATGCAAAATGACAGAGAAATATCTGGCGTAACTTTACAAAATGTCTGTGATTTAAAATGATTTGTCACTTCTCTCTCTCGCAGTATAAATATTCCTCGTGCGAAGCGGGAGCTGAGTCAGCTGAACAGCTGTACGTCTCCCCAGCAGAAACTGCTCTGCATAAGGAAGGTTGTTTTAACCATCATGCAGTCAACCAGACACCGAGATGCAGGTGCTGTGACCACAAACCTTCCTTTTATATCATTGTGTGTGTGTGTTAAGGTTTGTCTAAACCAGCTCTTGCTATCCGAACTGCTTCTGCACCTCCTGTAACTGGATTAGGCAGTGTTCGCTCATTCCCGAAGAGATAGTCCTCTGTTTCACCCCAGTCTTTAGTTTTCTTGAGGCAGAGCAACAACACCGGCTGTGTGTGTTAACTAGAGGAATGCTCTCCTAATGTCTGTTTGTCAAACAGCTTGTTTAGTCATTTTCCCAATTTTGCCAAAACAAGGCACTGAAGGCAGACAGAAAAACTGTGTAGGCCTTGAACAAGAGGTTCTGTCCATTTTTATGTTGTCCAGTGCTTGTTTTCTTCAGGAAATATTTTATTAAGGTCATATATTATGCCTTATTTAGCCTTGTGGACAATTTATTTTATTTTATTTTCAATACATAATATAAGTTGTTTTACTCATCACTACAATAAAAATAATAAGAAGAAGAAGAATTGTTGTACTGTATTTTATTTATGCAGAATTGAGTTGAAAATAATAATTTTATTAAGGGCTAATTGTCATGATAATGTAAACAATCTTTTTATTCCTGAAAAAGGCTCATCTTATTTACAGAAAATAAATAAATAAATACATAAATTGCGAGAGATTCACCCATAGAGATAAAACTGAAAATGGCTACTTGCACAGGATTTATTTTTTTTATTAATTAATTAATTTATCAATTTATATATTTGCTTGTTTGTTTTCACTTTTTGTTTTATTGTTTAAAAATTCAGTGTGCGGCAAAATTGTTAGAATTGTTAGATGCTCAAACAATAAAATATTAGTGTCCTTCATTAATTAAAACAATGAAAAAAAAAAACTTATTATTTTTGGTTCGAACTGTTATTCATTTATTCTGAAGCAGAAAGTACAGTACAGTTGTGCTTAATCGTATGTTGTTTACATGCTGCTACAAAACTTAGAATAAACTGAAGATGAAAATCTTGCACATTTCTCCAAACACAGTGTCTATGCCTTGCTATGAAGTACTGTACTGTAGCATTTGTTTGGTAGTTTGGTGGACTGAGCACTGATTAACAGTTTATGCAAAGCTCTTGTGATTCGTGTGTGCATTATGTATCAGACACTCAGCTCATGGCAGTGATTTAACGGTCTGTGTGTGTCTTTCAGCAGTGAGCATTGAGGCCATGTGTGCTGATGATCTCCTGTTAGTCATTCTCTATCTGCTAATCAAAACAGAAATCCCTAACTGGTGAGTCGAGTGCTGGGTTTTCTGCAGCACAGTGATTTATTAATGAAATATCTTTAACAGTCTCTGTTGAGAGCTTCATTGTGTATGCAGAATGCTAATATCCTGATGTTTTCTTCAGGATGGCCAATCTGAGTTACATAAAGAACTTCCGCTTCCGTAAGTCCAGTAAGGATGAGCTGAGTTACTGTCTCACCTCGTTTGAGGCTGCGGTGGAGTACATCAGCCAGGGAAACCTCACCCAGAGCGCTCTGGTAAGAGATACGGCAGCGATAACAATGACTAAGATGGTCACGGTTTGGTTCAGGTTCTAGTAGTGATGATAATCCAACAACTAGTGGACTGAATCCTCCTCAGAATACAGCAACAAGAGGTTAAAGGAACAACGGTAACACTTTATTTTAAGGTGTTCTTGTTACACATTACATATACTTACTATTAAAATAACAATTAATTATGCAAAATTACATGCAAGTAACTCTAAACCAAACCTTAAAGGGATAGTTCACCCAAAAATCAAAATTATGTCATTAATGACTCACCCTCATGTCGTTCCAAACCCGTGAGACCTCCGTTCATTTTCGGAACACAGTATAAGATATTTTAGATTTAGTCCGAGAGCTTTCAGTCCCTCCATTGAGAATGTATGTACGGTATACTGTCCACGTCCAGAAAGGTAATAAAAACATCTTCAAAGTAGTCCATGTTACATCAGAGGGTCCGTTAGAATTTTTTGAAACATCGAAAATACATTTTGGTCCAAAAATATCAAAAACTACGTCCTTATTCAGCATTGACTTCTCTCCCGGGTCTGTTATGAGCGCGTTCACAACACATCCGGTTTGCGAACGAAACACTCGATGTAACCGGATCTTCTTGAACCAGTTCACCAAATCGAACTGAATCGTTTGAAACGGTTCGCGTCAACAATAAGCATTAATCCACAAATGACTTAAGCTGTTAGCTTTTTTAACATGGCTGACACTCCCTCTGAGTTCAAATAAACCAATATCCCGGAGTAATTCATTTACTCAAAAAGTACACTGACTGAACCGAGCCAGATAACGAACGAAACATTGACTCGTTCTCGAGTCAAGAACCGGTTGCATCGGTTTTCGGATCACCGGTAGTGATGGGAAGTTCTGTTCTTCTCCGAGAACCGGTTCTTTCGGACAGTTTAATTCAATAAACCGGTTGCCGAAAACGGTTCACCAGTTCTTTTGCGCTCGACGTAATGACTTCATCAGGGTTTTTCCTACATTGATAATTTTTTGGCGGCCGCCAAAATGATTTTTTGTCCCGCCAAAGCCTTGATGTGTAATTGGGTTTTGTGCATTATAGTTTGGTTGATAGTTTGGTTTTGTGCATTATAGTTTGGCACGCGCACTCTCCGTCTTCAGTTCTGTCTTTGCTCTCTCCCTCGCATCAAAATCAACTGATCCTAAAGGTAGGGAGACCGAATCCATGTTTCACGTGGTGCATTCGGAGAATATTTTTGCTGAATTACTGCTGGGTGTGAATTGCAGTCAAAAAAAAAATAAAAAAATTGCCTTCTCTTACAACTTGTGACAAGCATTCCGCACATGCACCTGACATAACTTTAAATAAACAAACAAACAAACAAAAAAAATCTATCCAGTTATGAAGTGTTTTTGTGCGTGTGTGTTGACAAATCTTTCGCGATGTCTTAACAGCCAGGATTCCCACACAACACGTCCGCTAAAGTCCGATTCGCGACCAAATGACTCCTTTGAGCGATTCATTATAATGAATGGTTAAAGCAGTTGGTCTGCCCGTCAGTGTCTGAATCGGTGTATAACAAATCATTACTTCTTAGAAAAACATACACATCTGAAATGAGAAAGTAAGTGTGCTTACCCCATTTAGCAAGACTGTTTAGTAAAATTTAGCCTTAATAATCCACAGTATGTATAGGCCTACGACAATGTGTAGTAAATTACCTATAAAATCATTTAAAGTTAGACTGGAGTGAGATGAAACTAGATCAAAGCACAAAGCAAGCTGTTGCTAGCTAGCTGCTAATTTAATAAATTTTATATGGTAAAAAATTACATGATTACACCTTTTAACGCTACGTTTTTAATGCTACTTTTTAATTGATATGATTAAAATAATTATCAGGTCTATCAAAAAAGGATTTTATCTTTCAAAACTATGAAAGCCAGTCGTGGAAAAATCACAGCTTTTTTTGCAAAGAGGGCAAGAAAGGATGGCAGTGAGAGTGACAGGTAAAATCTGTGTCTGGTAATTGCATAATTTGTAAATAGAAAAATTGGGATACCTTTGGCATTTCAAATATACTTTGGTATCAATGATGTTTACATGTAAAATAAGTTGTAATCGCTTTCTTTTACTATCTAGCCTGACAGTGATCATTGTTTTTTTTTTTCATGAATAAATAGGATAAGAAAATATCACTAACTGTTTCTTTGTATTTATTTTAAATTTAAGATTTATTGTCAATATTGGGCTTGCGGATCATGTGGGTACTAGGGTACTCTTTGCTGTGTGTGGATGACCATGTCGCCACCACCGAAGACCAATTTTGACCCAGGAAAAACCCTGTTCATTGGCGATGATTGCCCTTGATTCAAGCCTTCGGTTTACCCGCGCTCATAACATTAGCACAGAATCAGTTCAGAATCAATCATCAAAAGAACCAGTTCAGTTCAGACGCGCTGAGTGTCAGTCTGAATCACGCATGCGCAGTATCATCAGCTCCTCGGTTCTCGAATCGCACGCGTCCGACAGAAAACGGTTCTTGACTCGAGAACGAGTCAATGTTTCGTTCGTTATCTGGCTCGGTTCAGTCAGTGTACTGTTTGAGTAAATGAATTACTCCGGGATATTGGTTTATTTGAACTCAGAGGGAGTGTCAGCCATGTTAAAAAAGTTAACAGCTTAAGTCATTTGTGGATTAATGCTTATTGTTGACGCGAACCGTTTCAAACGATTCAGTTCGATTTGGTGAACTGGTTCAAGAAGATCCAGTTACATCGAGTGATTCGTTCGCGAACCGGATGTGCTGTGAACGCGCTCATAACAGACCCGGGAGAGAAGTCAATGCTGAATAAAGTCGTAGTTTTTGATATTTTTGGACAAAAATGTATTTTCGATGCTTCAGTAAATTCTAACGGACCCTCTGATGTCACATGGACTACTTTGAAGATGTTTTTATTACCTTTCTTGACGTGGACAGTATACCGTACATACATTCTCAATGGAGGGACAGAAAGCTCTCGGACTAAATCTAAAATATCTTATAATGTGTTCCGAAGATGAACGGAGGTCTCACGGGTTTGGAACGACATGAGGGTGAGTCATTAATGACATAATTTTGATTTTTGGGTGAACTATCCCTTTAAAGCTCCAGTATGTGACTTTTGTAATTGACCACAAGAGGGCGCATTTCCAACAATAACAAAGGCGAAGCTTGATGACGCTATGAAGCAGGTGACGATGGGAGATGTCGTTTTTAATGCGTTTTCACCATAGCAATGTATCTAAATTGGATAAACGAATCATGATCACGGATGAGGTAATTTATTCGTTTTTGTATTACCTGTATATATGATCGTATTATTTTATGTCATCATAATTAACGAACTGCAAGGAACGTGAAATGTTATACTATATTATCCCATTACAACTTACAGCTATTTGTTAAAGTGATTTGTTGGGTTAATGTTGTGCAGTGTTACGTGTTTATGGTTAATGCCGTGTTGTTTAACGTGCTCAAACCAATCGTTCTAAAAGTAAATTTGAACGAACATTTGCAAGTAATGACTAAATATACTTTTAAACACACATATCCGATTGTATTTAATTGTACTGCCATAATCTCGGTCACCACACGTGATAAAAAATCCTTACCTTAGTACAAAGAGAAATATAACTTACGTTTTACTGGCACTTCAATACTCGCCAAAGAGTTATCGTGATCCATAACAACGACAACCAAAACCATACGCGCGGCTATAACATAACCACCACTTCCGCATTTGACCATGTGATATTCCGGTGTGGTGGAACATCACATGGTCTACACCGGAAAAAAAGTATAGAGCGGACACTGCGTCACTGAGAGGCGACATATTTTTTCCGGGACGGCCAGTTATTTAAAATCATAATTTCTCTGATATAAAAAATCTTTGGAGACTTTTGAGATATTGTAAGTACACAACTGGAGGAAATATATCACACTGTGCAAGTTATTTTCGGAAATTGTATTACAAAATTCCTACATATTGGAGCTTTAATGCAAACCTCAACTATATAGGAAGTATATGTAGTTAATTAATATTACTCGGTACTTAAATGCATTATTACATAACAAGTACTCCTAAAAATAAAGTGTAACTGGATTAAAACATTTGTTTACAGGAGATGCAAGTTATTTTCTACTTTTCACATTTCATGATTCAAAATAATATTCATTTACAATAGATACAAGTTATTTTCTTCTTTTTTCACATGACAGTATTTAAAATGTATTTTGTCTTCAAGAGATGCTGGTTATTTTCTACTTTGACAGTATACATTTTTGTTTGCAGAAGATGAAAGTAATTTCCAATTATTATTTTTTGTTTTAGAAAACTTATTTTATTAATAAGTTAAGAATTAAGCTGAAATGTGACTATATTTCTCATAAGAGGTCTTCAATTCAAACAATCTTTGATTTAACCATAAATAGGTTGTTTCCTTCAATTATTTCAAAATCACAAAGATAAGAAATGCATTCTTCCATTAGAAAAAAAAAAAAACGACTTTTAATAGTAGAGTAGCTATATTTATAGTACAAACCTTTAATGAACTATGAGGGCAAAAAAAATAAATATATATTATATATATATATATATATATATATATATATATTATATATATATATATATATATATATATATATATATATATATATATATATATATATATATATATATATATATATATATATAATTCATTCAATAATCGTAATTGAGGTAAAGTGTTCAATTAATTGAGGTTTTGATTTTAGGCCATATCACCCAGCCCTAGCTCAGTGTGAAGTTGTAGCTCTGCGCCCTCACAAAACTTTATCATTTACATGCACTTTTAAGTCATGTGGCTTGAAACCAAATTTAAACCATTCAAGTGCAATAAGCAGTGAAAAATAACTTAATTTGGTAGTTGTGCGCTGTCTGAGAGTTTCTTGCGGTCAGCAAGTGCATGAATAATAAATTGAGTTATTTTACACGGTTCACTGCACTTAAACTGTCAAATGCACACAAACGTGTCAGAATCTCTATCTTTAAAAATCCTTGAAATACATATTTTCAATAGGAATCCAGGAGTTTCATGTGGAGTGTTCCCACACAGATGTTGACCATTCACAATTAAGTTATTCTTGGGTGAAAAACTTTACATTTAAATTTACTCAAGAATAATATGTATATTGATTTTATACAGTGAAGGCTATGCATTTTTTTTTTCCTGTCAATTACCTTATTCAATTATTTAGCATTTCTTTTTTCTCATAGACCTACCTGAAAAACTAATTTTGTTTTATTGTATTTATTTGTCCTGTTGTAATTAGGTTTTTTTTTTTTTTTTTTTTTTTTTGTACTCTTATTACTGTTTACCTGTGTTCATTAAATTTGAGAACTTTTTTTGGTACTTGTCTAGGCTAGTATTAGTTTTTGCAGTAATATTGAGACTGGTGTGGAGAATTATTAAAATTTCTATTAGGGATGCACCAACTGAAATTATTTGGCCCAAATATCAAAAAAAGCTCTTTTGGTGTTCAGCCGAATAAGCGAAAACACTGAATAAGTTGTATTAAACAATGACGTGACACAATCAAATATCAACCAGCGACGAGTGAGAGGCGTGCACTCTTTATAATACAGTAAACATGTCTGCAGTGTGGAAGCATTTAAAACTGTCAGAGAAAGACGTAATGAGAATCATTTTTAAATCTGCTGCTGTCAACGAAAAGAAGCACTTAGGTCTTCCTGTGGGTTTCCGCCCAGTGTTGCCAACTGATTTTCAGGGAATGTTGCTAAAGGCAGGACAATTTGTTGCTAAATAATGTTGTGATGTCATTGCACAATGACATCATTATGTAATAACAATGCAAAACTGCGTAGAATACACAATCAGATCACTCTGATCATCTCAGCAAAAAAACTATTATGAATATGATTTGAAATGTTAATTTAGATTTGTTAGTAAAACAAAAAAAAAATGTAATTAAAATATAAATAATATATTTATTGATGTATTTTCTTATTAACTAGTAAAACTCCACATTCTGAACAATTATAGTTTTAAAGAGTTTATTGGTAGTTAGTGTGCTACACTTTAAGAAAAGTCTGTAAAATAGGGCACAATGTACTGTTAATTTGAAGGACTTTTCTGTATTCATTTTTCACAGTTTTTTTTAAACCTACACATTGTATTTTGTGTTTTCAGGTTACAACTTAAAGGGTAAGTTCACCCAAAAATGAAGTCACCCTAGGGGTATGTGACTTTGTTTTTTCAGATGAATCCAGTCAGAGTTATATTAAAAATTGTCTTTGATCTTTCAAGCTGTTTAATGGGACTCAGCGGGTGTTGTATGCATCAGTCCAAAAGAAGTGAAATAAAGCTCATCCATCCATAATAAAAAGTGTCTCACGTGACTCCGGGGGGTGAACAAAGGCCTATTGAGGTGAATCAATGAATTTTTGTAAGAAAAATATCCATATTCAAAACATAATAATCACTTTAATCTAGCTTGTGCTCGCTGTTGTACACTGAAAGCAATTCCGGGGGAATGACTTGTGAGGTCAGCTTTACGGATGCGCTGCTCAGAAGTGACGAACGTGGAAACAGCAGAGAGCTCAAAAAAAGAAAAAGAAAAGGTCACTTATTAAAAGTACAAAATGAGGATTTGTAAAGAAGAATGTCAGAGGATTTAAACATAAGCCAAGAGGAGACTGGTTTTCCTTTGCTAAAGTAAGGATACTTTGCTTTAGGGATGGCCTGATACTGGCATCGGGTATCGGGTCGATACTGTACTCATATACTCGTACTCGTACTCATAAAAATGAGCCGATACCACGCACCGATACCACGTGCGTTTTGTGAAACGAATGGCCGCCACGAGCCGCCGCTTTGTCTAGGTGAACGCCATATGAACGTAAAATGTCGGCGGTTTGGGCTCATTTCAAGATAAGGGATGATGACAGAAGCAAGGCAGACTGTAAGTTATGTTCAGCTAAGGTGTCGAGAGGAGGAAAAGAAAGTACATCGTTTAACACCAGCAATCTAATTAAACATCTGAAGACGCATCATAGTGCTGAATACACACAGTTTAGTCAAGCTAAACAAGCAACTCAGCAGCCAACATTAACACAGGTTTTACAGAAGCGCGAGAAGATGTCCAGAGATAATCCACGGGCACTAAAAATAACAGAGGGAATTGCATACTTTATTGCACTTGATGACCAGCCATTGTCGGCTGTTGAAAACAAAGGATTTCGACATCTTCTTGGCATACTGGAGCCGCGATACGAAATTCCGAGTCGCCATCACATTACAACCGCTATGCTACCGAAAGTGTTTCATGATGTGAAAAAGCACGTCAGTGGCCTGTTGCGTGACGTTTCGACCGTCAGTTTTACAACAGATATTTGGTCAAGCAGTGTCTGCCCAATGTCTCTGCTCAGTTTAACTGTACAGTGGATTGATGACAACTTTACTCTTCGCCAAGCCACCTTACAAGCAAAGCCGTTTCGGGGTTCGCACACCAGTAAAGCCATAGCAGACGCGTTCGATGGGATGCTTCAGACCTGGTGCATTCCGAAAACCTCTGTCCACGTTGTGCTACGAGACAACGCTAAAAATATGATTAAGGGCATGAATGATGCTGGACTCCCCAGCCTACCTTGTGCTGCTCACACTCTCCAGCTGGTGGTCCACGAAGGACTTTTGTCACAGAGAAGTGTTGCTGATGCATTGGCTATCGGACGCAAAATCGTTGGCCATTTTAAACATTCTCCTCTAGCCTACTCCTGCCTCGAAGATATTCAGTTAGAGATCGGTCAGCCTGCAAAACGACTACAGCAGGACGTACAGACCCGCTGGAACAGTACATTTTACATGATCCAGTCCCTGATTGAGCAGAAACGGGCACTAGGAGTTTTTGTGTCCGAACATGAACTCCCTGATAATCTCACGGCTCACCAGTGGGCACTGCTGGAGAAGGTTGTAACTGTTCTGGGTCCGTTTGAGGAGTTAACACGAAAAGTTAGCTCTTCTGAAGCTATGGCAGCAGATGTGATTCCTGCTGTCACTGTATTGCAGCGATTTCTGTCTAGAGAGACCGACGATGACCATGGCATCAAAACTATGAAAGGGACTTTAGCTGCAGCTGTCAGGAGGCGATTTTCTGATGTGGAAGAACAACCCCTCTACAGCTTCGCTACTCTACTCGACCCCAGGTGTGTGTGTGTGTGTGTGTGTGCGTGTTTGTTTCTGTGTGTGTGTGTGTGTGTGTGTCTGTCTGTCTGTGTGCGTGTGGGTCTGTATCTATGTGCGTGTGTGTGTGTGTGTGTGTGTCTGTCTGTCTGTCTGTCTGTCTGTGTGCGTCTGTGTGTGTGTGTGTGTCTGTGTGTGTATCTGTGTCTGTGTGCGTGTGTGTGCTAGATAGCGAGTTAAAAGTTGCCAATGTCTTGCTGAAAAGTACATTTTAGTATTTCATTTTCATTAATAAATTATTTGATTAGGCTATGTTATTTTAATAAATACCTATTGTCAGATGCCTCATTTTTTTCTCCCTCTGTTATAGGTATAAAAATCTTTTTTTTCTCTAACACCAACACTGCTGCAAATGCCAAGGAGATGCTGATGCGTGAGCTGTTGAGGTCGTCTAGAGAAGAGGAGAATCATGACCTGCACGAACCTCCTGCCAGAAAACCACGCAGGGACCAGGCAAGCAGCAGCCTGGACAGTATATTTGATGAAATAGCAGATGAGCAAGCACCAGTCTCTCTAAACAGAGCTCAAGTAGGTTCTACTGCACAATTAGAGACATACCTAGGGGAGACCACAATTCCTCGAGAAGACAAACCACTACAATACTGGGCAGTTAACAAAGTGCGGTTCCCTACTCTGGCCAAAATGGCATCCATACCTCTCAGCACCATGCAGTAGTGTTGACAGTGAAAGGCTGTTCAGCTCAGTGTCACATATTGTGAATGACGACAGAAACAGAATCACAGCTGATCATGCAGAGATGATTTTGTTCATCAAAAAGAACCTGCCTCTCATTCTCCCAAAAAGTACCTAAGCTAGTTCAGATCACATTGCTGACTGAAATGTTTGTTTAATTGAAATATGTAAGTGTTTCATTGAGACTACACAACAGTTACATTGAAATTGAGTTAAATTGAAAGCTGGAGACGTTGTCAAACATTTCATTGATATATTGTTGAGTTGACTGTACAATACGTTTTATTTATATTTTGTCAGTTGTGAAGACAGTGCCAGTATTGAGGCTTTTTGTTTACACAGAAATATATATAATTTATTTTTTATTTGAAATTTGCTACATTTATTATTTTACTCATTATTTATTTTAGACTTGTTAAAACAAGCAGAGAAAATAAAAAGAGTCTTCTAACCTGTGTTCTAAAATAGTCTTCTGTCTTCTTTTCTGGTAGCCTGTAATTACTTTCGCGGTAGAAATATCGGTATCGGTACTCGGTATCGGCAAGTACACAAATGTAAATACTCGTACTCGTATCGGTTTGGAAAAAAATGGTATCGGGCCATCCCTACTTTGCTTCCTTTGCTCCTGTTTACAAACGCTGGTTTTCACGAGACTCACCAGCGCATGTACAACACTGACCTCTACGTCATGCTCCCGGAGCTGCTTCTGTGTACAACTGTTGGCGCAAGCTAGATTAAAGTGATTATTGCGTTTTGAATATGGATATTTTTCTTACAAAAATGCATCGGTTTACTACAGGAGGCCTTTGTTCACCCCCCAGAGCCACGTGAGACACTTTTTTTATGGATGGGCACTTTATTTCATTTCTTTTGGACTGATGCATACAACACCCACTGACTGCCATGAAACAGCTTGAAAGATCAAAAAAAAATTTAATATAACTCCGACAACACTCAAATGAAACCTTCATATAAACCTAGTATGCCTTGAGGGTGAGTAATTTATGGGCTAATTTTCATTTTTGGGTGAACTAACCCTTTAATGCATAATTTTCTGGCAGAAAATTACCAGTACCTTTTCCATTTTTCTACATATATATTTTTTTTTCTTTTTTTTTTAACTGATCAGCAAGTGCAGGTACAAACTAATAATAAGGTGTTATCATAAATGAACAATTATTATTGAACTACTGCAACTAGCAACTTATTTCACGTAATATGTGTACTGCTAGTCACCTTTGATTTCCTCTTTTTGTGTAATTTAGAGGGAAAATGTGTGCCTTTTATATCATTTGAGTCACAGTTGCTAAAAGTTGCCAAATAAATTGTAGAAATAGCTAAATTTGTTGCTAGGTGCTTTTTGAAGAAAAAGTTTCTAAAGTATTCTGAAAAGTTGCTAAATCTAGCAACAAAATTGCTATGTTGGCAACATAGTTTCAGCCAAAATAAAAGCTCCATCAACATTCATAAATGTTAGTGTTGTAATTATAATAAATTTATTATAACATTCAAACATGGAGATCTGTAATGTTTTCTGTTTTAAAAGAAGTCTCTCCTGCTCAGCAAGGCTGCATTTATTTGTACAATAAAAAGAAAAAAAAGTGCATGCCTTATTCAAGAAGAGGATCTCAAGAATGGCCAGAAACTATTATTTTACTAACTTATTAATTTTCAGTTAAATTGTGATTTATTGGTATCATGACTGCTAGAATGTTAAACAAAATGTTCAGTTAAATATTTGTAAATTGATGTTTTGTAATTGATTTTTTATTATTATTATTATTATTATTATTATTATTATTATTATTATTATTTGAAAAGCAAGATAAAAGAATAAAAAGCACATTTGGGTTGGCCCAGTGTTTCATTTTGTTTTGTTTCAGCTTCGGCCACTAATTTTTATTTCAGTGCATCCCTAGTTTAAATAGGGATTTTTGTTCCTACTGTGATATTATTAAAAATATATATATATATTTACAATATGCATAATTTAAGTTATCATCAAGCAAGTCCTGTGATAAACCACAGCAGGGTTTGAACAGTCAGCCTTTTAGGCACCAGGTCCAATATTTGTCCAGTAGGCTTAAAGAAGGGTGCTAAATCCCAGAATGCTGTGGCATTTCTTAGAAGCTGAACCTGTTTTATAAAGCCACTAGTAGTCGGTTTTTGTTAATAGTGGGTAAGCAGAGCTTCGGAGACCGTGTGGCCATGAGAAAATGTCCCAGTGTATTCAATAGTCACATGCATTTAAGATCGTGTGAACTGACACATACTGCACACACCTCCCAGTGCTGCATGTCTGAGTGTTGTTTGTGAATGTGCGCTGTGGTCCGCAGGGGTCAGGAGATCGACTGTCGTTCAGACAGAAGCTGGACCTACTGTCCCAGAATGCTACACCTATAGACCAGCTGTTTGAGGTGAGCCTCTTTGTGTAACCAGTTTCAACTTCCTCTGAACACCAGAGGAAGAAATATTATATTTAGTACTAATAGTAAGAGCTTTTCTGTGAAACCAAAGACTGTTCCATTGCCTTATTTGAGCCTTATTTTTGACTGGAGCAAGAACAGGAAGTAAAAACTTATATTAGTTAAGACAAACAAAATTGTCTCAAAATTGGTTCCTGATTAAAATCTATATATATATATATATATATATATATATATATATATATATATATATATATATATATATATATATATATATATATATATATATATATATATATATATATATATCTTCTTATACAATGTTGAATAAGATGAATTGATACTAAGTATGTGTGTGTGTATATGGGCAGCACATTGTGAGTGGAAATGAGGCAGAGGTGAAGCGTTTGCTGAGCGAGAGTGAGAATGAGGAGGACGGGAGGAAGTTATGTCACCCACTCTGTTCCTGTGACGCCTGTGACCGCCACATCTCAGGGTCAGTGCTGACAAACATCATATATATCAGCTTTTGAACTGATCTGGGTCACACTTTATATTAGGTGTCTAATAGGTAGCTTAGGTGAATACTACGTACTTAACAATAAAATAATGAGTTGTTGGGTACAATGTACCTATTGTATTCACGTTAAAATACAACACACTTTTGCTGCTATTGAGGAGGGATACGGTTAAGATTAGGGACAGGTTTGGTGGTATAGTTAGGTTTAAGGGGTTGAGGAAGGGTCAACAGTATAATTAGAGATTTAACTACATAAAAAATACTTCTGATGTAATTACACAATGTTATTTTCAAATGTAAAAACATGTATATGCATAGTAAGTGCATTGTATCAAATGATCAATATAAATGTAAGTACATAGTAGTAAAGGACACTTAATATAAAGTAGTTCCGTGCTCTGAAATTTTGCATTAATTTCTATTAGACAGCACTTACCTGTTCTTCATTTTATTAAATAAATAAAAGACTTGAAATTGTATTAAATAAAGATCTAAAGATTAATTAATTTATTTATTTTTACACTACAGGCTTTATCACAACTGTATGTCTCTTCAACTTTGCTATTAAATTCAGTTTGATACAGTAATAGAAATGGTGTATTTGGGCTGATAACCACCACAGGCTGAACATATTAGAAAGCATGCAGTTTGAATGTAGGCCTACTTTCCTCATTATTTATTAAAGTATTGCTTTGCTTGTCTGTCTTGGTTTAGGAGGTTAAACGACCCGTCCATAGTCACTCCATTCTCTCGGGATGACAGAGGCTATACTCCTCTACATGTTGCTGCTATTTGTGGTGAGCACTGACTCAACTTAGTTTAGTTTTTTGTTTTGTTTTAGTATTTTGTTTGGTTTATTTTGGGTTTCGTATTGTCTTTTTTTGTTTAGTTTTGTTTATATAAATATATAATTTATTTTTTTATTGTTTACTTCATTATTTGGGTTATGTTTGGGTTTTTGGTTTACTTTGTTTTTGTTCAGTTTGTTTACTTTTTTCCTGGGTTTTTGTTTGTTTGTTTGTTTGTTTGGTTGGTTTTTCACATCATCTCTGGTATTATATAATGGGGTTAGATTTTGTTGTATTTTTGTATTTTTTTTTAATGCTACCATATGAATCTGTAGCTTTAAAACAGAGTTGATGAATAAATGTTGTGGCTTGGTTCCCTGTGTTGTGCCTGTGATCAGGTCAGTCCCTGCTGATTGATGTGCTGGTGTCAAAGGGAGCTGTGGTGAACGCCACTGATTATCACGCGCTCACACCGCTGCACCTCTCCTGCCAGAAGGGCTTCCAGGGGGTCACGGTCAGAACTTAACCTCACTCATGCTGATTATGATGTTGTAGATTTGTATCTGTGATGAACTTCAGTCTGTGGTATTTCTTCTCGCATAATTAAAAAGTAAATCTGATTACATTGCCCCTTAATTGTTGTTTGATTGATCTTCCTGTTTTCTCTTTTAGCTGCTGCTCTTGCATTATAAGGCAAACACAGATGCTCAGGATAACAATGGAAGCACCCCTCTACACCTGGCCTGCATGTACGGGCACGAAGATGTAAGTCTTTTATTTTTTTCTTTCTTCCCTTTCCCTTTCCCCTCCCCTTCCCCTTCCCCTTCCCCTTCCCCTTCCCCTTCCCCTTCCCCCTTCCCCTTCCCCTTCCCCTTCCCCTTCCCTTCTCCTTAATCCTTATATCATTCCTTAGTCCTCATAAAACTCCTTCCTTCCCCCCAGAGCTGTGTGGGGCATGTTTTATTATGGATGGATGCACTTTATTTGACTTCTTTTGGACTGTTGAACAGAAACACCCGCCCACTGCCATTACAAAGCTTGAAAGAGCCAGGACAGTTTTTAATATAACTCCGATTAAATTCGTCTGAAAAAAGAAAGTCATACTCACTTAGGGTTAGAGTTGAGGGTGAGTAAAGCATGGGATGATTTTCATTTTTGGGTTTTTCATTTTCATTTTTTAAATCTAACCCTTCTAAAAATAAAGTTCATTCACTCTTTCCTAACGTTGGGATCAGAAAGAAGCCAATGCAAAGACTGTTTTTCCACAACTTGGCACAGCACAGCATTTTGTTGTCTTCAGAGCCTTCTTTATCGTTTGGATTCTGCGTTTGCCTATCGTTATTTACACTACATGTGAGAATCGGTGGGCGGGGCTAAACAGGCAGTGGCGATTAATCTGTGGGCGGAGCTAAACAGGCAGTGACGAAGAATCGGTGGGTGGATGTACGTCATTGATTATGTTGCATGAGTGCCCAATACTGGCAGAACCCTTGGAATGGGCTGAATTGAGTCCTTGATCACTATTGACATCATAATCGTGTTGCATTGTGGTCTATGGAGTGGCCTGAAGTGTGCATATGAAGCAGTCACTCACTCAGTCAAAATCGAAGGGTCGAGGGTCTTTCCATATAAACTTCCCTCGTCCACTTCAAAATGTCAGTGGGGATTCCCCCGAGGGGAAGTGCTTAGTGAAGTTTGCAAGTGTGTGTCAAAACGTAGAGTGGAACACAGCTGTAGAATTGGTGGGCGGGGCTAAACGGGCAGCGATGTAGAAGCAGGCATTGATCTTCTTCTGCAGAGGCGGTGCTTATGCACACTATTACATAGAGTAGAACATTCGTTTTGGCAGACTGCCTTCAATATAAGCTGTTTTTGGAAAGTTTTTCATTCTGAAACTTACAGGATATTTTTATAGTACACTGACCTCTATGTCAAAAGATGAAGGGGATTTTGGTTTCTCAGTTCATGACCCCTTTAATAGAAGAAAATACATTTGTGAAAATTTAGCTTACATGTGGGTTATTTTGCTTCTTAAAAATTGTGTTTCTGTGATAGACTGTGTAATGTTGATATTTCGTTCTTGATGTGAATGTGTGTCTCAGTGTGTGAAGGCGCTGCTGTACTTCGACCTGCACTCCTGTCGACTGAACGTTCAGAACGATAAGGGAGACACGCCGCTGCACATCGCCGCTCGCTGGGGCTACGAGGGCATCATGGAGGTGCTCCTGGAGAACGGAGCATCAACCCTCATTCACAACAAAGCCAAGGAGACTCCATTACACTGTGCCCTCAACTCCAAGGTCAGAGTTACGTGCCTGTAACAGCATCTCACACCTACAATCGTGGAGCGAACGGTTCGTTTTACTGTCAGCAGGAAATAATTTTGTGAATGATGTTGTATTATCTGTGCTATAGATTCTGTCGTTGTTGGAGCGCGAGCAACAAAGAAAAACAAAAAACTATGCTAGATCAAATATCTCTTAACTTTAAAACATTTACATAGAAAATATTCTAACAACAGTGTCCTATCCACTCCCCACATCAGTCTCCAAAGTGTGGTCTCCATTTCTGATTTCAGTCTCCGAGTCGCTCTCCTCAGCCGTCTGACTGCAGCAGCAGGCGGTCATCTACGTCCAGCATGTCTTCACTCAGTGTTGAGGCCACACCACCGGAGACCGAACGCACCCGACACAAAGAGGTACAGCAGCGCCATCTGGAGGACAGATCATAGCGTCACACTTCTCCTGTTACAAGACGGGATGAGATCAAATAAGCCCTTATTGAGCGAAATCCAGCACCACAAACGACTGCAGATGCAAAGACAAAAATGTCATCTCAAAAACGTATTTTTTATGTTTTAACTCTTATTACAAAAATCAAGACAGAAATATATCACTGTTGTAAATTACGATTATAGTGTAAAATAATAATAATAATAAAAAATCAATATGTGATCATTCCAGTTTCTTTTCTACTACAGTTTGCAATACTAATATTTATGTCTTAAATTTTTCAAGCATTCAAACTCTCAAGCTTTGCTCGGAGGGAAATTCAGCACCAAAAATGACTGAAAATGAAAGTTAAAATTGCCATTTTATCATCATATAATCACTTAACATTTAATGTGCCTGGAGAAAATTGTTATCATTTTTACTATTACTTTTTACTATGTTTGGTGAACAGGTGGAGAAGTTGTTGAGAGCCGTGGCTGATGGAGATGTGCAGATGGTGAGCTGATTTCGGGTCACATAAACCTTGTTAAAGAGGATTCTGTCTTGCTTTAATCTTGCTTTAATAATAATAACAACACAGAACGACAGTATAGTGTGTATGTGTGTGTGTGTGTGTGTGTGTTTAGGTGCGTTATCTTTTGGATTGGCTGGATGAGGAGCCGGAGGAAGAGGAAGATTCAGTGCCAGTTAAGACAGAGTTGTGCCATCCTCTGTGTCAGTGCCCCAGCTGTGAACCCGCACAGAAGGTCTTAACACACTCATTTAACACTTTCATACATGTTATGCAAATTCATATTTATTAATAAATAATAAATCAAAACAATAGCCTTCAAGTTTTTTTTTTTTTTTTTTTGTATTATTACATTATTAAAAAATTACATTATATTATTACATTAATAAAATGTAGAACAAATAAATCCTAGCTGTTTTTTTACACGCTCAAGTTCTCAAAATGAATGTAATAGAAGAATGTTTTGGATTAACACCCAGTAGGGCTGTCAAATAAACATTTGAATTTCGAATATTTGTCGAATTTAAAATAAAAATCGACATTCAAATGCAAAAACGTTGCATTTGAATTTTAGGTGTGCATCAGGCTGCCTTATCAATGGCACACAAGATGCGATGACGATGTAAGTGTCGTTGCATTTTAATGCGTTTGTTAGCCTATACAGTTGAAGCCACTAGATGCGGTGCTGCTGTGTTGTTCATTCAAAATGTTGGGGAAAAAGAGAACATCAGTGTGGAGAAGATCTTGTTTATGAGATGTTGTTCACACAGAACGCGCATTTTCTAGAAGGACATCTATCTGCGTTGCACTCTTGTCTCGCACAAGAGAGCCGCACGTTTAGAAAGCCATGTAAAACATGTATCAAAAATCAATGACACAATTATCCCAAATACATCATATAATGTAATTATTGTTGTTTGTTTGTTTGTTTTACCCCATCCCACTGCATCACATGTTTTTAAATGAAAAAAAGTACTCCATGATTTTCGGTCCTTTGTATTAAACTATGCATAAATACATGATGCTGTTTTGTTTAGAATTGTTTAAGCAACTTAAGTAATTATATTTGGAATATAAATATTATTTACACAGTATGCATATTTTTTCAATGATAGTTGTTTTATTTTATTGCTTTGAATAAATGTGCATTAGTGGTATTTTGTTCGATGCGCCCTCTTGTGCCCACAGGAGAGAACCCAAAAGCTTTTTTTTTACCCAACCCCCCCAATTAAATTTTTTCCTTTCAAATGTGATTATAATTTGAATATTGATAATATTTAAGTAAAAAATTTAAATAAAGTTTTTCAGCCATGTTGACTGCCCTAGGGCCCACGCAGTCAGTTTCTGATATAATCTACAAAAGTAGGTTAATATGAATTTTAGAAGCATTTTGTGGTAGCTGTGAGTCTGTGTGTGTTCAGAAAGCAGCCCACCTGCAGCCGGACGGTGTGGGTGTGAACAGCAGTGCTGACGGCTTCACTCCGCTCCATGTGGCGGCGCTGCACGGACACACAGCTCTAGTGTCTCTCTTCACCCGCCACGGTGCCAACATCAACGCCCGCAACAATCAGAGCGCCACCCCGCTTCACCTGGCCTGCCAGAACAGCCAGATACAGGTGACCAATCACAGACCACCTCTCATAACAACATCACTGCTTTCAAACCAGTGTCTAAGCTCTAGCTTTTTAATATCTAATAACTCTCTGTGCACATTTATTTATATATGTGCACTTCAGTTAAAAAGTTTGGGACTTTAAAAAGATTGTATCCAGGGGTCGTACAAGGTGCTTGAAGTACTTGAATTTGACTTTTTAAAATTTAAGTCCTGGAAAATAGCCATATTTATGAAAAGGTACTTGAATTTTTAAAAGGCAGTATATATGAAAATAGTGTTCATTTTTTGTTTTCGATAAATGAATACAGAGCTGTTTCATCCGGCTTTAGGGCGCGCACGAGATCTCGCGATATTACTCCGTGAGGTTAAAAGTGGTCTCGTGATATCAGTATAAAGTTGAGTTTGTGGGAAAACATTTGACAGTGCTTGCATTATATTCGGTCTTTTATTGCATGTTTGGGTTTCAATTGGGAACGCACACAAAGTCTGATGCACTTTGTCCCAGCAGCTCGGTCCACAAACTCTTCCTCTGTTTGAGTTTGAATTTCCAAAAGTTCATCTGTGAAATCAGTGTGTGTTATCTCCGTAGTAGATTTGTATTGTAAATCATTTATAAACCTATGCACCTACCTAGTTTTAGATAATTTTTCTAGATATGCTATTTGTTGTACATCGCGATTTCAAAATACAAGTTGCTCTTAGTTTGCTTGTGTCCAAAATATTAAAATTAAATGTGCATCATCACCAGGCCGTTGACGCCCTCTGCAGGTATTTGTTATAACACAGTATGTACTTAAGTTGGTTATGTTCATATTATATATAGACAAATTACATTATGTATTTTAACAGTGTTGTTCAATAACACCGTGTAATTACTTGGTTTTGATACTTTTATTTGAACCAATTATGATTGCTTCATCATTACTTTTTATAGTTTATATATAAATATAGTCATATTAAAGCCTGTTTTTCCACTTAGGTCTATTTGTATTACTAAAACATATCAGATTACTCAATTGTCAAAATCATCAGTAGATTACTTGATTACCAAAAATTTGTTGGGTGTTGGAGGGGCGCGAGTGAAATTAGACAAACTTGTGGGGGGGCGCATGTCCTAAAAAGTTGAAAACCCATGGATTAGTTAAAACTTTTGAAAATACAATTGCATTGTTTTACATTTTGTGATTAAAAGACAAAAAAAAATTGTAATTGAAAATTTCTTAAAAATAGTATTAAAACTTTGTCTCGTTCTAGTGAACCAAGTATCTGTATTTTATCTCGTGATCTAAGTTTATTGTCACACCACTAGAGTCTTGGAGTGCGATATAGCTCATAATTTGAAGTGTATGATATAGCTTTCATTCTTCAGGTCAATCATGTTTTATAAAATAAAATCAATTTGAATAAGGAAAGCGATAACTTTGCCATAGTATCCTTTTAAATTTTAAAGTGGCCACAGTCATTGAATAATCTTTCCAGATTAACGGCGTAAAAAATATTTAACGCAGTTTAGTGTTGATAACTTTATTCAATTTCTGTATATTTCCTACTTGCTGAATGGCACAGGTAAATATTACATTTATTATAATGTGTTGAAAAGATGAAGATGGTTTTAAGTTCACTTAAATTAGTTGTTTTTTAAAGTCTAATATATGTTAAAATTGATAGCTCTCAATTATACTGTTAGTATAGTCAACATTGCATATATTCAGTGGTTAAAAATTAGGGAAAAAAAACAATTTCATAGACATCAGTAGAATTGGTATCAGTGATACTCGCATTCAATCATAAAAAAGATGACATTAAACAAATATTAAAACACTACTGTCTTCATGCTGTTTCTACATTAATTTGAAGATTGAATGTTAACTTATTACAATATAAAAGTATATTTAAAAACTTTAATGTCAAGTGAGATTAACCGCGTTTTTTTTTTTTTTATATATATATATACATAAATAAACTATATGTGTGTACATATGTGTGTGTGTGTGTGTATATATATATATATATATATATATATATATATATATACATATATATATATATATATGTGTATATATATATATATATATATATATATATATATATATATATATAATATATATATATATATATATATATATATATATACACACACACAATGGTTGAACTGTTTCTTTTTTTAATATCAGTAGTTTGAGCGTGTGTGTGTGTGTGTGTGTGTGTGTGTGTGTGTGTGTGTGTGTTACAGGTGGTGTCTGCTCTGCTGGAGTGTAACGCCAAACTGAACAAGAAAGATCAGTATGGAAACACACCGCTGATTCTTGCTTGTCTGAAGGGAAATCTGGAGATAGCCACCATTTTGCTTGAGGTGCTATATTACATTATATAGATTTGCCATTCACACATATATATGTGTGTACAAAAATGTAATTTGTATTTATTTGTTATTTACATCCATATTGCAATATGGGCACATTCTGGACACCCTTGATGTGGATCAGAGCGGTGCGCTGGTGAATCTGGCTAATAATCAGGGTAACACTGGTCTGCATGAGGCGGTGAGAGGCGGACACGTCCAGCTGGTGGACCTGCTGCTGCACAGAGGGGCTTTAGTGCACATGCGCAATAAAAGACAGCGGACCGCCCTCGACTGCGCGCACGAGACCGCTGGGAAGGTGTGTGTGTATGTGTGCTCAGCTACAGCTGCAAACCTTATACACATTTATTTATGCTTTAAATAGACTCACAAAAATCCTGTAGCTGGACTCTTGCTTATCAGTAAATGATGAATAGAAACTTTAATGAATCATTTAGATAGTAGTGTTTGTGTTTCCCACACTTCTTTAGCAATCCTTTTTTTTTTTCTTTTCTGTGACGGTGTCATCATTAAGATCAAAAAACGAGCAACCAAAAACAACTTTTGACCTTTTTATTTTTTTTGTTTTTTTTACTGTGAAGCTCAACTAGATAATGTGATCTCAATTTTGAGTAAACTTTGAGTTAAATTTCAATATGTCTCATGTATTTCAAATTGTACTGTTTTTCAAGTGACTTTTTGTTTGTTTGTTTTTTTAACCTGATTCTTTAGTGTTTTTCAAAGTGCTGATTTTTGGCAAATTGCAGGGAAACCACTGGAGGGTCAGTTTGACCCCAACACAAAGGTCATGACAAACCCTGTACAGCCTTTTCTAAAACACATCAGTGTGTTGAAACTTTCCAGTGACATGCATCATTCACAAAACTTCAATATTTTAACCAGCATTTTGAGCAGTTTGAAAATCAAATTGACCCCAACACAACAATAGGGTTAGAAGTTGTGCTACATTTTGAAAGAAAAACTAAATGATTTGTCTATATTTTTATGTTTCCTCAGAATACAGAGATTCAGAGACTCCTGCAGAAAGCTTGTGCTGACGCTCCGGACATTCATCCGGTCAAACCACACTCCAGAGGAACAGAGGGCATTGTGGGTAAGAATCTGATATTTGATATTTGTACTTTTATTTCATCTCAACACTCTAGTAGGCTATGATGAACATAGTATTATATGATATGCATTGCATTATGAATTTATGTTATGTAATTAAACTGAGCTCTGTTATTTCTCCAACAACATAATCAATAGTTCAAAGAGTTAAACAGCCTGAGAGTCCCAGCAGTGGCAGAAAAGACACAGACCTTACAAAACAAAGGTACATTTACTGTCAATTAATTTTCTTGTGTAGCCTTAATGACTAGTCTCTTCTGGTTATTAAGGCTACATTTATTTGATCAAAAACACAGTAAAAACTGTAATATTGTGAAATATTATTGCATATTCTGTTTGAATGTTAACAAAAAATTAATTTATTTCTGTAATGAAATCTGTTTTTTCTGCATTATTACTCCAGTCTTCAGTGTCACATGATCCTTCAGAAATCATTGTAATTTGATGCTCAAGAAACAAGAGTATTATTAACTCGAGTATTATCAGCGTTAGAAAAAAAAAAAAAAACAAACATGTTGTGTTGCATTCAGAAAGTTCAAAGAACAACATTTATTTGAAATGGAAATCTTTTGTAATATCATAAATGACTGTATTGCAATTTGATGCATAATTCCTTAAAAGTAAAAATAAAAATTTAATTGTGATCATTCACTTTCTGACTAAATTAAATTTTCCTCAATATCATTTCAAGATGTTTATGAGAAGCTTTTGCTCTTAACAGGAATCAGAAGAGGACTGACAGAGCAGCAACCACCATAGGAGTATTAGACCAGGTACCATTCTCCAGATATCTGTCTTATTTATTTGTGTTTGTTTATTTACTTGCGTACCAACCTAACCGTAACCTAACCTAAGCTAACCTTAACTTAACTTAACCTAACCGTAACCTAACCTAAGCTAACCTTAACTTAACTTAACCTAACCGTAACTTAACTTAACCTAACCTAACGTTAACTTAACCTTAACTTAATCTAACATAACTGTAACCTAACCCTAACCTTAACCTAACTTAACTTACCAAAACCTAACCGTAACTTAACCTAACCTAACTGTTACTTAACTTAACCTAACCTTAACCTTAACCTAACTTAACTTACCAAAACCTAACCGTAACTTAACTTAACTTAACTTAACCTAACCTAACCTAACCTAACCTTAACTTAACTAACCTAACCTAACCTAACTGTAGGGGTGCACGATAAATATCGGCCGATTAATTAATGCGCATCTCGTCAGTTAAGCCGGTTCTCTAATCAGCGGACCGGCTTTACTGACGAGATGCGCATTAATTATCGGCCGATATTTATCGTGCACCCCTACTTAACTTAACTTAACCTAACCATAACATAACCTTACTTAGCATAATAATTTGCTTTTTTTTTTTTTTTGGGAGGATGTTGTGGGCCTGGACTGTGGGACTCTGCTCGAACAGTGAAAACAGGTGGCCATTAGGAGTATAAGAAGGACAGTGCATATACCGATGTTGGACTAGGTTTCAGCTTCTGGATCTCATTTATTCCTAACTTAACTGAACCTAACCTTACCTTACCCTCACCTCACCTCACTTAACTCCCAAGCCACAATAATCATTTCCATTCATAGTGACCATTTGTATAATAAAATGTAAAAATGATTTTATCTTTAAAAAGCAAGGTTTTGTTGGTATTTTAGTTAAGTGAAAAGTCTGCTGTACTACAATACTAAAACTCCTGCTAACCTGAGCGCTGATTGACGTGTTGATCTCAGACGGAGGAGGGTCAGAGTGACAGACGCAGACTGACGAGAGGAGAGACGGTGGACAGCAGCGGGCCGCAGTCGCCTCGCACCCACAGCAGGAGCCTGACCCGCTGCCACACCATCAGCCAGGACCTGACCCAGCGCTCGCTGCAGGAGCCCAACGGGGAGGAGGAAGACGCACAGTCCAGAGGAAGTGATGTGGAGACCGCTGCCACAGAAATGGACAATGTTGTATTGTGATGGCGGTCAGGCAACCGGTTTAATAGACTAAATATAAATCCATCATTACTAAATCGGTTCCGCAACCTCATCCTGCTCTTTATTGTATTTGAGTGTTGAAGTATCTAAACTTTATTGACCTGAATATGCAAGAACGGTCATTGTTTTTCAAGGTTAACCTTTTCTCATGCTTGTGGTTTATGAGATGGAAAGAAAAAAGAAAACGTTTTAGAGGTTTTAAGGGTCTGTATGTGGAAATCAGAAATAGGAAGTAGCTTTTATTATTCCACTTAAAAATGATGCTCTTGAATCACAAAATAGAAAAAGTTTGCATGTGTCGGCACTGGTGGGTGAAAGGACAAAAACAGCAGTGAATATTTGAGGTGTGTGAAGACACTTTGGAAACTTGCTTCATGTATAGCATGTAGGTTAAAGGGAGACGTTTACAATAACTACAGAAAGAATGGATTTTTTTCTCTCTTTTTTTGAGCACTTTTTAATTTTCAGAATGTCACATTATAAAAAGGGATAATTAAGGATAAAATTATGTAGCAAGATTTTAGTTGTCCTCACATTTTTCCTTACAAAACTTAAGTTGTTACATTTACTAAACATCTGTGTAGGCAACTAGTAATGGGAACTCTTTTTTACACAGGATTAGATGCTGTTCTAACAGTTTTTTTTTTCTTCATCCTCTTAATGTCTTTCAATCTTTCCTGTTTTGATTTATTTCATTAGTAGAATACATTTTCTTTTACGGTATGAATCTCCTCTCTAAACAGTCCCTCAAAACAATAAGATTACACCAATAAATTCATTTTTTACTAGACAGTTTCTTAGCATATGGTGAAAAGGTTGCGTTTGTGAAAACGTATAGAGTTAGGAATAAATATGATGTGTATTATGGACCACGGCTCTGTTTAAATCATGCACTTTATTCCCTCGCAGGTTTTCTGTGTGTTTGGTTTTAGGAGCTGAGCTCATGAAACCTGATTGATTGCATTTTGAGTGGCGGGTGTAAATGCATTTTCTACTGCAGGAGTGTGTTAGCGGGGATAGAATTAATGCTGGGCAGGACGTCATTAAATATCTTCACACAAATTGACCATGAAGTGAAACAGAGCTGGTTTGTGATTTGATTTGTCTTTGAATGTAACGGTCCTTTGTGGCAATCTGCAGAACTAGAGAGCAATTATTTTTGTATGATTCCATAACAGTTTTTGTGTAACATTGCAGTAAATGTGCCTTATTTAATTTGTGCCAAAATAATGTAATAAAACCACATAACAATAAAGAAATGCATTAAAGCTTATTGGTGACATCAACAGGACACAAACTGACATTTGTATTAGTCTATCAATCTGTCTGTCTGTACATCTTCACGATGGAATAATAGCATACTACATAGTGTGCAGTATATAACACAAGTACAGTTCAAGTCAGAATCTGAAAAAATTCATTATTTTACCAAAATAAGAAGGATCATACAAAATGCATGTTATTGTTTTAGTACTGACCTTAATAAGTTACTATATATATATATATATATATATATATATATATATATATATATATATATATATAGTCCACAAGAGAAAATAAGTTGAATTTATCAAAATAACCCCACTCAAAAGTTTACATCCCCTTGATTCTGTAGTGTGTTTTGGGGCATATTCCACTAGGATTTATTGGTTTTAACAAGCCACCAATAAAAGGAGACCAACTACCAGTAGAGACCAACAGGTCCATTACAGTTCCCATAAAATTTCTTTCCACATATATATATAACAAAAAAACAACTACAAAATCTCAGAAGACATATAATAATTTGTTTTGTTTCTCAGCGGGGGTATAAACTTGCGATCAAAACAATTAGATAAAAAGGACTTTAAAATTGTGGTTCATATTACCCCATTTTACTGGAAATGGGAGCTCGAGCATATTGCTGTATTTCACATTTTCAGTCATGGTTTTATAAGAGAGCAGACAATTTGCATATATAGGCCTAGGCCTAGAAACTGTATATGCTGCTCATGTTGAAGTCTGAATACATCCTACAGTCGACAGGCCTTTAGAGGAATTACTACAGCTGCTATAATAACAGTTTTATGTGATATGTTAACTCTGAAGTCATGAATCTCCTTCCGGTTGTGATCTAACTCTCGGGATGACAGTGTTCCTGTTGCAGCAGTAATGGATCGCTCCTTTACACATATAAAACTTTCGTCTTGTGCCAAAACGGCACCTATATGTGTCCGGCCCGCGGTGCTGCTGAGAGCCGAGCGGATTGATGTCTGGAGCCGGACGGACGGGGAACTTGATTTAATGAAAGAGATGTAGGGAAATGTAGTCATTAGCATTATTAAGCGCGGAGCGGCTTCACACGCAGCCGTGCATCAAGAGCTCAGAGAGATATTAAAGCACTTACACTAAACAGACAGAAAAGTGCATTAAATGGTTGGCTCGCGCTGCTTCGGGTGATCTTCGGGTGGAGGTCCGGTGAAACTGTGAGTGTGTTTATCTGAATATGGAAAGCAGGTGAGTGATATCTGATCTGAGCAGATATCAGATGAAATGTGGCGCTCAATCACAAGAGAAACTAGAAACTCCTGCTGTGTCCGCGAATCTCATCTCGCGAGCAGAGAAACACCTCGCTAGTTTCTGACAGCCTGCTATGAGATTAACACTTATTTTACAATTGTGCATTAACCTAAATGTCTTTTGATTGATACTGAATATCTAATATTTAAATGTATAAAAGTAAAGTTTCGATTCTCTGGTAAAGATGCATTTTTGTTGTATAAAATAAGAGTTTGGAGCAAAATTCTGTGATTAATTTAATAATTATGTTATATTGAAAAGAGTCCTTTTTTATTTACCATCAACATGTGAACCTACAGAAAATGTACATCTTATGTCCTGTAACTGGTCACAATTTCCCTTTTCATAATTTTAAATTATAAATTTGGAATCACAATTTATATATATATATATATATGGTTCTGTGGTGTAAAACATTTAAATTAAATTAGATTTAAATTACAATTACAGATATGACATGACATTACATTATAACTAAGCAAGAATTAGAAAATGTAAAAAAAAAAAAAAAAACTTAATGGATATATACTGTCACTCTGCTTTTTCCATAGTCTACATTTTATCCTTCAATGTTAATGTTTCCTTTAGGTCAGCAGCAAATCATTTCCTAAACAGTGAAAATAGGATAGACCTTATATTTTATATTTCACAAAACGTGTGTTAGTTCAGTAAACAGCCACTGGAGGGCAGTATTACATTGCAGCAACACACACACACACACACACACACACACACACACACACACACACACAAACACACACTTACTGTACATACTTTACAATTCAGTGAAAACACAAGAGCCTTGACCTGTAAACTGTTGACTAAAGGATCAGCCTGGATACTTATAAAGTTAAACTCAGTTATGACAGCATAGAGAGCAATTCACAATAAATCATTATTATGATTCTAAAATATGTTTTTTTAATAGACGATTTTAAAGCATTTTTACCAAAACATATATGTAAATCGATATGGCCTATTTATAATAAAACAACTATAGTAATTAATAGCATTTATTATTAAATTACATCATATTTGAATTGTTGAATATTAAGTTTAAGTCTAAAGAAAGAACAAAATATAAATAAGTTAGTCATAAACATCAAATAAATAAAAATAAACAAATATGTGAATGCATTTCAAATAAAAAAATAAATAAGAAAAATACATTTCAGATAAATGCATACATAAATACGTGTTTCTCATTTATTTATACTCATTTATTTATAGTGTGTGTGTGTGTGTGTGTGTGTTTGTTTGTGTGTGTGTGTGTGTGTGTGTTACTTCTTATGGGAAAAGGAAGTGCAGCAGAATACCTTTGAAAAACACAGCAGCAAAGAAGAACAATTACGTGACAATTACCCGGCTCATGTAGGAAAATGAGCAGAGCGTGTCAACATGTCAACGTATTGACAAGATCTCAGTGTAGAGACACCAGTCACTGTCACATGACCGGAGTATTGGCAGCTCGTCCGGTCTCAAGGCATGTGTCCCATCCGTGTTTACCCCAACAAACATGACAGAGACACATAGATCCAGCGAAGGATTCCAGTGAAGTTTATCGGGTTTAGCTCGGTTATAATGGGGAAGTTTGAAACCCTCGAGGCTCTGATTGGGTCGGAGCCGAAATGACATGTCTAGACATTTTAGAAAAAGAAAACATTTCACTATTATATATGGTAAATTTGGTTCTGCATGTTATTTGTTGAGGAAGACATATAGGGGAATTTAGTTAAACCTCGTCTAAGTCACAGTGTGTTATGCTTGACGTTATGCTCATTTCATCAGTTAAATGTCAAATTCATCTCAGGCTTTGGAAAATCCATCTTAGACTTTTGCAGAATTCCATATCAGCTCAGTATGAATTTAAATAGGTTCAGTTATGGGCTGTAAGGAGATCATTTTTATTTTGTGTCTAATCCAAATATTTTTTTTTTTTTTAAGGATTTTCCAGATTCAATACATTCAAGATTCCCTTTTGACAGCATTTATTACATAATGTTGACTATCAGAGAAAATTGGCTTGGTTTTAAGCTGTGGTTTTTTGTTGTTGTTGTAGTGTTTCGCATCCACCCTAATAATTACATTGTTAACAAATAACCAGAAATCTATCCACATAGAGAAGTAGTCCCTCATTCAAAGAATAATTTAACCAACTTCACAGAGAAAATACATTCAGAAATACATCCAGTGGAGCTTAAAGGTATCCTTCACTCCTAAATTAAAAATCTGTTATTTACTCACCCTCGTGTCATTCCAAGCATATATGAGTTTCTTTTTTCTGTTAACCACAAAAGGAGATATTGTGATCGATGTGCTGGTTGTTCTTGTCAGTGCAATAACAATGAAATAGGCGCTGAACATTTTAAGCTGACCCAGAGTCTTGCTGTTAAAACTAACCCAGAGTCTTGCTGTCACAATTAACCCAAAGTCTGGCTGTTACGACGGACTCAGAGTCTTGCTGTTACCACGGACTCAGAGTCTTGCTGTTACAACTAACCCAGAGTCTTGGTGTTACAACTAACCCAGAGTCTTGCTGTTACAATTAACCCAGAGTCTTGGTGTTACAACTAACCCAGAGTCTTGCTGTTACAATTAACCCAGAATCTTGGTGTTACAACTAACCCAGAGTATTTTTGTTACAACTAACCCAGAATCTTGGTGTTACAACTAACCCAGAGTATTTTTGTTACAACTAACCCAGAGTCTCGCTGTTACAATTAACCCAGAGTCTTGGTGTTACAACTAACCCAGAGTATTTTTGTTACAACTAACCCAGAGTCTTGCTGTTACAATTAACCCAGAGTCTTGGTGTTACAACTAACCCAGAGTATTTTTGTTACAACTAACCCAGAGTCTCGCTGTTACAATTAACCCAGAGTCTTGGTGTTACAACTAACCCAGAGTATTTTTGTTACAACTAACCCAGAGTATTTTTGTTACAACTAACCCAGAGTCTTGCTGTTACAATTAACCCAGAGTCGTGCTGTTACAATTAACCCAGAGTCTTGGTGTTACAACTAACCCAGAGTATTTTTGTTACAACTAACCCAGAGTCTTGCTGTTACAATTAACCCAGAGTCTTGGTGTTACAACTAACCCAGAGTATTTTTGTTACAACTAACCCAGAGTCTCGCTGTTACAATTAACCCAGAGTCTTGCTGTTACAATTAACCCAGAGTATTTTTGTTACAACTAACCCAGAGTCTTGCTGTTACAATTAACCCAGAGTCGTGCTGTTACAATTAACCCAGAGTCTTGGTGTTACAACTAACCCAGAGTCTTGCTGTTACAATTAACCCAGAGTATTTTTGTTACAACTAACCCAGAGTCTTGCTGTTACAATTAACCCAGAGTCTTGCTGTTACAATTAACCCAGAGTCTTGCTGTTACAACTAACCCAGAGTCTTGCTGTTACAACGGACTCAGAGTCATTTTGTTACAACTAACCAAGAGTTTTGCTATTACAACTAACCCAAAATCTTGTAGCCATTAACTAGCTCACCTTACGGCTAACAGCCAAAACATTAGCACTAACAACTTGTATGAAAAATATCTACACAGACACACAATAAACATAATTTAAATTTGATGAGTTTAACTACAAAGCAAGGACTGCCATCACAAGAATTAATGAAATATAAAAATGTACTACAATTATAATTACTAAACTAAAAACCTCTGAATTCAACACTCACATACATAATCACAAAACTAATAATGACCAAACAAGTAAAGTGAATTAGGTGATTTGTAACTCGTGCCTTATTTGAGAAATTAAAAGTGTTACAACTAACCCACATTACAACCAGCCACAATCTCCCCTAAGTCATACATGACATGAGACTGAGTAAATAATGTATAATGTAATTATTTTTTGGGGGGGGAGGGGTGAACTGTTCCTTTAATTTACAGTTTAACCTTCAACATGTCTCAACATTTCCCTTTATGCTGAATGTTGAGTTCAGACTCCCCCCCACCACTTTTCCCCATTCACGCACAAATTTTTAGCTGCCAGTCACACTCTTGAAATTCATGCAAATGCAGGGAATATCTTCACAGAAGAAGGAAATGTCATTTTGACCGTTTATCAAGACAAAAGGCAAACTTTGGAGCAGAGAAGTGTGGATTTAACACCTTGTGAAAGCACTTCAAACACTGCTTCATTAGAGTTAAAGCATTTGCAACAGATCACATGATTAGCCTTGTAACCTAAAGCCTGCTCGTGTAAACATTTGACCACAGAAGCCATCAGCAAAACCGCTGTGTGTGTGTGTGTGTGGCCAGTGTCCATGTCTCCGTGATAGGCTACCTCTCCATGTGGCTGTGAGCATGTCGCTTGACAGTCATTGCCGGGGGGCGAGGCTTGCACTGACAGCAGCAGAGACGCTCATTTGAGGGGGAGCCGTCAGAAATGTCATCCGCTGTGGATCCGGCCCCCCTCCCACCCCGCATCCGTCACGACCGCACTTTAACTGGAAGCAGCACGCGGCCCCTCACGACCGGCTGATGGACTGACGAAAGTTTTGGCGGACAGAGAGAAAACTTTCCCTGACAAGGTGACAGTTTTTGATGCATCCAGCTGTCCAGTCTAGGGGCGTCTCTGGAGAGAGGCGGGAGAGGGAGGAGAGGGTCCCTAATCACTAATTTAGTGCCAGCCATGGCATTCTGCCGGGGGGCACATACACAGGAATACAAGGCTGTGTACACACTCATAAGGGCAGACAGGACAACGTGAACCTCTGCAGCCCGGCGTGTGTGTTTTAGTGTCAGGGCGTTTCAACACAACCGCTAACTTCCTGGGCTTGTTTCACATAAACATGGAGGCTATGTGGCATTTAAATGGCTGGAAAGGAACAGCCAAAAAAAAAATATATATATATATATTTTCTTGCTCTGATGTTTCTTAATTCTGTGAAACACAAAAGGAGGTATTTCGCAGAGTGTTCACGCTGCTCTTTTCCAAGTAAAGCATAATGGCCGCAGACTATCCCCAAAAGAGACCAAAAAAGCACCATAAGAATATGATCAAATTGTCCATATCTGACAAGATAATTAGATACTTAAGAACCAATGGTGTTTGCAAATGTGGCACAAGAAGTTTGAATATGTGCAAGTGTAGGTGAGATTTGAGCAGCACAACACACAGGAAGTTTCTGAATAACAACTTACATTTATAACTTCTTGATCAGAAAAATTTCGATTTCATAAAAATATTATTATTAATATTAATATAGCAAGTATGTGTTAAATTGATCAAACATGACAGAAAAGACATGTAAAAAAAAAGTCTCTTTCAAATAAATGCTGTTCTTTATATATATGGTTTATATATATATGGTTGAATGATATATTTAACAAAGATAATTGTTGTGCTATGTTTGTTTGTTTGTAAACACATGAAGCAGCACAAACAAAACAAACAAAGAAAAAAAACTGTTTTCAACTGGTGTTTTTTTTGTTTGTATAAAAATTATTTCTTAAGTACCATATGACACTGAAGACTGAAAATCAGCATATAAAAATGATTTCTGAAGGACCATATGACACTGAAGACTGGAGTGATGATGCTGGAAATTCAGCTTTTAATTATAGAAATAAATTATATTTTAAAATATATTCAAATAGAAGACAGTTCTTTAAAACTGTAATAATATTTCACAACATAGCTGTTTTTACTGCAGTTTAATCAAATAAATGCAGCTTTAGTGGGCAGAAGAGACTTCTTTTAAAAACATTTAAAAATCCTAACTACTTCAAACTTTTGAATGGTAATTTATGCATAAATTATATAATGTGTGGACAACGTTTATTCAGTTTCTATGCCATTTTAGTCCTTTTTGAAGGCTTTCGTACACTGCTCAGGCTTCAGTTTTTCCTTGCTGTTCCACCGAAGAAAGAAAGTCACATGGCTTTGAAATGACATGTGGGTGAGTAAATGATGACAGAACTGTTTCTAACAGGAAGATGTTTGTATCTGAATTTGTACAGCTGCATGTGAATGAAAGGAATCGGGATTCTCTTTGTCATGAAGGTTAAAGTGACACACAGAGGTCCAGAAAGTCAAATCATCACACAAGCAAACACACCACACACTCACAGACGTCTCCACACATTCACGTAACCGCCGTCGCACAGAAATCTCTCTCATGCTGCGTGTGGACAGCAGCAGAGCCCTGCATTGTTTTGTTAGTTAATTGGTCCTGACCCTTTTTTCCGGGCTCTTCGTCTCTTTAGCGGGATGGCTGTGTAGATCAGCGCTTGCCTTATCTAATTTCATTAATGTGATCTCCTGTCCATTGGCTGACAGCTTAATGGTCATTATTTGTGGTTCCCTTCAAATAAAGCTCAGACTGTAAATTGCAGACTGTGGCAATTGGGATCTAAGTGCCACCCTGCATTACTATATAATATCTATTCCTTTAATTAACTGAAAGCCACACTGACATTTATTGGATTGCAAGTTACTTGTTAATGGCAATAAATTGCATAGAGAAAAAAAAATATCATTGCTTATTTTACATCAATAATTTGTGGACCTTTAGGTAATGATTATTCATTATTCTCTCTACATGGCTGTCATGTTTGTTCAAGTGTTCGGAGGTTTACTTCGAACGTCACAGTATGTGCTGGGAATTCAAATGAGCTGTCAGTCATTGTAAAGTCATTAGTGTAATGGTAAAAACAATTCATATCACCTATGAGGCTGATGAAAATATATGATAGCACATAAATATATTAATTATTTGGGAAAAGTTTCTCCAGTGTGCAGCTGGCTGGCAGCTCAGACAGGGAGCTACACCTGAAGAAGATGCTGTTGCTGGCTGAGTTTAATTACTGTAATGACGCCGTGTTGTTATGAGGTATGAGGAATTCAAAATGTGGCTTAAATTAGAGTATATGTCTGTATGTCAGGGTTATTACAGTTAACTTAAAGTGTTACTTAAAATAAATTAAATCAACAAAAACTTATAATAATAATAATAATAATAATAATAATGACAATTAAAATGGAAACAGAAAAATAAAAATTTTAACTAGTAGTATCTAATTGATACACTAATAGAATTTATAAAATAACACTGATATAAGCACTAACACTAATATAATTTATATTAAATATATAACACTCCAAATTGTGCAGTTTGTTACAGAGAGCTGTTGTTACTCTCTTATTCTGATTTATAATCAGTTAGACTCATGTTTCTGTCTAGGGCGAATATTAGCAAATGGCATTTACAACACCAGTTTTGTTTTTGCATTTGACCAGCTCCTTGAAGAATAGCTGTCATGCATTGGTTTCACCAGGCGTGTAATCAGGGTGTTGCTCAGTGAAGTTGGTGTAGGCCAACGTCTGTCCTTGAGAGACACAGTCCTGCAGAGTTTTGCTCCAACCTTGATAAAATCTCACCTGCCTGTAGCTTTCTAGTAATCTTTAGACCTTGATTAGCTTGTTCCTGTGTTTTTGATTAGAGTTGGAGCTCATCTCTGCAGGACTGTGGCTCTTCAGGACCAACGTTGGCCGCCCCTGGTGTAGGCCATGAGGGTGGCGAGATCCAGCACATTCCACCACAGCACCATGGGCCACCTAGGTGTTCTCCGCTTACATGAGTAGGTGCAAACCATTTTTGTCTAAATCTATTGAACTGGGTCTGTGTTTCCTTTTCAGAGGACTCATCAGACAAGTCTTCAATGTCATCAAAGGAGTCTTCTTCATCTAGGAGAGCTGGATTCACACCAACAACTCCGACTGACCCTGTGGCACATAGTCATCTGCATCAGAAATTTCAGACTCTGAATCAGGGCTAAGAATTGCCTGATCTTCCTCATCATATGCAGCATCTCTACAAACATTTCAGCCATTAATCTAGAATGACTGGGTCCATGCTACATAAAGAGTGAACAACAAGTGGTTGATCATGTATATACTGATTATATATTGTCACTGTCAGACAGAAACCTTGCATGTCCTAAACCATAACTTTTCAGAAACAGGTAACCTTATCCTAACATTTAAATATTATGTCCAGTTATCTTTCACAATATATAAAATAAGATTTACATGCATCAATTGTACAAAAGCAGCCATGTTGAGCTGTGAAATGTGGGGCAGATGAATAGTTCTCTGCAGTAAATATGTTCATACTTGCAAAAAAAAGAAAGAAAAGAAAATATCATATGGTTCACCCATTTAAAAAAATTTTTTACATTTTTTTTTTTTTTTTTTTTTATAAAGTAAAAAAATGACAAATAAACATTACGATTAGTGGAAATCAAAAACAAGATATGATTACCTGGAATAATAAATGATAAAATGCATTTATTTCAAAGATTCAGCAAAGAAACGCTCAGCCATGATTGGAATAACACAGGGAATAAATACGGGTCATTTTAGACCCATGTTGTGCGTTAGAAGGATAGTGACACAAAAACGATTTTTATTCAAAAAGTAAGAAAGAAAGCATAAAAATAAGGATTTGTGATGATTAAAAACAAGTTAATTGAGGACTTCATGGAATTCTGAATGATTAAATAAATTTATTCCAAAAAATTTAAAGGACAGACTGCTAAAACAACATACTTTCACAACAAAATTAACCATTCACCTAACACTCGCATGCTCTTTTAAAAAATTTTCTCCCTCCTTTGTCCTCCTCCTCCCCCTCCTTCATCAACTCTAACAGCTGACGACTTTGCCACATTCTTTATTAATAAAATTACAAACCTCAGTGCACAATTTGCCACACAACAATCTGTCAAACACATCTTGCCAGTAAACATACGCTTGTTTTCATCCTTCTCTTCCTCTGAGGCAGAAGTCTCCAAACTCATCCTTTCTAATCATCCTACTACTTGTCCGCTTGATCCTATTCCATCTCATCTCCTTCAAGCCATTTCTCCTGCCATTGTACCTGCACTCACTCTCATCATTAACACATCAAATCATTAAAAAGTTTTTCCCTCAACATTTAGACAGGCTCATATAACTCCAGTTCTTAAGAAACCCACTCTTAACCCAACTCTTTTAGAGAACTACAGACCAGTTTCCCTTCTTCCTTTCATTGCAAAAACACTTTAACGAGTGTTCAACCAAGTCTCTGCCTTTCTTACACAGAACAACCTCCTGGACAGCAACCAATCTGGTCATTGGACTCACCAAATGTTCTCATTGGTCTCAACCGAGTCCAGCAATATGCTTTTTTCTCCTTCAAAACAAAACCACATTTGCACGTCGCACCTGAAAACGTGTGAAAAAAAGGTAGGCATGCCGTTTTCTCCTTTTTCCCAAAGCACTCTGTAGTGTGCGCTTTGCTTGCGCTCCAGTTGCGTCTGCCGTTGCTAAGCAACCATGACCTGCTCTCCATGAAGACGCAGAAGTTTCAGCAAAGGATAAATGGATTTCCAGCACTAACAATCCCTTCCAGTAGCTCTGCTAATATCGCATCCCTTCTAGCCTTAACCGTGCGCATGCGTCATATCCCGAGCTTTGTGTATGTGTGCTGCGCCAAGGCATCAGTCATTTTAATTTTTGACCACAGACATGATGTCAGCAAACAGCAGCATTATAAAGTAAATTAAATGTTAATAAAGTACATAAAAAATAATTTTATCCTTCAGCTCCAAACTCAGTCCTAGAGGGCCGGTGTCCTGCAGAGTTTAACTCCAACCCTGATTAAACACACTTGAACCAGCTAATCAAGCTCTTACTAGACACACTAGAAACTTCCAGATAGTGTTAAGACCAGTTGGAGCTAAACTTTCAGGGCACTGGCCCTCCAGGATCTAGGATCTGGAGACCCCTGTTGTTACTTTACACATGCTTTTTGATCATTACAAATTATAATGTAAAATTATTTTCTTAGAATAGGAGATATGCTGTCTCTCGCATCACATACATTATCAGTAGTTAAGTATGTGGTCTTGAAGAGGATCGTTTTTTTTCTCTCATTTGGACTCAGTCTTGACTTGGACTCGAAGCTCTTTGGACTCGGTCTTGACTAGTCCTGGTCTTGGACTTGTCTTGGACTCGACAAAGCTGGACTTGACTACAGCTCTAACATATATAAGACCTTGCTTATATATATATATATATATATATATATATATATATATATATATATATATATATATATATATATATATATATATATATATAAAGACCTTGCTACGTGTACTGCGTTAGGCTAACCGAGACTTGTCATTTGCACTTACATATTGTTGCTCTATTGTTAGTTTTGATTGCTTCTATTGTCCTCATTTGTAAATCACTTTGGATAAAAGTGTCTGCTTAATGATTAAATGTAAAATGTAAAAAATAAACTCAGTCGGGTCATTTTAGACCCATGTTGTGCATCAAAGGGTTAATTTTGGCATGTCTTGATGAGAAAAGTTTTCTATTCTGTGTTAATGTGTGTGCCTTTGAAATAGGAAGTTTGATTTATTAAATTTTTTAGCCAGTACACTGTAATTATGTCACAGATTAAACAATTATTTGCTATTTGTTTTAAGAGTAAGCTATAAATCAAGTATTCTCTAACATGGGACCTGGGGCCTCATGTTTTTTAACCTTGTAACCTTTGCAACCTAAAATGGTGAATTAGATTTTATCTGTATATTTTGTTTTCATTTTAATTTTAGTTAATTTTAGTCAGTAATTTTGCTCCGTTTTTGTCATTTTATTATATTTTTTTAATTATTATTAAATATGTTCATATAGTTTTTATTAGGTTTCATTTTTAGTTTAAAATAAAGAAAGAAGCTGAAATAAATTAAGATTTTTTTTTTTTTTGAATTCAGTTAATGGTTTTAATTTTAATTAATGGTATTAACCCTTTCTCAAGATGACTTAAAAGTATTTAAGTATTTAAATTATCATTAATATAATAAAATAACAACTCTAATCTGAAATTAAAATGCTAAAAAACACATGAAATCAAAATGCAAACAGCACATCATATTATTTTTCTTTCCTTCAAATACTGTGTTAGAAAACAGTGGGCCTTCAAGTCCAAAAAAGAGAGAGAGAAAACCATTGCTAAAAATGTCTTATAGACAAGGACCACAGATTTATGAATTTCTTCTTCTTCTTCTGTTTATCTTAATGTCACTTAAAAGCCACTCATGTTTAATAGCCAACTATATGACTGGTTTGATTTCAACACAAGATACATTTTGAGTTCTCTCTCTCTCTCTCTCTCTCTCTCTCTCATATTCTTCTCAGGCCCCGTATACTCCTTACGCGATGCCTCTTGAAGTCTCAGTCACTCAGTTGCCACCAGCTTGCCAATCGTGTGAACATATTCCCTGTCAGAGCGGCAGAGTCGGTGCTCGCTGTCTCTTTGGCTGCCAGGCCGGTGATCAGGCCTGCGGCCCTCCGTGATCTGACAGGCCTGCCACTCTGATGACTTCCTCAGCCTGAGAGCCACCCCCCGCTGTCCTGTCCCATCACGAGCCACCAGCGCCCGCACACTAACTTTGAGGAAGAGAACATCAGGCACATCGAGTACAGAGCATGATGGGTAACGAGCGACAGCACCAGCCGGGGTCGCGACCTTCTGAACCTGCAGGGAAAGGCGTGTTGAGATGCGTCAAACCCGGCCAGTCGCGGCCCATCAAGCGCAGCAGACGGACATTTCTCGCTCCGTCTTCCTCCATTGTGCAGGAGATTCTGAGAGCAGGAGACAAGCGACGGGCTTTAAAGTGAGCAGTCACTGTCCGCTCCAGCTATCACCACTGACTCTGAGTCCTCACAAACTGCAGAAGTGAGCAGCGCTGTCAAAACACTGGCTGTCCTGAAAGACGTGGAAGAGGGAACAGTACACAGGTCATTGTGAGCGAGGTTTGCTAAGGCAAGTATTGCTCATGCTTACAATCTGAACAAACTCCCATAACCCAAAGTATTATGACTGTTTCGACTTGAAACAGCACATTGCAAAATGAATCAATAAAATTCAAACAATAAAAAAATAAATACAACATAATAAATAAAAATATACAATGCTAAATTTATCATTATAAATCATAATATCATAGAAAATACAAAAAAAAAAAAAACACACACACACAACACACACACACACACACACACAATGACGGAACAAAATAGTTGAAACTGCAGGACATTTTCACTGGAGCACATGCTTATTGATATAAATAAATATAAATGAACAAAAATTCAATAGCATTGCTTTATTAAAGGGATAGTGAAAATTCTGCCATCATTTACTCACCTTCAGGTCGTTCAAGAATCATGGTAGCATTGGTTTGTCATTGACTTTTATTTTATGGACAAAAAAAGAATATCTTTTGTTACGTTCCACAGAAAAAAGAAAGTTATAGAGTTTTTTGGAATGACATGAGGGTAAATAAATGAAGACACAATCTATTTTTGGGGGGTGAATTTTCCCTTCAAGGTCAGTATGGTAAACGTGTGATGTGGAATGTGAGGTCAAAGGTCAGTCCTGCGCTTTAATTAAGGCTTATTAACCATTGTTTCCCACTGGGTTATTTGGCAATTTTTGGGCTCCTGTAGAGATTGACATGAGGATTGATAAAACTCCCTGTATAATACTGCTCTTTAGGTGCTAAAATATATTTATATATTTGGAAAGTAAATATCAATTTAAAACATTTCCTTAAATATATTTAAGTAATCCTTTCTGTTTAACTTGTGAAAATATATACAATTATGAAATGTGCTTTGTGATCTTTTATATATGTATTCATGTATGTATGTACAGTACAGTGCTGGGGAAAGTTACTTTTAAAAGTAATGCATTATAATATTGCATTGCTCCATAAAAATTAACTTATTATTAATATATATATATCAACTCACAAACCCGCTGCAGTTCTTACATTAAACCCAGTTTGGGAAACCCTGGGGTATTATAATGTTTAATTCATTTTATTATGTCGCTATATAAAATGTAATATTTTCTTTCTCTTTGCATTTTTATGTCAATATGGTACATTTAATGGTAAGTTTAAAATAAGTTTGATAAAAACTTTATTTTACTAAACAGGGCAAACTAGCGTTAGAGCGCAATTCCATAAAAGCGCCGTTGGGAAGGAAAAATTCTGCGTGTGATTTACTGACAATGTGTGCATTAAAGAACGCAGAAGCAACATCTCATTTCCATAATGACGAGCGCAAATCTTAGTAAACTGCGTTGCGTTATTCATGTAAATACTCTCCTCCCATAAATTTACCAATCGAAAGGGAAACTCCTACAAATGCATATTCAATAAGGTGAGTCGCAAAAATAACTGTGTCCAGACCTTTTCAGCGCTAATTTCCCACTGCGTGTCTTTAGTAAATCCCGACAGTAGCTTTTTAACACCAAATGAGGTTTTGCGCTTGCGCAAGCTAATAGTAAATCTGGTCTTTAATCTAAAAAGTAGTCAGAAAACATGATCTAAAATGAGTAACCTAGACTGTTACTAACTATAGTTTTCATGTAATCTGTAATGGGTTACAATTTGAAAGTACTTAGTACTTACTCAGTACTTGTAAGTCTAACGTTAAAACTTGTAACGTGTTCCCTAACACTGTATTTGTTTGTTTGTTTAGTTGTTTATTTTTAAAATGCATCATTTGAAAGGTTGATCAATGAAAAGTTCATAATCATTGGTTACAAGACTAAATGTGTGCTTTAGTTAGCTCTGGGAACAGATTCTCACTATTCCCCACTTTAAGTCTGGTTAAGCTAATCCTGCTAATGCGGTGTAATGCTAGCGCTGGGGTCAGTATGGTCAGTGTGTGATGTGGAATGTGAGGTCAGAGGTCAGCCTCATGCTCGAGTGAATGCTTATTAACTGTGCTGTTTCCTGCTGGCTGATTTGGCGATATTTGGCTTCCTGTAGAGATTGGCAGGCCGTCGCCAGGCAGCGAGGGCCGTGTCGCACCGACCCTAACAGCGCCGTATATTGGCTTAATTGTCAGTTTGAGTGTGTGCTGTTTATTTAATTAGATCTAGAAGAATCCCAGCGAGTGTCAGTTCTGCTGTTTCCCACTGTGCATATTGAAACGACAAACTATCGTCATTGTTAGTTATGAGTATAGCAGCATATGACTAAAACAAACCTTACTTTTTAGTGTGATTTAATAATTACATAATTATATAAAATAATTCTAATTAGATTGTTAATATATAAAATTAAATATAAACTTTTTTTACATTTTATAATAATTAATAAAGTGATTTCTCGAGGTATGATTCATGTCAGGTGTTTGTCATTTCTGGTTTCTTGGATAAACAGCTTTGGCTGATCTTGTCAGCTAAAGGCGATTCTTGTGTGGAAATCAGCTTTGCGGATTCTGTTATTCTAAATAATCAAGCGTCATCTCTTACCGTTAGATAATGTTTGCTTTGCCGTTTTCCCCACCAAATCTTATTAGCCATCTGGGATCTGTTTTTACACCACAATCAATTTCAATGAGCGGAAATTAGATGAGAGCTTTATGTATTTGACAAATAGATAATTGGCCTTACTTAACCCTGACCTTAAAGTGCCACTTTGTCAGAGTATAATCTGCTCAGAATTATTGAAGCATTCAATTACCCAGATTAAATGACACAAGCCTGCAAACAGACAGCATCCCTCTCTCTCTCGGTCTCTCTCTCTCTTGCTCACTTTAATTATCTGATGGTGTTTGTTGTGCAGATCCAAAACCCAGCGAACATATCAAAAGGGCTTTCCCGCCACACACACACACACGTCGGTATCATGCTGATAAGTGGTGTGCCTTGCTCTCTACTGTCTACATAGGCAGCTATCTGATTATGAGCACTTTACACAGGTAGCAACTTAGTGTGTTGTACATATAACACTCTACTGTCTGTAGTTTGCCTTTAGCATGCTGTTAAGGTTACAGCACATTACTCTAATGAGCATAAAATACATAACATACACAACATACAAAGTATTTTTTAATACTTTTCTGGTTTAGAATGATTTATAATCAACAGTTGGTCCTAATTTATATTAGGAAGAGTTAACTACACTCAATGTACTCTATGTACCACTCTATGTTGTATACTGTAAAAGTATATATATATTTTAAATATAAGTACAATATAAAAACATGTATGGACACAGTAAGAACACTGTATCAAATGATTATTTTAAATGTTAGCACAGTAGTTATATTAATATTTTAATGAATATTGATTTTCAAAGCGTTTTGCAACAAGCTCAAAAAAGCAAGAAATGCAAGCTTTCTTGATTTTTTTGAACTTGTTGCAATGCATATTACAAAATAAATACACTTAATCAAATGATTAATTAGTAGTTATTTCATTTAACTTAATATAAATGTTTTTCTCTCTTCATCCACTTTTGCATCCATCTTGCATTGTTTTAATTTGTTTTGTTTTTTGTTTAGTTTTTTTTTTTTTTTTTTTTTTACTGCTCTTATTGCAATGCATTTTAGGACTGCATGGCTTCTGAATAGTATATCAGCATAGGCCAAAAAAGCACCACTATATATTGCACTTAAATTTAAATGTATCTTTAGTTATTGTGGTTATTATACTGTATATTAACTTAAAACAAAAACATAAATGAATAAATAAATATTTTTGTTACTTGACACTTAAACTTACTTTGTTCATTTACTGTAGTTTCATTTTATTTTTCATTTAGTATCACTAAATAACCAAAACTAATAAATGCAACCGAATAAAAACTATATAGACAAATAAATACATAAGACAAAAGCAACAGAATTACTAAAACTTTAAATAAAAACATAATATAAATAAAAATAATTAAAAACATTAACAAAAACTATATCACTGACACTAAAATAGCACTGCTGTAACACTAAATGCATGTTGTAACTTGAAGTTTTGAGCATGTTTATGATGCCTTAAAGGCTGCCGTATGTAGGCAGCTTACTAAAATTTCCTCTGTGTGTGTGTGTGTGTGTGTGTGTGTGTGTGTGTGTGTGTGTGTGTGTGTGTGTGTGTGTGTGTGTGTGTTTGTAACCTGAAGATGTCACACACACACACGTCGGTATCATGCTGATAAGTGGTGACGCGGATGGGATCGGTGCGGGACATATCAAAAGGGCTTTCCCGCCACACACACACACACGTCGGTATCATGCTGATAAGTGGTGACGCGGATGGGATCGGTGCGGGGGCTGATGTGATTTGACAGATGGGCTCTGTGATGCCCGTGTACTGAGGTCTCTCTAATCGATTAGTTTTAGTTAAGTGCACTCTCAGATGATTGTGCCGCATCTTTATCGTTCCCCTCCGCAACATCGGCAACCTCTAGTGCCTCCTCCCGCTCGCCGCCAGCCTCCACCTGTTTGTGCAGGAAAATCTATTATCTGAAATGATCAAATCTCAGTGGCACTTATTCTGTCTCTCTACAGTGTATGACATTCACTTCAATTACAGGACAGAGAATCCAGTAGACAATGTGTTTTGGGCACAGCGCCTTTTTGGAGGATGCTGTTTGGAGGAGAACGAGAAAAGAGACTTGGTTATTACTTGTGTGCTTTCTCTCTCTCAGCGCTCCCAGGGGCAGTTATTATGGTCAGTACCTGTGGGCATGGTTGGTTTGTGGCACAGACTGTCTTGCTCTCCAGGGCTCATTATTACAGCATGGTCAGTCGCCGCAGGAGGGGGATTGGCCTCTTTCGCTCTCCCACTGTCTTCCTCTCTTCTCTGGACTCTGGATAGACACGGTTCCCTAAGGTAGCAGCAACAGTAGCCTTAAACTTCCACAGGACTGTTCAGGCCCTTGCAGAAATGTGCTCATTCCCCATAATCCTCTGCTTTCCTACCTGGACAAAATGTATAATGCTTTATTTAAAGGTGATGTGTGCAATTTTTCGATGTTAAAATACTTTCTCCTGTCTTAGAAAGTATATGTATGCCATTTGTAGGTAGATTTCCACAAAGAATATAAAAACTAGGACTGTGTGGTATTTTCTAATCTGTGTATCATTTGTTCATTTGTTTTTGGATTTAATATAGAAAGTAGAAAAATTAGAAAATGGCTCCTTTTGCTTTTTTTTGTTTGTTTGTTTGTTTGTTTGTTTGTTTTTTACGAGAATCCAGCTTTTCGTTCAGGGGTAGAAAAATTAATAAACAGCTTGAATATTCAATTTTGCCCCTTTCTGCTGATTGGTCAGCCCAAGATCAAACCGTGCCGTCATCAGTTCTACCGCAGTTTTCACGCAGCAGAATAATAGTCCTCCACTGCTGCAGTTGTACGGATTCTTAATGCATTTATTGCAACTAAATTTCATCTTTTTTTCATCACTTAATTAAACAATCAGACTTACTGGGTAATTGCTAAAGCTGAGCGAACACTGAAATAAAGAGTCATTGCTATGGAAATCATACACCATCTAGTCTAGCAGCACTGGTGTAAACTGCCAGGTTGGACGCGAACGACGTGACACGTTGCGTCAAAGCACACAGAACACATTATAATCAGCGAGTGTATTACTGAATGCAGGCTAACAGTAAATGGATGCAGCATTCTGTTTCTGATGCACTCCACACATTTGCTCTACCGACAATTTAGTTACTGGAAAAATTGATACGGAAAGTTTGCTTTCAGGAATCCAGTGTAGAGAGAGACATTAGGACATTGCAGAACATTTTCTTTTGCAAGTTTCATCTCATACATCTTTGGTGTAAACATGTCTAACCAAACGCCCCCCAAGAACACCTCAGTTCAGTGCCCCTCTTTCAAAAATATTGCTTCCAGCACCCCCCGATGCTCTCTGAATGCACTAAAACGCATTAAAACATATTTTTTAGTTTTGGTTTTATTGTATTTTCATTTGGTGCATTTGAAAGGAGTGTAGAAAAAAATATGAGAAAAACCTCGGAAATTAGTTTATTATGCCCAGGGGAAGGTTTAAATATGCAATAAAGTACTGATTTATTTTTTTCCGTTTTGAAGACAAAAACGAGAAAACAAATTATATGAAGATACACGGACCAAGTTTGACCAACCAGCTGCAGACAGAGGGAGTGTTTGGAAAACCAAGCTGAAACAAATAAAACACTATATTTTGTTTGTGATTATTGTCAGTTTAATTTGGATGGTCCATAGGGCATGATATATAAAAGTTGTGTGTTCATCTAAATATTTAGTTTGATCATGAGACTCTAGATGACACAGGCTAATAGGTCCTTTGCAGTATGCTATCAATCCCATCATTTCCTACATGGCATAAGCGTATTGGCCTCTACTGATTCTGTAGTCAATGAAATTGCTGGCTCAGCATTTAAATAGTGACATTCAGTGTTTGCTGTAACCTGGTCCTGTAGTGCGTCAGTTCCTCTGAAACCCTCCACCTCCCCCAGCACCACCTGTCTAGACCTGCTGCGGGATTTATGGTTTCCTACTGCAGCAGCATATCTTACATGCTTTTTTTGTTTTGTTTTTTGGACATAATACAGATGAAAAGTGGAAAGGAAGTTAAGTGGGACAAGCCAGGATTCAAATTCTGGTCACTGGACTGTGTCAAAATGCTGCCCATGAGGCCATCAGCTCTGACAAGCACTTCTATTATGACAAACATTTGCCATAACCACCTTATTTTTACTATAGAGGTTTGAGCAGCTATTTTTAACCAGAATGTGCAAACCTTCTGGTATCAGCTGCTTCCAGTTATTTAAGCTATGCAAAAACAAACCCAGGCTAATTGGAAAAAAGTCACGCCTGTGGCAGCATTTCTGCCAAAAATATCACACTGTTTCTTGCACGTTTCATACAGAGAGCGACACTAAAAATCACATTCAGTTTTATCCGAAATGTGGATCTGGCAATGTTTTATTACATTGGTTGTTGTACGTATCACAGAAGTTTGGAAATAAAATGTCCGGTGAGTGTTGCTAAACGGTTAATACTCTATTTTTACATAGTCTTGCAAAAAGTTTGGTAGAGACATGTTTTTCAAATGAGCATATGTTGACAGTCTGTTATGCTGCTTCATGTTGCAAACTGTTTTTTATCATAATAGAATTTTAATCTATTATCATAATCATGGACACAGTGGTTTATATTGCCAAGTTGTACCATTCTACTTATTTAATTATAACTGCTTATAAATCATCTCACTTTCACAATAAATAGCTTTCTCTCACATAAAAAAAAAAAAAAAAAAATCTAAGGTGGATAGAGACGATTATTGAGACTATATATACAGGTCCTTCTCAAAAAATTAGCATATTGTGAAAAAGTTCATTATTTTCCATAATGTAATGATAAAAATTTAACTTTCATGTATTTTAGATTCATTGCACACCAACTGAAATATTTCAGGTCTTTTATGTTTTTTAATACTGATGATTTTGGCATGCCAGCTCATGAAAACCCAAAATTCCTATCTTAAAAAATTAGCATATCATGAAAAGGTTCTCTAAACGAGCTATTAACCTAATCATCTGAATCAACTAATTAACTCTAAACACCTGCAAAAGATTCCTGAGGCTTTTAAAAACTCCCAGCCTGGTTCATTACTCAAAACCGCAATCATGGGTAAGACTGCCGACCTGACTGCTGTCCAGAAGGCCATCATTGACACCCTCAAGCGAGAGGCTAAGACACAGAAAGAAATTTCTGAACGAATAGGCTGTTTCCAGAGTGCTGTATCAAGGCACCTCAGTGGGAAGTCTGTGGGAAGGAAAAAGTGTGGCAAAAAACGCTGCACAACGAGAAGAGGTGACCGGACCCTGAGGAAGATTGTGGAGAAGGACCGATTCCAGACCTTGGGGGACCTGCGGAAGCAGTGGACTGAGTCTGGAGTAGAAACATCCAGAGCCACCGTGCACAGGCGTGTGCTTTTGAACCAGAAACAGCGGCAGAAGCGCCTGACCTGGGCTACAGAGAAGCAGCACTGGACTGTTGCTCAGTGGTCCAAAGTACTTTTTTTCGGATGAAAGCAAATTTTGCATGTCATTCGGAAATCAAGGTGCCAGAGTCTGGAGGAAGACTGGGGAGAAGGAAATGCCAAAATGCCTGAAGTCCAGTGTCAAGTACCCACAGTCAGTGATGGTCTGGGGTGCCATGTCAGCTGCTGGTGTTGGTCCACTGTGTTTTATCAAGGGCAGGGTCAATGCAGCTAGCTATCAGGAGATTTTGTAGCACTTCATGCTTCCTCTGCTGAAAAGCTTTATGGAGATGAAGATTTCGTTTTTCAGCACGACCTGGCACCTGCTCACAGTGCCAAAACCACTGGTAAATGGTTTACTGACCATGGTATTACTGTGCTCAATTGGCCTGCCAACTCTCCTGACCTGAACCCCATAGAGAGTCTGTGGGATATTGTGAAGAGAAAGTTGAGAGACGCAAGACCCAACACTCTGGATGAGCTTAAGGCCGCTATCAAAGCATCCTGGGCCTCCATAACACCTCAGCAGTGCCACAGGCTGATTGCCTCCATGCCACGCCGCATTGAAGCAGTCATTTCTGCAAAAGGATTCCCGACCAAGTATTGAGTGCATAACTGAACATAATTATTTGAAGGTTGACTTTTTTTGTATTAAAAACACTTTTCTTTTATTAGTCGGATGAAATATGCTCATTTTTTTAGATAGGAATTTTGGGTTTTCATGAGCTGTATGCCAAAATCATCAGTATTAAAACAATAAAAGACCTGAAATATTTCAGTTGGTGTGCAATGAATCTAAAATATATGAAAGTTTAATTTTTATCATTACATTATGGAAAATAATGAACTTTTTCACAATATGCTAATTTTTTTAGAAGGACCTGTAGACTAATTAATAACACACAAAAAAGAGAAATGGGATCATTTTTAGCATTTGTAAAATGTGGCTTGTAATGTATGATTTAAAAGACATTAAGATATGTATTCTTGATTAAGAATAAATACACCATGAAGTGATTTTATATCATTTTATAACCTACTATAAAGTCTCAGTTGGTGGATTCTGTGGAGAATCTTGCATGACATTAACTGATATATAATTGCAGTTATTTGTTTAAAGGAAAATTGTATGTGTAGACGTGGTAGATGTAAGCTCTGTCCTGAACCTTACTCCATGATGGTGGGTACTTAACGGGACGATGGATGACAGGAATATATAAAAGAAAACAAATGATCAATAAGCTGTTCCTGCTGTTTTAATGGACTGTGATTGGACTGAGTCATTCTTTGGATGGGCTCAACTTACTAATTTAGTAAAAAACACTATCTATTAGATATTTACTGAACGTATGTATGTTAAGCTTAAAACATGTTATCCAGTTTATCTATTCAAGCACACCAATTGCTGTTATTGATTTGACAATTCAAATTATAGTATCTTTTTCATACCTTTTTTATGAATTATCCAAATGGACCCTGTAGGCTCCTGCTTTTCTTGTATGAACTAATAACTGTAGCTGCTGTTTGTTTGAGAACAGCCCATTAAATGAACCATGGAGGGCTTTCCTGAGTGGGCTGTGCATTAGCAATGAGCAAAAGCAGGTGGTAAACTTCTCCAGCTTTAATTAAAATCCCTTAATTCCAGCGTTTGAACCCCAGGCTGTATTTCACAGGCGAGAGGGAGGCAGTCTGGAAGCTTCTTTGCTTGGATCTGATGCATGGCCCCCTGTTGACATGCACTAATTTTGATATATACGAGCGGATGAATCTCTAATTATGTTTTGGCATGGACTCTGAAGTTACTTAGCATTGCACTTAATTATTTTTATATTGACGCTTTAACAGTAAAGTAGTGTGGTGTAAATTAGGCAAACCCCACGTTTTTTGTATTTTTCTTTTTTTTCACTTGGAAACCCATTGACAAAATGTGCTTTTCTTTTTGCTACTGTTTTTGCTATACATAATTTATGTTATATTTATATATGATACTTTTTATTTACTTTCTTAGTTATTCATTTAGATATTTAATGGTTGCTTAAAGGCCAATAATGTTTTAATAGCCGCGCTGATTGGTTGCTCATACAGTGAGGGTCCCCTGACGGGTCAGCAGAGCCCAGGTGTCGTGTCATTTCCTGTGTATGTGAACTCAGGGTGCACAGAGCTTCAAAACACACAAACACACACATGCCCACGCAGCCCTGACTATAGCTCACCTGAGATCCAGTTTAATTGTTTCTAATTATAGTTGTACATGAATTGCCTGTAATTAAACATGTGCACAGTTCATTAGTGCTCCCTAAAACAAAAGGGCTTCATTTTTTATGAGTACAATGAATTGCATTTTTTTATTCCAATGCTCTATAGGGTATCTGTTTTTCCCTAAGGTTGTAGTTAGAAAGGTTTACCTGGTCTGCACTGCAATATCTATTTTCTTAGTACAATGAATTGCATTTTTTCTTCCAATTTATTTTTTCTTTATTTTTATTATAAATAATAATAAAAGCGAGTACAAATAAACTGTGCTGTCAGCCAGGGCAATTACTCGCTTGATTATAACTAACACTTTTAATGCATTCTTTCCACTGCAAATTTCAGGTAATGTAGAAAAAAAAAAAAAAAAAAAAAAAAAAAAGAAAAAAACAAAAAAATATTTCTTTGTAATTACGTGTGAAATTTATTAGCAATTTTTTGCTCCAAACATTTTTTTTTTTTTTAACACATATTAATAAAATATAAAAATTCATTCAACTACACAAAGAAATTTTTGGAAACCAAAAAAAAAAATAAACTAAAAAAAAATAAATAAATAACAAAACAGACACACAAACACAAAAATTAAAAAAAACCAAACATGTTAATAAATATGTAAATTAAAAATTGAAATATCGCATTTAATTGCATCAGTTGTACGGCTCAATTCTAGAACTGGTAATGTTGGAATGGATCAAGCCAATTAAGAAAAACGACTCGTGATTTTCAAACTAATGAAATCTCAAAGGTCTTTTTAAAGATAACAATTAAGCAGAATAGGTGCCAATGAAACAGTATGCAATCATCTCTGCTATCTCTATTGTCTTAAAGAACAGCTCAGAAAGCAGGAAAGCCTGGGAAAACTGCTTACTGCCATCTTACAGAAAATTACACATGAAGTAAGGGTAGACTCTCTGAAGGATTAACACTTAATTATGGCTTAATTAGCATAATTATGCATGCTAATAGCATCTCAAATGGATAGCGGTTGTCGAGAGGATTGAACCATCTGTAATTGTTGGGGATTAATACATCATTTTTTTTTATTTTCAGCATCAGTGTAACTCTCTTCCTCTTGCAAGTGCCTCTCATTAATCAATTTCACTTATATAACATTTAAATTTTGGTGCCTTTTTTCATAATACATCATTAGGGTCATCCCTGTGCAGCTATGAGAGAAGACTAATGAGATCTCAGGTGGATCTTTTTAACTGAACAAAAGCAAAGAAAAAAAAAACAGGTGAACCCACTTCAGAGTGAATATGAACTGAACATGTTTGAAATGAACTGGGAGTGAAGGAATTAACTGGGAGTATAAAGACCAGCTGGGTGTTTGAGGGTTAACTGGAACTGTAAACATTAACTGGATGTAGAATATGCAAACAATGAAATAAAAGTGTAAGGAATAACTGAGTGTGTAGACATCAACTGGGAGTATTGAGGGTTAACTGGGAGTGTGAGAGTCAACTGGGAATAAAGAGATTAACTGGCAATATAACACCATGTCTACACCAGACACGAGCTGTGTGATGCAGTGAGACAAAAGCCAAAAGGAACCCATTATAATCAGTGATTGTGTCTACACTGTATGTGGCAGTGTGCAATGCGACATGTCTGTGACAGAAAACTGATGCCTTGTAGTATTTACTGTAGATTTGTAATGTACTCACACTATTTCTGAGTTCAGAGTAAACTGTTATAAAAGAGATTAGATAAAACATGATTGTAAATTGGGGGTATAGAGATTAACTGACAGTATGAAGGGGAATTTGGTGTATAGACTTTTGCAGAGAAAAATGTAAATGCACAGATTAACTGCAAATTTAGAAGGTAGGCCTAAACTAAAGATTATCTGGGACTGCAGAAGTGGACTAAACTTGAAAACTAAATTGAACTTGAAGCGGACTGTAGAAGGTAACCTCAGAGTGTACAGATTAACTGGAAGCACAGGAGATAATCTGAGAAACTGTACAAATTAACTGGAAATGTAAAAGATAAACAGTGAGTGTACAGATTAACAGGAAACAGAATATACTTTGCGAGCATACAGATTAACCAAGACTCTAGAAGGCAAACTGAGAAGGTAGAGATTAACTGCAGGAGTAGAAGATAAACTGAATGTTTAAAGAATATCTGGGACTGTAGAAGCTAAACTTGAAGTGGACTGTAGAAGGTGGTAGTGTAAACTGGCAGAGTACAAATTAACTGGAAGTATTGAAGATAAACTGGGAGTGTACAGATTAACTAGAAGCGCATAAAAAAAAACTGCAGTCAAAAGAGATAAAAGAAGTGCAGAAGATAAAATGGGAGTGTACAGATTAACTGGACGTGTTCAAATTAACTGCAGTCACAGGAGATAAACTGGGAGTGGACATATTAAATGGAAGCATTTAAGGTAAACTGGAAGTGTAGAGATTCATTTGAAGCAAGTGCAAGTGCAGAATATAAACTGGGAGTGTACAGATTAACTGGAATTGTAGAAAAGACTGGGAGTATACAGATTAACTTGAAGCACAGAAGATAAACTGGGAATGTACAGATTAACTGCAAATGCAGAAGATAAAGTGGGAGTGTACAGATTAACTTGAAGTTTAGAAAAAACTTGCCGTGTACAGATTAACTGGAAATGTAGAAAAATTGGGAGTTAACTGGAAGTGCAGAAGATGAACTGGGAGTGTACAGATTAACATGAAGCACAGAAGATAAACTGGGAATGTACAGATTAACTTGAAGCACAGAAGATAAACTGGGAATGTACAGGTTAACTGCAAATGCAGAAGATAAAATGGGAGTGTACAAATTAACTGCAGGCGCAGAAGAAACTGGGAGTGTCCAGATGAACTGGAAGCACGAAGATAAACTGGGAGTGTACAGATTAACTGCAGGCACAGAAGATAAACTGGGAGTGTACAGATGAACTGGAAGCACGGAAGATAAAGATTAACTGCAAAAGGAAGATAAACTGGGAATGTACAGATTAACTGCAAATGCAGAAGATAAACTGGGAGTGTACAGATTAACTGCAAATGCAGAAGATAAACTGGGAGTGTACAGATTAACTGCAGGCGCAGAAGATAAACTAGGAGTGTACAGATTAACTGCAGGCGCAGAAGATAAACTAGGAGTGTACAGATTAACTGCAGGCACAGAAGATAAACTGGGAGTATACAGATTAACTTGAAGCACAGAAGATAAACTGGGAATGTACAGATTAACTGCAAATGCAGACGATAAACTGGGAGTGTACAGATTAACTGCAAATGCAGAAGATAAACTGGGAGTGTACAGATTAACTGCAGGCGCAGAAGATAAACTAGGAGTGTACAGATTAACTGCAGGCACAGAAGATAAACTGGGAGTATACAGATTAACTTGAAGCACAGAAGATAAACTGGGAGTGTACAGATTAACTGCAAATGCAGAAGATAAACTGGGAGTGTACAGATTAACTGTAATTGTAGAAAAAAAAAACTTGGCATGTACAGATTACCTGGAAGTGTAGAAAAAACTGGGAGTGTACAGTCTTGAAGCACAGAAGATAAACTGTGAGTGTACAAATTAACTGCAGGTGCAGAAAATAAACTGTGAGTGTACAGATTAACTGGAAGTGTAGAAAAAACTGTGAGTGTACAGATTAACTGCAGGTGCAGAAGATAAACTGGGAGTGTACAGATTAACTGGAAGTGTAGAAATAACTGGGAGTTAACTGAAAGTGCAGAAGATAAACTGGTAGTGTACAGATTAACTGAAAGTGCAGAAGATGACCTGAGAGTGTACAGATTAACTGCAAGTGTAGAAAAACTGGGAATTAACTGGAAGTGCAGAAGATAAACTGGGAGTGTACCGATTAACTGTAAAGTGCAGAAGATGAACTGGGAGTGTACAAATCAACTGCAAGTGCAGAGGTTAAACTGGGAGTGTAGAAAAAATGTGGGTGTACAGATTAACTGGAAGTGGATAAAATAAAATAGAAGTGTATAGATTAACTAGAAATGAAGAAGATAAACTGGGAGCGTACAAATGAACTGAGACTGTAGAAGGTAAACTGGGAGTGTACTGATTAACTGAAAGTGTAGATGATTAACTGTGAATGTACAGATTTAAAAAAGCTGTGAAAAGCTCAAAGAGAAAATGGAAAATAAATAGGGGATTACAAATCAAAATTAAATAAACAAATTTTAATTAAGATTGTAGAGACTGGGAGTGAGAAGATCAGAATCAGAATTAACAAAGATTAACTAAGGTCAGAGTTTAACTCGAACCCTACACACCTGAAAAAGCTAACCAAGTTCTTCAAGATTACAAGAAAGTTACATGGAATTTGACTTGGGTTGAAGCTAAACTCTGCATGACAGTTGCCCTCCAGGACCAGAGTTGAAAAAACTGGGCTAGGGTGTGGAGAATGAATTATAATGGATTCACTGGGACTTTAGAAATTAACTGTGTGGATAGAAAGTGCAGAGATTAAAATTAAGACTGTGTCTGAAATCAGCCCTATGCATTTATAGTGTATTATTTGAAAGGACAAGCATTTTTAGTGATGTCTGAAACCCACACGCTGTGAGGATCACAAGAAGGAAATACTACGTCTCACTAGAAGATGATGTCAGCAGCACTTCTGGTGCACTCAGTGTCCAAAGTCGCTCTCTCATTTTCATTCACTCCTACTATATTACTGAGTAATGTAGGGAATAACAAATGAGGTTATAGTGAGTCGATTTCAGAAACAGCCTATGAGTGTGGGGTGAATTTGGGAGTGAAGGATCTGAATTGTGGGTGTAGAGGCTACTTTGTGGAAGGGGAAAATGGGAATAAAGGGATCAACAAGGAATGGTTAACTGAGCAAAACTGTAACATCTTTCCCATTATTCGGACACACCAAGATTCATTGTAATATTAACAAAAATAAACATTAAAAACTTCCATGCAACAAAATAAACGTTAATTCAAAGTAAAATCATAATACTGTATCACTATTCAATTCAAGAATTATATCAACAGGCCCTTGTTAAAAAAAAAATAATAATAAAAAAAAAAAAAAAAAAAAAAGATGATGAAGATAAAAAGTTGTTCTTGATAACATGTGTCATCGTTATCTACTCCATGACTTTAAACCGGCATTGACATTTTCCAAAAGCCATTGAGGATCTTCTACTCATCTTGTTCAGACACAGCGATCAATAGCGTTTTCTGCTGGGACTGGATCGGCCGGCAGAACTGAAGATGATATGAGGAGAGGGGAGTGAGAGAGAGGAAGGGCTAATCAATGAGGAGTCTTGAACTTGGGAAACCCTTTTCATGTTTGGTATTAAGCAGCGATCTTGCCTGTCGCTCAGACACCAGAACAAACTGAGATGATGGGCAGCGTTGTGATAAAATGAGGGAATGTAGGGGTAAAGTGATGCAGTAGCTCATTCATGCCAGTATAAGGCTGTAGGAAACCACATTAGCACTTAAATAAGTGCGACTAGAGGTTGTTTTTAACATTAGTAAGTATAATTTTACATCTTGTAAAGCACAGCTAACAACTTACTCAAATGAACATTGCTTGAGAACCTACATATATATATATATATATATATATATATATATATATATATATATATATATATATATATATATATATATATATATATATATATGAAACTTAAGTAATAAATTAAAAACAAAAAAAATCATAAAATCATGGTAAGATCACTTTAGAGTGAGAAGTTACTTGCATCTCTGGGTTCAATGGTGTGCTTGAAAGCAGTGTTTTTTGTGAGCTCTGTCTGGACTCTGTCTAGCTAATGGATCATTTGCATTATCGATGAGGTAACCCTGTCACCTCCAACATGGACTTTTAAAAAGAGAATAATTTTATGTTAATTAGATATTGATGCCATAATGATTAATTGGCTCCTGAGTGTTGTTAATATGCAGTAGTTGTCGTGTATTGTGCATTTCTAATGACTTTGTATCAGTTTGTTCAAACAAGGGGGAGGATTCGACCCTGGCGAAAGCTTTTTAGAAGAGACACTGATGTTTCAGCGGTGACGTCATCTATAAAATAATATATCTATAAAAAAATACTCTCTGAATCATGTCGAATGCACTGAAGTGTGATGGTTATCTGGCATTTTAAGATGTACATGATTTGTTTGTGAAGTTAAGTGAGTTGAAACATCATGTGAACTCAGTTTCACAGTAACGCTCCTCTCTGTAGTGCGGTGGACCAGCCAGCGGCTCATCCATCTTCCTCTCTGACAGCTTAAAGTGGCTGCTTTTGCCCTTTTGATTCACAGATGGGGTGAATGTGGCAGTCGTTTTAATTTTAAATGAAGGCGAGCCCTAAAGTCTCAGGAATCTAACACATCACTGAATAATAACACCACCCGACCATCACAAAAAACACAAAAAAAACCAAAAATAACAACCATTCAGAAGCCTACCACACCCTTCTATAGATAGATAGATAGATAGATAGATAGATAGATAGATAGATAGATAGATAGATAGATAGATAGATTTTTGCAATTTATGCATCCATTTTGCATTATTGTGTGGCCTGCTGCAATGTGGTTATCACTTGCTTTCTGCGTTGCAGGTCTCTGGGCAAAATAAACACTGGGCCAAAACAGGTGAGAGTCAGAGCAGAAGTGACACAATGACTGTTCTGCTCAGTGATTGGCCTGACACTTTCACTCATTCTGAGATACAGCGGCCTGTCTGTCTGTCTGTCAACAATGTCAGAGAGACACAGTGAGTGACTGACAGCCCAGCGCAGCACCTGACACCTGGGACAACGACATTGTCGTGACACTACTGGGCTGTACTGAACAGTGTGTGTGTGTGTGAGAGAGTGAGTATCCGCCCTTGTGGCCGACCATTTATCAGTGGTATTTTTCCACCATTTAGACCTGTCATGTCACCATGATACACTCATTTGACACGTGAACTAAACTGCTTCAAATTGGAGGTTAGTGAGGTCTAGTGTGTGTGTGTGTGTGTGTGTGTGTGTTTAGAGAACACAAAACAGACAGCGGTATACTTAGACATTATATACACACATCATAACTGTCACTGTCTTTTTTTGTTTTAATGAAACCATACACTTTATGGACTTAGTATTTTTAATAATAGTTTCGAACAGTATACAGTCCATTGTTGTCACATGACCTCATGATGCTGCATGCAGCTGTATATTTTATTCACTTCAAGTAGTTTCAAGTTGGAAACATTATTTAAAATTGTATTTCGCATATATATGCAAATGCATATGTGCCTGTGTGTTTGTTATAATTAGATGCCAATTAAAGATGTTCATTATAATAAGATGTCAGTTTAACCGTATGTACAATTAATGATCCACAACAACTTGGTATTTTAAACTGGAAAAATGAAAAAAAAAAAATAATAATAATTTAATTCTGTCAAAAAATAACTATTTTTATTTTATTTCCTATTTGAAAAGTAACATCAGGAGGTCACGTGACAACAATGTAATTTTGTAGTGTTTGAGAGTATTAACTATTAATGAAACCACTAACTATTAAGACCATAAACTGTACAGTTTCATATACTATTTAAAACATTGTTATGATGGGTATAGATATGTCTTTCAAACGTGAAGCTCATGATTTGAGATGATTAAAAAAACATAATTTATACATTTATTTTGTGTTTGATAAATTTAACTAAATATATTTTTAAAAATACTATATTTTGTCAGTTCCATTTATTGCCACTGGCAATGCAGTGTATTAAATTTCATATAAATTAATTGTAAATAGCCAACAAAATTAAGAAAATTCAAGTTCTGGCATTAAAATATGTCTGGTCTTTTCTGTCAGTTAAATGTGCAGCATGTTATTTGTTCTCTTTATTAATGTGTTTAAATGATTTTGAGTGAACTATCCCTTTAAACATGATGCTCATTCTGTAAGATGATGAAACAGCATTATTTATTTATTTATTTATTTATTTGTCAGTTTATATCAGTAATTTATTTTTTAGTCAGTTCTAGAAGAAATGTCTTCTACATGGTCTGACCAAATAATCAGTCAAGAAGATTCAAATGTTCAAATTTACAGTTTACTTCCAGGTTTGTTTTGCAAAAATGGAAATTTTAGCCATCTGGATATTTTATGCATACAGATAATCTGCATACTGTATTGCAGGAATAGACTATGTTAATATGTTATTCTAAACATAACCTTGTATGTTTTTGTGTGTAAGTTGATGTGTGTTGAACACAGACAGACATTATGTCCGCTCTTCATTAATGGCTCAAGATAAAAAATCTAAAGACTTAGAAATCACACGCACAAAGACAATGTCTATCATGTTTCATGTCAGTGCGCATCTGTCTTTGCGTTGTCACTGAGATCTCAAACAGATAAACTCCCTTTTTCCTGTGGGATTGTGGGATGACACAGGCAGCCGATTTCCAGCCCTTGATTTGATTGATAAATCCTCAGTGACAAGACAGAATAAAAGAGCCCTATTTGCTTTGATACATATAAATAGGAAATTAAGCAGCAGCATTGTCAGGGTTAATTAGTCGACAGTGAGAGGGGGATGTCTGGCCTGTTTGACATACTGAAATTCCAGTAGGCCGCACACACACACACACAAACACACACACGCACGCACGCACGCACGCACGCACACACACACACACACACACACACACACACACACACACACACACACACACACACACACACACTAGGGAGTGGTTACTCTAATGGCTAATCTCTGTCTTCTGCTGTTCCAGTTCCTGCTGTTCTTGTCTCTGAAATAGAGAAATTTTTCTCACTTGTTTGATTACAGCACGAAATCATTTGGTATGGCTTTGTTTAATATGTATAACAACCACAATGTGTGTGTGTGTGTGTGTGTGTGTGTGTGTGTGTGTGTGTGTGTGTGTGTGTGTGTGTGTGTGTGTGTGTGTGTGTGTGTACATTGATGAGGTGGGAGGGATTTTATTTTTAATTTTTTTTTAATTTTTTTAAATCTTTCTCCTCTACTGTTGTCGCTAACAAGGATAAAAGTGGTGATAATTCTAGGCTGTTGGGGGCCCACGGTGATTTCAACCACATTGCCCTAACATGTACATTAAACCGTGCATATGCATATTTCATTACAAAATCTCATAACTTGATCTTCCAGAAAAACAACTTCTTTCTGGTGCCATACTGTATGCTGGACAATCTATTGCAAGCCCACATTAAGATCTGCCCCCATCCTTTTTCGTAGTTATATATATATAAGTTTTACAAATGAGCTAACAAAATTGAATGAGGTTTATAAATAAAAATGAACAATCTATATTTTCACAATTATATTTAATGCCACTAGTACCCAGCTGACAAGGGACATTCTCACTTTCACAAACATTTAATTTATTTATTTATTTATATTTTACGTTCGCTCGTTCGTTCGTTCGTTCGTTCATTCGTTCGTTAAAGTCTGGTTGCATAAACTATGTTAAAAGCAGTTGTACATACATGTAATGGCATGTTAACTAATCTTCTCTTTATTAATTTTGACAACTATATTCAGTGTCAGTGTTTTATTAGGCCTGTAGGCAGACTCACTGTGTATTGTGATTACTGTGATTAACAACTGCTCTGGCTTAATGCTTTAAAACAACAGATGTTGTTGATGTTGGGTTTACCTTAATAATAGACCTAATAATGTTACTTTTTTTCCCACCAAAGGTTCCATGGATGCTAAAGGTGCACTGTGTAATTCTGTTAAATTATATCTGAATAACTTGTCACTTGCATTCATTTTAACTTTGTACTCGATTTACTTGAGTGCACATCAAGAAACTGAACTTTGATGCGTTTAAGTGTTTGTGCAGGAAGTCCACAGTATAAAACTCTCATTAAACACACAGTGACATTGAGTGGAGGACTATGAGTCTAACTGCAGAATCACCCAATCTAATGCTAGCGCTCAAATGATTCCCTTGACACTGAACCCGCACTTGTTACCAACATGTGAGCCGAAATGACAGAGAAAGAGAGAGAGGACGCGAGGGAGAGCCGTAAGTCATTACCCGCTGGAAATAGTGCACCATTGAAAAGATAAGTGCAACAATGACTGCCCATCCCATGATACATCTCAGGACTTGCCATGTTATTTCCACCGTCTTATATATGGTTCCTGTTATTGAATTTAGTGCTGGATAAATAGAGCAGGATGGTCAGACCTGCTCACAGGGTTTCTGTCACATTATCTCACGCTCAACTGATAACATCCAGGACTCTGTGTGTGTGTGTGTGTGTGTGTGTGTGTGTGTGTGTGTGTGTGTGAGAGAGAGAGAGAGAGAGAGAGAGAGTGTGTGTGTGTGTGGGTGTGTGTGTGTGTGTGTGTGAGAGGAGAGAGAGAGACAAAGAGAGAGAGAGAGGAGTGTGTGTGTGTGTGTGTGTGTGTGTGTGTGTGTGTGTGTGTGTGTGTGGTGTGTGTGGTGTGTGTGAGAGATGAGATAGAGAGAGAGAGTGGTGTTGTGAGAGAGAGTGTGTGTGTGTGAGAGAGAGAGAGAGAGTGTGTGTCTGTGTGTGAGAGAGAGTGTGTGTGTGTGGTGGTGTGTGGGCTTGTGTGGTGTGTGTTCGAGAGAGAGAGAGAGAGAGAGTGTTGTGTCTGTGTGTGGTGTGTGTGAGGTTGTGTGGTGTGGGGGAGAGAGAGAGAGAGAGAGTGGTGTGTCTGTGTGTGTGAGAGAGAGAAAGAGAGTGTCTGTCTGTGTGTGTGTGTGTGTGTGTGTGTGTGTGTCTGTTTGAGAGAGAGAGAGAGAGAGAGTGTGTGTCTGTGTGAGTGTGTGTGTGTGAGAGAGAGAGAGAGAGAGTGTGTGTCTGTGTGTGTGAGAGAGAGAGAGAGAGTGTCTGTGTGTGTGTGTGTGTGTGTGTGTGTGTGTGTGTGTGTGTGTGTGAGAGAGAGAGAGAGAGAGAGGGGGAGAGAGAGAGAGAGAGAGAGAGTGTGTGTGTGTTTGTGTACTTGTTTATGCTACATTTACAATGTAAATTTTTTTACATTGTGGGGACTGGCCTGCGGTCCCCACGAGGGGAAAAAAAAAAAATCAAAAATAGTAAATGATGTTTATTTGAATGTGAAACAGTGCAAACAGGTTTTCATTTTGGAATCTAGAACAGACATCATATAAACAACATAATTAAATATAAACACTCCACAAAAAAAAAAAAAACTTTTTTGTTTGTTTGTTGTAGATTTTGTGAACTATATAAACAGATAAAATACATAATTAAACCTAAATGTTCCACAAAAACAAAACCTTTATTTTTGTTTGTTTGTTTTCATTGTATTTCATTTTGGAATCTAGCACAGATGTCAGATAAAAAAAATAAAAAAAATAAATATTATTATTAAAAAAAAAAAAAAACACTCCACAACAAAAAAATAAATAATTAAAAGACATAATTAAAAATAAATGTTCCACAAGAAGAAAATGAAAACAAAACATTTGTTTTTTCATTTGTTTGTTGTGCATTTTGGGACCTATAACAGACAGATAAAAGACAGAATTAAATATAAACTTTCCACAATGAGATTTTTTTTTTGTTTGTTTGTTTTTTGCTTTTATATTATTTTGGAATCTAGCACAGACATCATATAAACGACATACTTTAATTTAAACACTCCACAAGCAAAAAAATAAATAATAAAAATTGTTTGTGTGTTTGTTAGTTGAGCATTTTGGGCTTCAGCAAAGACATATCACATAACATACACTATTATAATAAGATGATATAATATGGCAAGAAGAAGAAAACATCCTAGAAACCAGCCAGAAAACCCTTGAACCCGTATAGCAACACACTGGCAGCCAAAACACTAAAACAATGGAATTAGCTGGGATTTTCCACAGCCAAATATCACTCACATTTTCTTCAAAAGATACAAACATATAAAAATATTTCCATTCTAATTATCCAGAATATTATCATATCATAACACATCATAATTATGTTCAAGCTCTAGTTAAACCTCTCCTGGCTGCTCCTCAATCACAAGTCACAACGTTATATTTTCAGTAAATACATTTTAGACAACAACAAATGTAATGCATTTTCTCTCTAAATGCTGTCTGCATTTAAGATCCAGGAGATGAAAAAAGGACTCTCTTTTCCCAGCACAACTTCTGGTGATCACTACGTTTGATTAAAACGAAATCTTTAATTGTATGCTAATGTATGTATAAGGATAGAATTGATTTGGGAGTGGAAGGGATGTGATGTAAATGGGAAAAGAGAGGGAAATGTGACCTATTGAAGAGACACTCGATCCTGTGTCACTTTACAACCAGACCTCATCACTTAGTGCCGTGTGATAACCTCATACAACCATCTCTTTAATTTAAAGTCAACTGCAGACACGGCCTGGCCCACAGCCGTAACCAGCTACAGCCTCAGATATCAGTAAAACCTGTCATAACAGCAATTACAAAGATAAAAGCTGCTTTCTGGTAGGAGTAAGTCAGCCCAAAAGTTTGTCCGTATTGATACTCATGTATATTTTACATTTTTAAGCCGTGTAGACATGGTCTAAAATGACCAGCCTGCCAATAGCAAGTGAACTGAGAAAATCTGTTCACGTAACTATTTCTCAGCAGCATAGGGTGCGTTTTCCTACCTATTATTATTATTATTATTATTATTATTATTATTATTATTATTATTATTATTATTATTTATTTTTATTTGATTGTCACCTAATACCAAAATAAATAAAATGTATTTATTATTATTATTATTATTATTATTATTATTATTATATTATTATTATTATAATATGTTTGACACCTAATAACAAAATAAATAAAAAATATGTTTTATTATTTTAATATTTATTATTATTATTATTATTATTATTATTATTCATTTAATTTGATTTTTTAAATAATTTAATTAATTTGTTACCTCATACAAAAAATAATTAAATAAAATATAAAAGAATATATATATATATATATATATATATATATATATATATATATATATATATATATATATATATATATATATATATATATATGTTTGTTTGTTTGTTTTATCAGACATCAGATAATGTACATACTTAAATAAAAAGGAAAAAAAAAGAATAGAGGAAAATAAATTTAGCACACTATCACTCTCACACCAAGATTAATTTGACATTCAGACCAGGCGTGTAGAAATAAACCGTACAATATTCAGTCTGGTAGAAATATCCTGTAGTAACTGATGATAAAACTTGCCTTCATTCTCAAGCGTTACTTTACTCATGCAGAAGTGAAATGCAGCGAGTTATTTGAGTGTTTCTGCAACGTTAGCTGAACGCTAGTGTGTGCTGATGTGAACTGACAGCTCACACACCCCTCACACTAGTGTGAGTTTCACCATCATTATTGGGAATGACGGAGCAGATTAAATGTGCAATTCCCTCAGAGCTCTCTGCTTAATTGATATGCTAATAGTTTTTGCTAATTAATGGAATCGTTAAATTACAAGATGTCTTAATTTTTGATTGCCAGCTATGGATTAAGACAACATTTATGATAGCAGATAATTAATTGTTGCTGTGTTTACAGAGGTGGTGTAGAACAGCTTGTCGGGAAACTAGAAGTTTGTTGCAGGCTACGTTTATGCTAATGCGACTGTCTGTACCTTCTCCGTACAACATAGATTTAGCATCCAAGTTACACCCTTTTGTGTTTTTGGGACACCCAGACACCATCATTATACCTCAAATATGTCTGTAAAACATGTTTGAGAGATTTCGGAAACAGTGATACTATTTTGTGTTTATTTCCTCTTGTTCTCGCGGAGACTCTGAATTACATGCGGTCTTTGATCTGTGCTCTAATTAGTTCCTTTCCCCCTAAAGTATTTCTTATTGTATTTTCATTAATAACATAACAAAAAAAGAAGCATGTTTGCCCTACGCCTTTTGTCAGCATTTTTCTGAAAGTTCTCAAAAATACATTTTAATACGGTAAAATGATAACTTGTGTAAAACTATGACTGCGACCCCCTTTTCGTCTGCTTTAGAGCACAACGCCAAATGTATTTCAGTGTTCTATATTGCAAATATAGAATTATTTTTTTTTTTTTTTCAAATAATCATGATCAGAATACCCAAGTGCAGTATGTCATGAGAGCTTTTAGTGATTTAACCACAGTTTAGGGTTGAAGCCTGCTTAGCTGGGAATATATATATATGTATATATATATATTTATATATATATATATATACATACATATATATATATATATATATATATATATACATATATATATATATATGTATAAAGCAAGACATATATATATATATATATACCAGCATAAGTTGAGTTGCTTCACTACAATAAACAAATCATCTAAAGTGGAATAATAGGACATTTAGTTTAGTTTTGTTGCTTCACTGCCATTCACAAATCCTCTCCCGTGGCCTCATGGGATAGTAAAGTGTCCATCTAGGCAGAAGTAGTAGGCCATCTGGTTTAGTTTAGTTTAAGATAGTGGATCTCCAGCAGCAGGGATGAAGGCTTATGCTATGTAGTATAGAGGGAGCCATATGACTGTATATTAGTGTTGTCAAGACGATTAATCGCAATTAATCTCATCCAAAATAAACGTTTGTGTTTACATAATATATGTGTGTACTGGGTATATGCTATGTGAATACACACACATACATGTATATATTTAAGTAATATATGTAATATGTTAGTGCTGTCAAGACGATTAATCGTGATTAATCGCATACAAAATAAAAGTTTGTGTTTATGTTCTATATGTGTGTACTGTGTAGATGTATATATTAATACAAACACATACATGAACTGTATACATTTAAGAAATATATGTAATATATGTAAAAGTTTTTGTTTGCATAATATATGTGTGTGTGTTGTGTATATTTATTATGTATATATAAATATGCACACATACAAATTAATTTTTTTAAAATATTTACATGTATTTACATGTCTATATTTATATTCATATAATTTATATTATAAATAAATATATGTAATATATAAACAACATATTTTTCTGAAATATATGCATGCATTTGTGTGTATTTATACATATACACACAGTACACATACATATATTACTTTAATAATATTACTTTAAACTTTTATTTTTTAATATATTTAAAAAAAATAAACAAATATATATATATATATATATGTGTGTGTGTGTGTGTGTGTGTGTGTTAATTAAATATGTGTGTGTGTGTGTGTGTGTGTGTGTGTGTAGCATACACACATATTATGTAAACACAAAACCTTTTTTGTCACAGAAGTGTCTGTTCTAAATCTTTGGGCTCTTTTATTTATTTTATTTTATTTTATTTATCAATTAGTCAATTAGTTATATATATATATATATATATATATATTATATATATATATATATATATATATATATATATATATATATGTATATATATACAAACAAAGTTCATATTCGTTCTTCGTTTGGGGGCAAAAAGAAGTTTGAAAACTTCAAACAAAGTTCATATTCGTTCTTCGTTTGGGGGCAAAAAGAAGTTTGAAAAGGCTGAGCAATGGTATACTGTTTTCAAACATTCCAACACACCCGTGCTGCTGGAGGCGGGGTGTAGATTAATGTAAACGTGTCGAGATGCTCGCACGTATGCCCTAAACACAACAATGATGACAAGTAGACAATCCAGGTGTGAGACAGGCACCAGTGGTCAGAATATTATAGACAAAATAATAATGATTAGCAATAGTTCAGAGTCAAGTATCATGTTTGCAATACAAAAGAAACATTCTATTTCCATAATCAGTCCTTTATGGGAAGTGTGAATGGCTCATAATCTGAAAACTTGGAGTCAGTTTGTTACTTTTATTTTATTAGTGTTCATTTATTTTATTAAACTGAATAAATTGTTATACCTTTTTATATTTTGTGTGGTGTCATGATTTACTTTTAATAAAAACAAATGTTCATATTTGTATGTTCGTTTGGCATTTCATTTATTGTATGCTATAACCTTTAAATTCGCTGAAAAAGAACAAGAACAGCAGCAGCAGTATGGTGTAACATTTATTTGAAACATGTATTTGGTACGTGCTACCTTATATCTTTACTCTTTCCTTTCATTCTTTTCATGGCTTTGGAAATCTTGCATCTGATGTTTCTCTACATCGCTTTTTGCATAACTCCGGGTCGTCGACACCAAGCTTCATTGCAAATTCACACTAGCAAATAAATGCTCCATCTCAATCTTTAAAGTATGTCCGTGAGCGATCGTACAGGTGCGGATATATTTGTGCCAGCTCAGCTATTCAACACATTGTATTTATTTTGCTAGTGACTAGGAGATGTTCTCTTGCCTGACCTCCGGTGAATGAAGTACAAACCGAGAAAAAAAAAAAAAAAAAAAAAAAAAACGCACATCAAAGAAGATGGAGTTTCAGAACACACCCACTGATTGCATAACCGCCACGGACCAATGGAAACTCAAAGGTGTTTAGGAGCCAAACCGAACTCCCCCAGAATTGCCGAAATGAACTCAAAACGAACTTCGTTTCAGCCTGATTTTGTTCGAAATTACATCATATCAGTTCGTTCTTTGATTTTGTTTGAAGAATATCGGGCCTTTAAGGGGAGGGCAGACTAAGATGGAGTCACCATTATGCCTCTTAAGGCCTGGGAACAGCTGGCCTCCGTTACGCTCACGCACCTAAACCTCACTCCTATCCGGGTCACGGCACCAATGCAACCGCTTCCGCTCAGCCAGCTCCATAATAACACTCAGCATGTCAGAATGCTAAAGACTAGTGCGCTTCTTGAGGCTAGGGAAGTTATTTTACCTGCAGAGCTTGTAGCAGCTGGCCCCTGTTACATATCTTGCATACTATTAGAGCACCTCTTCACTTGAATTGTGAAAGACCGAAATCTCCAAAACCATTTGTCAAGATTACATTTAAATACGATATAGTAAATCAGCAGTGGTATAAATCAACAGTGCAAATCATGATAAATTCATGCAGGTGTAGTTAATAATACACATGCACATTTTGGAGTAAACCAACTGTCTTGGTTCTTGTAAATGACTTCCAGGTTGGTACTTCCACTCATACAGCCGTGACAGCTTCTCCTATACATTTCCAATGGTTTCCTCCACTGTCATATACCGCCTTGGGTATCACTCCTGAATATCTCCTATTTCATTTACGTAATATGGCTTCTCCTCTTTTTTTTTCGTTTTTAATTTGACTTGAATTGTAATTTTCTGTTTTCCATTCTCAAAGCGTTCCTTTAAAACAAAGTGTCTCAAGACAGCAGTCACAGAAACAAGAGAAAAGACGCTCTAAATGTAGACAGAGCCTAATATGAGAGAACCTTCATTCTGACAGTGATGCTCTATGCAAAACCCTGTCATTAGAGCTCTTCAATTAGATCACTGTCTCCCTCCCATCCAAGTGTTCAGCGGTGCACTAGAGAGCAGTGAAAGTTTAGGATCTTGAGGAGGAGGATGGGGAAGTGATGTGCTGGTGAGAGGTGGGATGGGGGGGCATTTGCAGAACATGACAGCAACGGTTCGAGATAAGCCCCGCTGTCAGCCCGTACAGGCACCAAACCCCCCGATTTCCAGCACCCCCCCAACTGATAACAATTAGATGTAATTGGACAGTCCGGTGATGCTGAGCAATTTGACTACAGGCGTGGGGTTCAGGCTTTCTTAAGACTGCCGCAGAGGGAGATGACAGCTGATTGGACGAAGATGACGATTAGTTAGACACTCTGGTGAAGGGTCCACTCTCGCTTTCACATAGGAGATTTACCATCAAAAGGCTGTCACTGATTTGACTATCCTGGCACACCAACTGCACTGCAGAGCGTGCTTCCTTTACCCACCTCTTCCTCCTTACTTCAGAATTACCATAATACTGATTTCCAGCGGCTATTATGCCATCACTTGTGTGTCTTTACCTTAGAGCAGGGTTTCTCAAACTTAACTGAAACCATTTATGACCATTTATTTTTGCTTTTACATAAATGTTACAATGTTGTGATACATTTTGTCAGTTTGTTTCAAGGCTTGGAACTTGAAATGCTGAATCGATGTCATGCTAGAATCCACCAAGGGGCTTCTGTTTTGCAAGGGTATGTCACTTCTTGCTGTTGTAGCTCATAGCATTAATAGGTAAGTAAGAATTAAACAGTATTTTAATATAAGACTTGACTGGAGACCAGCTGTCCTCCCAACTTAGCCAGCTGACCACAGGCTTGGCAACCAGTTTAAATCACTAAATCAGCTTAGGCTGGTTTAAGATGTTTTCTTTTTTCAGCAGGGTTGACATGATTACATGATTTAGGCTAACTCATATGTTAGCATAAAGGATTGGTAATGATCACCATGCTAAATGAAAACACCATGACTGCATCCCAAATCACATACTGACTACTTATAATTATTTCGCGACCACTAAAAACACATGTTATAGTATAAAAGGACGCACTACATTCACCAAGTTGTCATTGTCAATGACCTACCCACCTCATTATGTCGCTTTGCTCAAATCCTTTTCTCTGGGCTCAAAGGACAGTAAAATATCCTTCCGGTGCGAACTTCAGAATCTCTGTAAAAATGTAGTAGGTCACCGGGTACTTTTTGCATACTGTTTTTTTGAAAACTGTGAATTTTGCCATATTACTCTTCCCACATACTACTCTGGCCTACTCTATAGTAAGGAAGTATGTGATTTTCGATGCAGCCAAAGAAATACATTTATTTATTTATTTATTTATTGCTTCAGAAAAATCATCTGATATATAATATGCAATTTGCGTTAAAACACATGAATTAACATTTTTATGAACTGCATAAATTTGCATAAAATTTAAGATTACATAAATCATCAAGCAGAATTGTTGGATGTCCAATATGACACCAAACAGAATGCACAAAACTCTTCTTTCAGCAGAATCATTTTGGTGTCCAAAGGATACTGGATTTTTAGGTGGGACAACATTTTATTTCTCTTAAGGATTTTCAGTAAAACTTTACTTAAAGCCTTTGTGTGTAATGCATTATAAAGGCTTATTAAAGGGTATAATGCATTATAATTATTCATAATGTGTGTTGTAATACATTATATCTTCTAAATAATTATAACCAAATTTAAAATACACAGTGCAACAATGAATTGATACCTGTTTTGTGAGCATTAAGGGGTTTTGTTTTTGATAATTGTGTAATTTATGTCTTTAACTTTGTGCCATTTATAGTATTAATAGTAAAACAAATGTGTAGAAGAATGAGAAACTGTGACCCATATGAGTACCACAGCATGTCCACAACCGCAACCATTGTGGGCTATTCAACAGGATTTCTACAGCTATGTGGGAAAAAAGAAAAAAAAATGTTTGTGAAAAGCATAAACCTGAAAAATATTTGCGCGTCTTGAAGTCTAAAACTAGATACAGTCAAGCGCTCCTCGGTCAAAGTGTTGAGCTGTAGAGGTTTAGAGAAGAAATGTGAATGAAAATGCGTCTCTGCAAACAAGGGCAAATGCAAGTTGCATCATTTCACTCTGACACAAATTCCCAGGCAGAACTGTGAGACATTCTGCTGGTTTCCAAAGCAGAGCTCTGTCTGAATGTCCACAGCGAGATCTCTTCATTTACACACATCTAGTAGCATTTTATGAATAAGCATTGGACTCATTCAGTATACATGTTTGTGAATAAACTACCCTCATAAAGTTGCCATATTAAATGCGTAGTTGAGTCAGATTAGGTTAGTTGTCTGTATGGTGGGGGTGAGATGAATAGGTGTGGGGGGTGTTTTATTTTTCACTGTAACGACCCCTACACACACCTAAATCAGTGCTGTGGGAATGGGGCGATAATATTAGCCTAACTGCAGGGGATTAAATATAGTGATGTGACTCTGTGCTTGCCCGAGAAAAAAACGGATTTGTATTGTACTGATGACAGCTCATTAAAGCCAGTGAGAAACCTATTGAACAGTGCTCCATAACACTAAATTCTATTTAATCTAATTACACTCGGCCATACAGCTCTCTCTCCCTCTCTTCCTCTCTTAGCTGTAATCATGGGATATTTTATACAATGAGAAACTCTACACCCATTCCTTTGGCACACAGCATAATTAAAGACGCTAATTTAACATAGAGACTTTAAAACAGCATTATACGGTCAAGTTAACAAAAACAGAACACTGTAATAAAGAGAATAATAAAAAGGGAGAAATACTCTTAAAGTCAGCTTGAAACAGCATTCACAACCCAGTTTACTTCTGTAATATGATGTATTGGTGAAAATGGGTAGATTATTAAGTGATTATTTCCATAACCTTTATTACATTGACATTAACCGATATTAAATTAGTTTGTTAACGATGGGCAAAATTCTAGAAAGGCTGAATTAACATTATCCAATACTCTGAGTGGCCTTATTTAGGGGGTTTTCAAACTTGGGTCCAACAAATTTATTTTGGATGTAGTGGTGAAAATCATGGTCATTTAAAAGCCAATTACATATTTTCGGAAATAGATATTTTTCCAGGCTTAATAATTTCATCAAACAATATACATACAGTAGGTCTCGATATGCTTTAAATGATTTAATTATCTTTATGTTATAAAGAGCTTTGTTCATCTATTTTTGACATAAAAAAATGAAAATGAAAACCACCAAGGCAAACAATGACAGCGTGAAAGTAAATTTGAACATAAACATAAACATAAAAATGGCATGTCTGGCTTGATAATATTTCTGCACAATTCTATTCAGTAAATCTGACTGAATCCAGAAATTGATTGACAACTAATTTCAGTTTAGTGCAGACTGATTATCATTTGCATGTGAATATGTCAGTCTTCAACATGGAGATTACATTTCACGAGAATGAACTTAGCTTATAACGAAACCAAATCTGAACGCATTTTAAGCAAAACATTTGACAAAAAAAAATAAAAAAATACACTAAAAATACTAGTTGTTAGGTTTGAAATGATAAAACAATACAGTAGATATAGTAGTTAACATTACACACGATTCACACATCACTAAAACACAAGTTGCTTAAAAGACATTGCGCAAAATGGCGCAGTTAGTTTTTAGAAAACATAGAAAAGCATTATTTTGCAGATGAAACTTACTTTGGTATTTAACAAGAGCAATGACATTCAGGCATGTTTCAGTGTGGCTTAAGTAGGCTCTGCAGAACATGAAAAAAACAAGAGTGGTTAGGTGAGTTTGGGATGAGAAAGACATAAATCTTAAACTCTTTCATAATTGTATGACATGTGGAATGTGCTAATGCCGTGATCACTGCTTAAGTCAGTAAATCACTGACATGTTGGCCTCTGGGCAAACGCGTGTCTGCGATACTGCTCAAGTTTCCACACGTTTGTCCATGTCAATATTTTGCCTCATGGGTAAATCTCATGAACCAGCGCCCGGTCACAATTCCCATAACTGTTACAGTATTTATTATTATTATGGTAGCACTTCATTTTACAGTCCTGTTCCTCATGTACATACTATGTACTATGTACTATTATATTAATTACAATAACTATGTAATACCTAGGTACTAACCCTGAACCTACCCCTAAACCTAACCCTACCCCATGTACAGTAGTTACCTTGTATTACCAGAACTTTCTTAGATAAATACACTGTAAGTACACTATAAGTACATGTAAGTACACATACTGTAAAATAAAGTGCAACCATTATTATTATTATTATTATTATTATTATTATTATTATTATTTAAATCAGCAACAGCAACAACTATGTCACAATTTTACATACAATTTTACATTTATATAGATATTTTCCTCCACTTTCCACAAATCTTTTTTTATTTATTTTTTTTTCAGAGTAAAATACATCCCAAACATGTTCTTGACAGGTTTTGTGACATTCCTCCTTGTGCATCTGTGCGGCTGAAGACGCAAACATATTCGGCTCTGATATATTCCTCACAAAGGTGATAGCACAACATTTAAAAACGCCAGCGCTGAAGCACCGTGGATCTCGCTGGTATAGTTTATATATCTGGTATAAATGTACTTTTTTATTTATTTTACCCTTAACTGAGGCTTGAGTGTGTTTGTCATTAGTCTCACGGCGTGAGCTAGTCTAGAGGCACAGATGGGACTTGAATTCAAAATTTATGGTCTGTGTGTAGTACCCTCCTTCAACGTGCTTATCTACAGGAAATGCTACAAGCACTTTTGTTGTTATTTCTGACAGAGTCAAACCGAGCAGTTGCCCGTGTCACCAGGGGGTTGAGCGGTACCAAAAAACACAGCTCTAATGAAGCACCTTTCTGCATGGCTGTCCATATGCGCATCTGTGTGTGTGTGTGTGTAAAGTGAAGTTTGCCTTCTTCGCACACAGCTGCTCCCCAGGTACGTCTGCCGAAGTCCCCCAGCCCCGTGTCACTTCCTGCGTGTGCATGTGTGTTCAAGAGACACTCGCTACTAGACACTCCTTGATGTTCCCTTCCAGTCAATAAATTAAACTTCGGCCCTTATTTTGCGCAGTGTTCCCATTCCTGGAGAGCGGTGTGGAGACCTGTTAAAACACCTCAGCCCTGCGTTTTAACTTTAATAATCTCCAGCTGTCAGGGACAACCTTCCCTGCCACTTCTGGTTAAAACTTGTCTCCTAGGCATGAAATAATTAAAGGTGCCAGGCAGAAAAAACCGAAGCACAGCAGAGGGTAGAGGTGAGCAGAGACAGAGTCAGGGACTTTATTAGATAAATAGCCCTTGAAATGGAAAGTGTGAACAAAGATAGAAGTGCGATTTTCCAGGGCCCGCACCCTGTCCTTCTCACTGAGGGTCCCTAGGTAGTGCTAAAGGGGACAGATCGGAAGACCTTGTCTGTCAATTGCTCTGACAAGGGGAAAATATCCAGCACCTACTTCCTCAAATGCAACCCACGCTGGATTTTTGGATGAGGGTTTCAGAAAAAAAACTAGTAGTGCATTGCACCATTTTTGTCTTTTAATTGTGTTGTGTTCAGACAAAGACATTGGAAGAGTCAGGATGTCACTGCCTTTGACAAGTTGAGATAACAGTGTATTTTTATATTAAAAACAACAAGCAAAGGGGCTGTTGGCCACTTTAGGGGGTTAGGTTTGCTTATTAGTCATCTGTAGATTCTTTAATACAATGTGAATTACAATACACTTAATACAGGCATGACTCGCCTTGAGCAAACTGAGGTTAAGTGTCTTGCTCAAGGGTGCAATGCAAGGAAGTGAATTTAAACCTAGGATTTTTCAGTTATGGTGGCTGGGTATCGCTGTCACTTTCCACCAAGAAGGTCCCTATTTCGAGTCCTGGCATGGGGTTGGCATGTTTCCTCTGTTGGTTTGGGTTTCCTCTAGGTGTTCTGGTTCCCAAAATGCAGGATGGTTGAATCAGAGACGCAAGTGGAGGATGGATGGATCTGAGTTACCAGCCCGGATCTTGAATTCTGTACCAGTCTCTGGCCTGTTGAAAGACTTACTGTCGTGGATCATGGTAAGTCATATTACTTGCACTACAAAATAAAGCAATACTGTAGGTCACAAGCGTAGCACAAGTGAGTGTGAGTTGAGTTTCAGCTTTGAGCCTGTTTTTGCCACATATGTATTTGTCGACACAAACTTTCACAATATAGGCTTTTATGAAGCGGTATAAAATAATGGAATCACCTGTAATCATTGTTTAGAAATGACATCCATAGGGCTTGATGCTATTTACATACAAGTAGAAGTTTCTATTCAGTAAATCTGACTGAATCCAGACAAATTCAGCTTGTAGCTACAGTTTGGGGTTTGATTTCACTTCTGCGTAGATATATTACCATTTGGATGTGAATCAGCCCCCAACATGGTGATTACATTTGAATTTGTCATAATTCTCAAAAATAACACACCAAGGGAGCGTGGTCACATTTATTGTTGCTCTGCAAAATTTCACACATTCATTTCAATAGGAATTTCAAGCGATTTCACACAAGTGTGAAAAGATTTCACCATCTCCATGCAGATTTCGCTCATGTTCACTTTGATCAAGCAAATTCGCCACACTGACCAACTGAAAACTGCTTGGTGAGCAGTGCTTTGTACATCGCTGCCCAAATGACAATGGAAAATAAACCTGTTTTAGCTCACAAAATTTCGTCAAAATTCCACAGATGTGATGGCACCTTTTTTTGGAAATAACACAATGTGTGGTTAACAGAACAACAACAAAAGAAACATGATAAAATGAATCAAATGAATAAATGGTAACAGTTCTGGTTTGGTGGCAGTGAAGGGTACTTGTGCCTTACAGATGGGGTCAACAAACTCTCATGAGAATTCATAAGTAGCCCAACTTCATAATTTAGTGAGTTTTCACAATAATTTCATACAATCTTTTCTGCGGGTTAGGTTTAGAGGTTTACCTCCATGCCACTTTACCTACAAATTGCACTATGACAGATTGTTCGAAGAACTGCAAACTCATCTGATTCTTTCAGTTCTCATGGCACTGGTTTGGATGGGCCTGAGGAGGTACATCAAATGAAAAAGGTGTGCAAACACTGCCTTAGCAAAAGCCACCGGAAATTCTTCTGCCAATTAATATAGTTCATTAACCCACAGTAACTGTCTCTGTTTACCATTCCCGAGTGCATAAGATGTGCATATAAATTCATTTTATAAATAGACCACAACTCATAATTGGAATAAACCCTCATACAGAATGTCTTCACCAATCCATTCATGATAGCGTGACAATCCACAGCTAATTTCACTTCTTGCTTTCAAGGTCAACAACCGAGCTATTGTTTTGACATTAGGGTTGCGGTTCCAGTACTCTTGAATAATGTTGTGACATTATTATTTAGGCTCCTGTATGAAAGTTACTCAGAGTGAAAAGCCCTCAAGGTACAACACACGCTACTGACTTTTTCATTCAATTTCCTGAACTATTCTTGATTTATTCGTTGACACTCTCTTTCTTTCTTCCTTTCTCTCTCTGTCTCTCTCTCTCTAAATATTTACCACCCCCTAACCAAATTTACTGTTTAATTTGCAGCGTGCACTTCTTTATTGATTGGCAGAGCGGCTGATTACCGGAGCAGCTCGGCCCTTTTCCCCGCACGCTTCATTCTTCAAGCAGCGGGACCTTCCCTGAGAGTAACAATCCTGTCAAATTAACCACCGGCACCTAAATTATTCAAATACTGTAAATCCTCTTTCTATACCGTGCTGCCTGCTCATAATTTGTCTTTTCATTGTTGCCAATTTACTGGCAATACCATCAATTAATGATGCCAACTCGCTCTAAATGGTGCAGAGGAAAAAGTGTCAACACGTGCGCTGGCTCGCAGGAGAGGAGCTGGCAGACTGTGGATTTAACGTTGGCTTTCATTCATTACTTTGACACACTCTCTCTCCTCCGTCTGCGCTGGAAAACTCCCATAATTACATTAGCTTTGTGTTTTACTGCGCGGCTCAGCGCAGAGCTTATGGTATGTGCTCAAAATTACCCATAAGCACCTCTGGGTTTACTTTTATTTATTTTTTATTATACTGGTATTGGATTAAACGGGTTGGTTTGTGACTTGGTATTAGATTTTAAACAGCTTTAAGTGCATTACTAAGCAAAATCTATCTATCTATTTATCTATCTATACTCAAATACCCACAAAAAAAAAATATGCAGTGGGTAGATTACTTTCAAATTGTAGACAAAAAATGTAGTTAGCAATGTAATCTGTTACGTTACACATTGTAGGTGATATAATCAGACTACTTTTTGACGACTTTTGTTTTTAGAGTTTGAAAAAATACTGTATATAATATTATTATGTTATATATTATTTTTAAATCCAACAATTATGCACTATATATAATAAATATATATTTGCATATTTAGAAACTTTAGGTTTTAACTTAAACTAATTCATTAAATTGATGATGTAAAGATGGGGTGTGTGTGTGTGTGTGTGTTGAGCACATCTCGGAAACTGTGCTTCCGGAAACGCAGTGTGGCTTCCGGAAGACCAGATCCACAACAGACATGGTTTTTGTCTTGAGGCAGCTGCTGGGAGAAGAGTCGAGAGCATCACAAAGACCTTTTCGTAGCCTTCATCGATCTCAGCAAAGCCTTTGACACCATCAACCGTGAGTTGCTCTGGAAACACCTATCCAAAATTGGGGTACCACCCAAGTTTCTCAGCATCCTACAGCAGCTGCATGACGGGATGCAAGCCAGAGTCCTCATGGGAGAACTCCAATCAGAGTCTTTCGGGGTAAACGTTGGGGTGAAGCAAGGCTGTGTCTTGGCTCCGATGCTCTTTAACATCCTCCTCTCTGCCATCACATGCCTTTTCCACCGTGTCCTGGGGACATGAAGACGGTGTCCATGTGGAATACCGACTTGACGGAAGCCCTCTTCAACATTCGTCGGCTCCAAGCTCACACAAAGACAAAGATCCGCCAGATCTGTGAGCTTCAGTATGCTGATGACTGTGCAATCTTAGCCCACAGCCCAGACTCTATGCAGTACGCCCTTAACATAATATCCAGTCTGTACCAATCTTTCGGCCTACAGGTTAACACTCAAAAAACCGAGGTCATGTTCCATCTCACCACCCCGTTCCCGCACCCCCCAGGTTTCACATAAATGGTGTCCCACTTAACATCAGTGGACCACTTCACCTACCTCGGCTCCACTCTGTCCTCAAGCAGCTCCCTTGATACAGAAATACACACTCGGATAAAATAAAGCCTCATCATCTTTTGGACGCCTACGCAGCAGGGTCTTTGAAAATCGTAACCTGAAGGTCAGTACCAAGGTTGCTGTTTACAATACACAACAACCAAACAAACACAAGATCAGGTAGAGAAGATACAGCAACCTGAATAAGACCAGTCTCAAAATAAGAACTTATAATATCAGATATAACATTAAAAAACAACCATAATATACAGTCCAAATTTAATCTAAGAAGAAGAAGCCAACATAATGACTTAGTGCACAGTGGGTATTTTTTGAGTGATTGATAGATGGTTTGCATTAGCAAGCACTTCCAATACAGTAGCTTCACTTGAAACCATCACATTGCAAGCTGTTTTCAACCATTTTTGGTATTCCAGACATCCACCGGTAGAACAATTAACACATCCACTATGAATTAGATCTTGTCCTTGAAATTTGGTGAAAACGCCCACTGACAGATGGTTTTAAGCCAGCGTCAAACAGTTTAATGACATGTATTGCATATCTCGCTCCCACCGTTGCCCACTTCACATTCCTCTAATGCCGTTACACTCCGGAGTCGAGCACCACTGTTTTGATTGTCACATTTAAAGGCTCCAGTCACCAGGGTGTCATGAAAAAGCACCGGTAATCTTGTCGTAAAAATCATAGACTAGCTTTTTTATTTGCCGCTGTAAACCTTGCCCAGAGTGAATTAAAGACTCCATATGGTCTATTGTATTTAATGCTATGTAAACACTGCTGCATCTCTGTTTAAGTGATGAGAACAGGAAGGATCATATTGGATTTTGATTTGTGTTTGACAGTAAAATCAAAATGTAGATTAGTTATACTGAGTTAAATGCAGGAGACTATCATATATAGTGACTACAGCACATTTATTGACGATTGCCTAGCTATTGTACACATACCTGAAATTTCTTCTGCCACAAAAATACAGTAAACAGTTTCTACTTTTTTTTTATTTCACACCAATTTGGGGTTTTCAAAAGATATGTCAAGGTTATGCTCATTAGGAGAATGTCCCTTTTGTCTTTACATTTCATTAATTTGACTGAACAAAAAAAGAATAAGCCACCCAGCTAAAAGTGATCATGAAAAATACACCAGCATTCAGCTGACCTATATAATCCATTATGTTGCTTGCTATTATAAAAGTGCCGTGCCTCCTGTGTGTGTTCGGCTGTGGGATCCATCCTTACAGTTCCAGAGTGAATTTCCTTTGGCTGTTTTCATGGCTTATTCACTTGTACTTTTATTCCCATGATTGACACACAGTGGCTTCAAAAAGTATTGGACACTTGCTCCACACTTAAAAATGCTTGAATGCTATTGCATTATATAACAAAATAACAAAACAAGCTGCGTTTATTAACATTTGGCAGCTCCAAGATAGCTAACAGCATTTTTTGAGCTTAGCAACATGCTAAAACTTATGTTTTAATTTGTATGTGCATTTATTTATTTTACTCAAACAAAAAGGTTCAATAATAGCCATGGTTTTACTACAAAAAATAAAATAAAATAACACATACGGTTATTGTAGTTAAACCAAATAAACCATGGTTTTGCTATGTTAACCATAGTTTAACCGTATTTGTAGTAAAACTCTGGTTACACAAATTCAATCCATTACTACACATGGTTACTACAATATTAAACCCATGGTTAATTTTCATAATGTCAATCACAATCTTAACGAGAGTAAATCACAGTGTTTTGACTTGTTTCAAATGTTTCATTCCCTTTAAAGAAAGGGGAAAAATGCAACCGTGAGTAGGACGCTTGTAAGTTACATAAGTCAGGCCTTCTTTAAAATAGGTCCTATATGATAAACATAGAATACCCACAATTCTCAGTAGATCCGGGGGAATCTTGGAAGCTCTAGTCACCTCTAATGATGTCAGCTGACGGAGAGATTGATGGCATTAACATTAAGCAAAGTTTCCCCTCTGGTTTGCCCTTTATTCCAGGAAAACACACATATGTTCACGGTGGCTCCAACATGCATCCGCAATCTGAGGCACATGCTATGAATAGGGCGAAGTGACAGTGAAATATGGCTCTGCTGTGGACTCTCTCATTTCTAATGAGAATATAGCGCTCTTGTCCTCTCCTCAGTCTCAATGAGTTAATTTAACTGAGTCAGGGACGCTGGTGCACCTTTATTCACTCTCAGTTTGCTTTAACATGCAGTGTAAAGTGATGTCTTTTGATCCACACTGCTCCGCATGATTTACAGGCTGTGTGTTTTTGTTAACTCACTGCTGTCTTGTTTGTTCATGGTATTTTTAGTTCACTAATACATGAATAATATGTAGGACATACTGTATATCTGTTTGTAGCATTTCTAAGTTTACTATTACCTATTACCATATTAATATATATATATAGTTTTTTTTAATGAAAGGGATGTGACTCTTCCATTCATATTCTTCCTGACCTTCCTATTATCAGGTTATTTTAGGATGTTGTGTAAGATGTAGAGGTACTGAACAAATTCTAGGTAAATGGTACAAATATTGGTTGAATTTGAATTAGAGTTAAAATTATTGGTAGAATTAGAGGTGGAAGAAGATGTATTGGTAGAGACAGAGGTAGAAGTAGAGGTACTGGTTGAGGTAGTGACTGGTAGAGTTGGAAGTAACAGTAGATATTCTGGTAGAGGTATTAGTAAAATGGTCAAATTAAAGGTAGATGTAGAGGTAGTGGTAGAGTTAGGTATTGGTAGAGGTACTGGTAAATGTAGAGGTTGAATTAAAGGTTAAAGTGGAGGTATTGTTAAGGTAGTGATAGTTATATAGTTAAAAGTACTGGTAGAGTTAGGGATAGAAAAAGATGTACTGGTAGAGATAGAGGTGGAAGTAGAGGTATTGGTAGAGGCAGTGGTTCATGTAAAGGTATTGGTAGCCTTAAAAGTAAGACGTATTGTAGAGTTAAAGGAAGAAGAAGAGGTATTGTTTGAGGTAGCATTAGAGTTGAAGTTTAAGCAGAGGTATTGGTAAAAGTAGAGGTAGAGTTAAAAGTGGAGGTCTTGCTGAGGTAGTGATAGTTAAAAGTACTGGTAGAGTTAGGGATAGAAACAGATGCACTGGTAGAAATACAGGTAAAAGTAGAGGTAGTGGTAGAGTTAAAGTTATTGGTAGAGTTGGAAGTAACAGTTAAAGGGATACTCCACCCCAATATGAAAATTTTGTCATTAATCACTTACCCCCATGTCGTTCCAAGAAAGTTTAGTTCGTCTTCAGAACACAATTTAAGATATTTTGGATGGCTTGTAAGGCTTGTGCCAAGCCATCCACACTGTCAAGGGCCAGAAAAGTATGAAAGACATCATCAGAATAGTCCATCTGCCATCAGTGGTTCAACCGTAAGATTCTGAAGCAACGAGAATACTTTTTGTACGTGAAGAAAAACAAAAATAATGACTTTATTCAACAATTCCTCTCCCCTGTGTCTCTCCAAATCACCGTAGCACCATTTTGGAGAATATGAGCTGAACACAGGCAGCTTACGCTCTTCTGTGTCAGCCACACTGCACGGATGTGCTGTTTTCTTTTAACTCAAAGAGTAAATACACATAGAAAATGTATCCTTGTGGCGTGGCTGAGATAACGTTACGGTTGAATCACTGATGGCAGATGGACTATTCTGATGGTGCTTTTCATACTTTTCTGGACCTTGACAGTGTAATTTATTGGCAGTCTATGGGACAGTCACAAGCCTCCCGGTTTTCATCTTAAATTGTGTTCCGAAGTCAAATGAAGATTTTACGGGTTTGGAACGACATGGGGGTAAGTGATTAATGACATTTTTTAATTTTTTGGGTGGAGTAAACCTTTAAGTTAGGTTAAGTTAAGTTTCTCTTTTTTTATCTCCCTCAGACAAAATTTGTCTTAGGCAATCCAGAGAGCAGATCAAACATCTGCTACAAACAGAACATCTTCTAACAGTAGATGTATTGGTAGAGGTACTGGTAAAGGTAGTAGTAGAATTAAAGGTAGAATAGAGGTACTGATTGAGGTAGGGATAGTGGTAGACGTTTTAAAGTTTTCATGCTTTATTGTTCCAAAAATCAATTTTTGACTTTTTAGGCCTTAACCGAATTGCCTCAATACCATCAAGTATCAAAAAATGTCATCATTTGATACCAAATTTGGAGTCCAGTGCATTGTGATTGGCTGAATACCTCAAGCGTCTGATGGAAATGATGCCCCTTACCATATCTGGAAACACACAGCATCTCCACAATACGGCAGAGGCGGCAACAATATTACAGCGAGAATAAAAGTTAAGAGAATAAAACCCATTTTTTCTTTCCATAAACATTTGGCCATTGTTAAGAAAATCTTCATATAATGATGTAGATTTGTGGGGGCATATTTGAATGAGGCGTTTTAGGAAGGCGTGGATGAGTCTTAACATTTAGAAACAATGAGCCAGTTTTACTAACAGCTTGCGCCAGTGCAAACCATCTTTTGGCGTTAAAATATTACTGCCAGGTTTTTATCAAAGATGCGCAGTGACGAATTAGCTCTGAAAAGGCGTGGACACAGTTATTATGCTCCTGACCTTATTGAATATGCATTTGTAGGAGTTTCCCTTTCAGATGCAAAATTTATGGGAGGAGAGTATTCAAAATGAAACATGCAATGAGATTTACCAACGTTTGCGTTCGTCAAATTACTTGTATTTCCACCATTATTTAATGCCCAAAAAAAGCATGTCAAACTATTTTGTGATTGAAATGGCTGCAATTATTGTTGCTAGAGGAGGCACCGCAGAGGACAGAGAGCGCAGGGTAGAAGGGAGAGGGTTTTTTTTCCCACACATATTAATTTATTTGGAATGCCAGAAGAACACATTATCCGAACATATAGTTTGCCAAGCCATGTTATTTTTAATTTGCTTCAGGAAATAAAAGACTACTTCGAACCATCAATCTTGGAGTCACGCAATACCAGGTCGATCAAAACTTCTTGCAACCCTTAATTTTTTGGCCTCTTTATTTCTTTATCCTTTATTTGCGACTATATGCTAATCTGCGCTGCACTTGGTATATTGCGTTGGTCGATATGTAAATGAGATGTTGCTTCTGTGTTTTTTAATTTGCGCATTGTTAGTAATCACCTGCAGAAATTACCCCTCCCATCGGCGCTGTTTTGGAATTGCGCTCTCACGGTAATTTGCCGCTTAGTAAAACTGGCTTAATATCTCTTTGGGTTTGAGAATTTAAACTTTGTGACTGTATGGATCTTATCTATGCACGAACAGCTTGTAACACTCCAAAGACAAAGGAAAACATGAAATAGCGAGCGTCATATGACCCCTTTAAGGTACATTTATTGGAGGTAAAAATAATTTTATTGTAGTTAGTGGGATTGGTTGCTTAGCAGTAGAAGAAGAGGCATTAGTAGAGATGGTTAAGGTAAAGATTAGGACAAATATTGGTAGGGTTAATGGTAGAGTTAAAATTAGTTTTAGCTGGTTGTGTTATAGGGGCATACAAGTAGAAGTATTGGAAGCTGTAGAGATAGTGGCAGATATCTAAGTAGAAGTAGAGGTATTATTAGTGGTAGGAGAATTTGCAGAGGTAGATGTACTAGTAAGGCTAAAAGTACTATATGAATCTTTTAAATAAGGTACAGAGTTGTAAATCAGGGTAAATAAGGAACAGAGTTTTCCTAGTGACAAGCTGTTAGTCTCTTACCTTTAACTAGTACAATGAAGACACTGGACTTTGACAACACTTCCACCTGACACTTCACTCCATTTCAACTCTTTCAATAATTTATTTATAAAAAGAAAGCTTGTCCAACTCATGCCACTGCCTTTCCTGCTGCGTCTGTCTTTGGCTCTCGGCCAAATTTGATTTGTGTTTTCTATGGAAAATGCAAATACTCCATGGCACGACTTTTCATGCATAGTGCTAATATGCAAATCACTCAGTTCAGTTCCATCAAATAATGTTAAAACCAAAAGTCTATAAAAGTATGTAATTTAATGAAATTTTCAAGAATGCAAATCCAAGGCTGTATGGAGCGCAGCTTCTCTGTGAGCATTAAGCTGCGTTACGTTGGGCCCTTTTATCTTAATAGCTGATCTGAGTGCAGCGAGTGAGGGCCTCTCAGCCTAATCAAAGCTTTGCTTCCCGTACCGTGGCTTTCTGCAGTGACCAACTCAGAATTAACACTCCAGTGCACCCAAATATGACCGCTTCACCATTGATATGTGCAGTTAATTACATTCAAATGACTATTAAAGAACCTGCTCTCTCTTCCTCTTTTAGCTTCTATCACAATGCCAGCAGCCCATCTAAACAGTCTCTGGATTACAGCCCTTGTGTTCTGTAAAATATATGAAAATTAATCAGAATTTAACACTTCTGCAGATAAATCTACATTAAAGGACTTCAAGAAATTAATGGATGCAACAATTCTGTAATGCTGGTTTTGATTTATCACCTTATAGGGAAATGATTTATGGCTTTATGTACTTAGACAAGCAAGGTATCAAGTGCATAATGTTCTTCTGCAGAGCTTTATTATCAACAATCCATCCTGACAAAAATGGTTTTTAAGTATCTGTGTGTATATAATTGCATTTAAATGATCACTTGTGATAATATATTTGTTTTTAGAGAGCAGTGAATACAGATGTATATTTATTTCCCGCACAATTAAATGATGATTAACTAGTTAGAACAAAATATTATTGATAGATTTATATTTCTTTTTTTGCTTGTAAAATGTTCTTAGGCAAACCAATTTTTGTCTGTTTTGAGGTATAATCTTTGCCAAAACTGATCAAAATAAGAAAGAAACGTTATTTTAAGCCTTTGAACATCAATAGGAATGGTTTAATGTAGTTCAGTATAGTGATCAACTGAATATCTGATTTTTATTTCTTAGTTTGCATTCTTGAGAACGGGGTTAGAGGTAAATTGCAAAGTGGGTGTATAATTACATCATTTAAATGGACATTATTTTAGCTTGAGTTAAACAAGTCAGTGGAGCAGAAAATTGTCCAGTTTCCTCCAAATACGGCAAACACGCACGCACACGCACACACACACACACACACACCCATGCACACAATTCAAGAAATACTTTGCAACATAAATGACCTATTGGACTGCACCATCTAGAGTTTCATACCAGAACTCTGTATTTCAACAGTTCACTAAAACGATTTGGACCAATGCTACTTACACTGATATATATATTCTTGAGGGATGAATCAAAATAATTCTTGTGTTGTAATCAACATTAATGCCAAAAGATATTTGTGATCTTCAGTTCCAGGTAGGTCTTTTGCAGAAACAGAGCAAATGAAGGTTTTGAAAACGCTGTCCGAAGACCTTCAGGCTTTTCAGTCCAAGACAAATGACAGTACTCGACAAATTACAGGTTCTAGTGCATTCCAGTGGAAGAGCTACTGTAAAGAATCTGAGCTGTCAAGAAGCAATCAAAGCTCAATTCAAACTCAGCACTCGAACCAATCAACACAAGGTGACTTTCTGCTAATCCATACGAGTATCGGGCAAGAAGCTGCGCTCTGTACTTTGATCAGGTTTCCGATACAGTGCGGACTTGGGCCAGGATTGGCGTTGGTGGTACTGTCTTGAGGAGATGCCTGTTGTGTAAATGACAGCAGACAGATACTATGACAAGCGTCTGAGACTCACTGTCCCTTTAACAGCTCCGACAGAACATCTGTCAATTCCCCCTCGCGGCGACTCTCTTTGAGCGGGATGTTTCCATCAAAGCTGGGAGGGAGCTCACGAACAGTGTATTGACCTTGAGTGGCTCGCATTGATTTCCGGTTCTGACACACAGATGAGGGGAGGACGGCGTACGATGGATGTGGAGGTGTCTTACATTCTTACATGGCCGCCAGCCTGTAGGTGTGATTGGGAACAGATTTCCCGAATTCCGATACGGCGCCACCTGCCTGAGATGATGGATCGCTCTCTGGTATCCCATCAATCCTCACCTGCAGGAGAGAGGGTGACACCTGTGAGAAATTTATCATCATATACGACACAGCGAAAACAGGCCAATCACAGCAAAGCTCTGCATGCTAAGCCCCGCCCAATCTGAAGGCCAAGAGGATTCTTTTAAAACCAGATTTATAAGGTAGTGTGACATTGTGTACTTGTGTGCTGACATAATTGACAATATATACTTTCATGTACTGGAAATGTAACAAATACTACTATTACTATACTACTATTTTGATTAATTTTATCTTAAAATGTTATCAACATTTTTAAATAATATTAGTACTTGTACTGTAATTAATATTATGCATTTACCTAATATACATTTATGTTCCATTATACACTAAAAAGAGCAAAAATAATAAAAAAGGGCAGTTGGTATACTAATTTCATTATCTCATCTCATCTCTCAAGATTTTATAGATAGTTAAAAACCTTGCGTTTTTATGACTCTGTGAAGTCAAGTGTGTACTATTTCTCACTTCACTCAATGCCTTGCGTCTATCTATGTGCGATTGGCCAGCTGCAAAAATGAACAGTCGTGAACAAGCTTCAACATGCAACCAGTCCCTCATACGAAGAACAAGTTAATTGTTTCTCAAGTAAGGGATTGAGTTTGTGACCAATTCCTAGTCTTCCATGAGCACAAGCTCTCCGGTTAAAGCCCTCTCCCTTCAGTCCGTGCCAAGAGAGCTGATTCACACAATGCCGCATTGAGATTTCAGCTTCTGTAAGACTCGACAGAGACTGGCTGTTGTAATCCTCCTCCACCTCATTTCATTAGCCAAGAGGACTAAAGCGATTAACAACACACAGGCCAATCTAAAGAAGGAAGAAAAGCACACAAAACGTCTAAAAATACAAGGTGCTTTGAACACATACACCACTCTGCATCACTCTTTCGTCTCTGAACCATCTTTTTGTCAAATCCCAGGATTAGGTGCCATCAAAGAGTGAGAAGTATTACAAATCGATTTTCATAATGGACTATTGTTCTCCTCTGAGTCAAACTTTGGAGCTGGATTCTCTGTGCAGAAAAAAAATCAACTTAATGTGCAAAACAGATCTATGTACTGTAGGTCGTGGCTAATCAGTTCAAAAGAAAACATTGTTTTCCCGTACTCTAGATTCATAGACGTCTGATTAGCATTTAGCATGATTATTTCAAACTTTTCCTGAATTGTCTTAGACTCTGTAAGTAGCTCTACTGATGCAGGTAAAAGGCTGTCTTCAGAGCCGAAAAGCCAGGCATTCTCGTTTTGGCAGGGTAGTTTTTAATATTACTGATCTGAATAATAGTGGATTCTGAATGCTCTTTACCACAGAGCCAATTGAGTTTAATGTAGTCAATCAAAGATTAGCACAAGCCTTTTCATTTTACCCTGACATTTGTGCATAGCGGATGTTTTAGTAATAAAGCAAAGAGTCAAATATCTGGTTGCTTCATTCATACAGAACATGAAGCTCAGGAATTCTCCATTTGTTAACCTTTGTAGAAATAAACAAATTTTAGAATGAACCTGTACTTTCTTTCCACAGTAAAACCTTCTCGTGTATATGGAAGGCCAAGAAGAAGTGGCTACCATATTTCTTCATGAGAGCAAACACTTCCAGCTGAATCCAGTTCTGGAATGAGCTGTCAAGGGAAATGAGGATGAATAGTTTGAGCTCAGTGTGGGACACAAATCCTTCAACCCTCAACCTGCTTGCTAACTCTAAAGCTAGCAGTAACACAGAGCCGTCACGTTGCACTTGTGAAATGGGGAACTGTTTCTACCTGTTTTTACCTTTCTGCAGCTACAACCTTCGGTGAAGACTGTTGATATTCCTGAATGTCTCAATGACGAAACACTGTTGTAGCCCAATACTAGTATCTTTAGCATCATGAGCTAATTCAAATGTGAATGCGTTTTTCTGCTAAAAACAAAGAAAGAAAAAAGAAAAGTTTCTGACTGAAATTTTTTTTCATTTTGATTGTTTTAAATTTTTACTTCATTAGAATGGTACAAAACTTGGAAACGGCTTTGGCACTTTCTATGTGAACACTCTAAAAAATCATGGACATGATTTGAAAAGGTTAAATGGTCCTCAATAAAATAGTGACACTTGTCAAAAAATGGCTTTGGAATGCATTGGAAATTAATGGGAAGCTATTTTTTCTAGTGGAAATGTTTGGTACTGCATCCAAACAAAAAATTACTATAAGCTATTTTTTTTTTTTTCTTTTTTTTTGTATTCAACTTCAAATATGGAACATAACTTTTCTAGACTTATAGCTTCTAAATTCAAAATTGAAAAATGAAATACTAAAAACTAAAAACTCAAGCTAAAAAACTAAAATACGTCTTGAGCCCTTGCACGTTTTACGTCAAGTTTTTTCAAAGCAAAAACGCATTCTGTTTGAATGGTTCTTAAGCCAGCATGAGCTTGTTCAAACCAACCTCATGAGGAAGTGTAACAATTTTACAAGGTGGTAATTCTTATGAATTTGTTTGATGGGATTTATTCACAAACATACCATTTTTAGAAAAAAAAAAAAAGAAAGCATGAAGGTCCACTACTAAACATAACTGTCAGTGGGGTCTTAGCAGACTGTATGAAAATGACTGAGAGTCAAACAAAAAAAGAGCTAGTTTCACAACAAAACATGGCATCATAAAGCAATTTTCAGTTTTCACAGTTGCATGCTACAAAATATATATAAGCCAGCGACTAAAACTGCCTCCACTGAGATTAATCCAAAGACCTCCATTCTGTCAGCATTTACAGCGGCCCTCATTGACAGAAGAGTAATTTGAACTCCATGTCCCAGGAGTCCACTCTTTTACTTCCTGCTCCAGGAATAAGCAGCTTATCGATTAGTTATCAGCTGGTAATTGGGCAACGATCTCTCTCTCTCTCTCTCCCTTCCCTTCACTCTTGCTCTCCTTCTGTCTTCCCCTGAGATGTGTGATGGCCATGAAGAGCAACGGATATCCCCACTGATGCTGATAAATATCCCAGCGAACAAAAGATCCTGCCCAAACAGCTGTTACATCCCACTTATGACTCCTGTTCTATCTCTCCTCACATTTGTACACATATCCCAGTTTCAAAACATTGGGACAATGGCGGCTAACAGTCGTTTTTCATTGAAGTAGTAAAGAGAGCATTGAAAATGACAGAAATCTCCAAGTAAGTGGATTTTGGTGAACTACAGGACTGGCATTTATGCAGCTCTACTCTCTAATATCATTGTAAATATTATTGTATACATGTGTGTGTTAGCAATTGACACCTTTTTTGTGAATTAGTGAATGGCTGCACAATTAAGTTTCAAATGTAATGTTTCTTCGACTGTAGGTAATTATTTGTTTGTTTGTGTGTTTGCAATGAAATGAACATTTCCACCATATCTCTAATTATTCATTGTCTTCAATAGCATTTTGTGGTGTAAATGTAAATATTTTTAAAATAAATGTACAATTATTCTTGTATTTTTAAATAATAATAATAATATAGCAAAACAATGAAATCTATTTACAAAGATAGTGATTAAATAAATAAATAAATAACGCTCCACAAATTACAAAACCTACACAAGATATTGGGAGGGATGACTCATTTCAATTTATTATAATTAAATATTTATTTATTTATTTATTTATTTATTTATTTATTTATTTATTTATTTAAAATAACCCATTTTGCTAACTGTTGGGCTATGGCTATAGGACCTACAGATATTCTTAAACACACACACATTACGTCATGTACACTGCGGGGCTATAATAAGAGGCTAAAAGTCTGTGTGAAATGGCATGAGCATTAAAAATGTTGTGACTGATTTATTATTAATGTTTATTTATCCAGAGTTGGAATTTAGACATTTTGAGAGCCTGAAAAGGAAATGAGGCAGATAAAATGAGCACATGCATGTGTGAACTCATCCCAGAATAATCCCTGCCGTCAACCAACCAGACACAACATGCCAAAAGAGCCATTTACTTCCCAGACAAACGACTTTCTGAAGACACGGCTACTCCTTGACTCTTCTTTAAGACCACATTTGACAAGGATCTCATTTTGCTGCTCAATATCAAACAGTCAGCTGCTTTAACCAACCGGTTCATCATTTCAGCATCACTACAGCACTGGGGTTCAATTACCCTATCAGAGAGTCACCCATTCTGTGAGCAACTCTTGACTGGACTAAGTGCTTCAAGATAGGGACAGATTTAAATCAGATTATCTGATTTATTCAAAACCAATGACCATTTTCTAATTTGAAAATAATTACTCCAAATTTTGTCACATAAGGAGTCAACTGTTGAGTTTCTGTTAGATGATCAGAAACTTTCATTGACTGTTCTTGCTACCATGTAACTCAAGGCAAAGACTAAATTCTAAAAATATAGGGTTTTGAATGGTTCTTTGCAGAAACATCTTATCAAACACATTGAGTGTATTTAGTGTTCTTGAATTGGTTAAATGGAGAGTGAAACGTTCTTGATGTTCAATTTTACAGTTCTTCAAAATCAATGTATCAGTTTCTGAGGTCTTTGAAGCACCACTTACCATGATTTTAGCATGAAAGAAAGAAAGAGAGTTCCTGGATCAACGTCCATGTTGGTTCTTGAATAACATTTCAATCAATCAATCAATCAGCCAACCAACCAACCAATTAATCAAACAAAATATTTTGGGCTTGAGTTGAATATCAAAAAAACCCAAACATAAATAAGGTTGGGTTTATACCATATACTGTTTGTTTGTCAAGATCCAAAAGATCCAAACATGTATTACTTCACGTTCCTGGATGATCACTTTCCTGCGGAGTTGACAGTGGTGTAAATATTTGAGTAAATGTAATTACTTACTGTACTTTTTGTACATACTACTGTAGTTTTACTGGGTATTGAAGATATTAGCAACTTTTACTCTCTACCTGAATATATTTCTGAGTAAGTATATGTAGTCTTTAATACATTTGTGAGGAATTTTATTTGTTACATTTTGTATGGTTTCTAAATTTTTCTGCTGCAGTCTATTTCTGCTACAAAAGAAGTGATATCGCCATCTACAGGACAATGAAGGCACTATATCTTGTGCATTTTGCCGTTACTAAGCTTGCCAACAAGGCTACTTTATGTGAATGCAGATATTTGCTGAATCGCAAGTATTTCATATATAAGGCCTTTTTGAAATATACTGGTTGACTTATGACCTTTTTGAGTACTTGGGCTTAACTGAGACTTTGGTGTTTGTAATCGTTTAGAAGGCTGTTGCGTCAAACTTGATATATTGCAGTTTTGAGGTGTTCAGTTTTATTTTGATTTTAGAAAATAAACCTGACTGTTCTCCTCTCAAATTACCGTTTTTTTGTTTTTGTTTGTTTTTTCACTGGCATTTCTCTCAGGTGTTAAGGACTAATGCGCATTTGAGCCCACATTTAGTACCAGTAAAATAATTACAATTAAAATCAGATATTCTGAGACTGCATCACATGGCTCAAGTGTCCCAATTCATTTTTTTTTCTCTCCCATGTGGCATAGATCAGATATGACCCACTAATATGTAAGCAGGAAAAAAGCAAATGGATTCGATATTTCAGGCCTCATTCATATGTATAAATAAATCTGATATGAATCAGATATGTGCATTTTCATCTGCCATGTAAGTGGACAGATCAGATATTCCCATCAATGCGGGTCGTACGCCATTGAAATAGTGACGGCAGCAAATTACATCAACTCAAGTGGACGCTTTTCCAGGTGAGTATGCAGTGTTGCCAAGTCTGTAGTTTTTCTGCAGAATTGGGCTTAATTTACACTGTTGCTGCAGGTTGTTTTTAGTCAGTGGGTTAAAGCGATCTCACCCCCTCGCTATTTCAATGAAGGGTGACCCCAACTGGAGGGTGAAAACATGGCAAAACATGTTTGGGTTTAATTTGAAAAGCAATTGGGCTTAAGTTGTTTCGCAAACCTGGCAACCTGTCAGTATGTGCCTTGCATGGCACCTAACTTTTTCGGCAGCAGTTAATTTCTGCTATACAAACAAAGTGATATCGCCATCTATAGGGCATTGAAGGTACTAGCTCTTACGCATTTTACCTTTACTGACCCAAAATTGTCAACCATTTTAATGGATATTGGTTTACTTGTGAGCTTGAACTTAACCTGCCAGTACATCTACCCTGGGTTATTTTGCCAAGCTTGTAGTGTAAAGGGCGATATCAGATTTGGGTCACTTTTAAAAGATGTAAGCTGGCCGTCAAAAATAAATAAATAAATAAATGAATAATAATAATAAGTTAGTCAACAAATCAGAATTGGGCATCAAGACCTGCAGTGTAAATGCATACTAAGGCTTTTACTGTATTCCTACTGGAACTGGTGACTTGTATTGGAGTCATTTTCACTCTATGGTATCTGTACGTTTACTCAAGTATGGTTTTCAGGTTTCTTTTTACACTTCTAAACACCACCTAATCAGAGTCTTCAGACTCACTAAAAACTTCCAGGCAAGTGTGTTGGAGCTAAAATCTGCAGGATAGTGGCCCACCAGGAGCAGGATTGGACAATCCTGTCCTACTTGGAAAATTATTGAAAAGCACCAGCCCATGGATGGTTTTTATTTTAGTTATTTGTGGTGTTAAAAGGTTTTCCTGAACCATCAGTCTGTAGAACCCCTTTTAGAATCTCTTTAGAACAATTATGCATTCATAAACCCAACCCACACGGCTCTCCAGAAGTTGATTCAAATATAAATTTCAACAATGCAGTTTATACATGCATTGGTCTCCAATTATGCAAGCCCACCATACTGAAAAGACCCTAAATCATCTCTGCATGTCTTCCATAATCCATAAATAATGGCTTTGTGTGTGTTTACACCCTGCTGTGTGATATGATTCATATCTCGTATTGTTGCCGCTGTTGTTCACAGTCCTGTCCGCGTTTTAAATGAGCATACAGACGACCGATGGGGGAGTATTTGAGAGCTGACACAAATGCATTTGCGGATTGTATATCTCCCCTGTTTATGTGTGCGGTTACAGTCTCACATGCTAGCAGGTGATAGATGGCCGCCACGTGGCCACACATGCTGAGTTCGGCCATGTGTTGACGCAGCGCTTACAAGAGTCTTTACGAGAATATGGATGAGATTTGTAAACTGACCAAGAAACAAGTTTGTGCCGTTTATTGTCCAAATGAACAAGATTACACTAATGGTAGGAAGGTAACTCTAATTTAGCACTGAAACGGGTCCCTTCTTTACCTTTTAAAGGTCTGGATTTTGGTTAGTTATGTCTTTATGCAAATGTGGCTCAGAGCTGAAGACAAATCCAGGCTTCTTGAGTAGACTGTAACAGAAATGGATCTTATTTCTCCCCGAGCAATGTTTGAGGTTTCAGAATGGGATGTGCATACATTAGCTGATGATTTAATAGACCAGACTTCCAAAGGTGTAACTCTCGGCACGTTTTCATTACAGATTTGTGCAAAACTTTCGTGATTTTTATAAATATCGATAAAAACTATTTGTGAAATGATGGTGTTTCCATTAACCAATGTTATGCGACTAAACTTATTTTTTTCCTCTTGCGATAAGTCATGACAACTGATGTTGGTAGGTTTATACACTAACCATTATTTTTAATTGAGGGAAACGTAGACATATATCTTTATCTTTATCCATCATTATCCAAGCATTAAAAGCATTAATACTTGAGAGCGGCCACACATGAGGTGTTTCTTGGAGGTTATAGTACATTAAAGAAATAATTATGTGACATTTACGTACACCAGGTGACCTGTAAATGCTATTGTTTCCATAGCGTAAAAACTTTTTTACAATGTAAGTGTTTCTAGTAGGTGTATTTTCAATTTGCAATTTCAATTTGCGTAATTTGAATGGTAATGAAAAAACTGCTACTCTTCTGTTATTCTTTAAGGGAAAAGTGTGTGACACAACATTCAAACTGTTGTGTATCTCACAAACAAGCCTTACTGTAAAATAGCAATGCTGAAATCATGGGTTCGTGCATGAAAATGCATGAACTTAATCAAATAAAAGCTAAAAGCATCTGCCAAATGCACGAAGAATCTGACACATGCAACTATGTGTAATGATAATGTAACTCATGTTTTAAAGCCATGAGTTTGTTATTTACTTACTACATTTACTCACTCTTGTCATTCAAAACCAATATTACAAATTTATTTATTTGTTTAATAATTCATTTACATCCAATAATGCTTGTTTGCTGGTTTTATAAGCATTTGGGCACTTTTCCAACCCTATCTGATGGGGAAATGTAAGTATTTCACACAGTACAAGTTTTGTACGAACTGGTAAAAATGTGATTTGTAGAAAAACACATGATTTGTATGAAAAATAAGCCTGAAGTTACACCTTTAAGCTTAACTGTCTGTGCGACATGAGAATGTTGTACAAAATTATGACTGAGATATAAATTTGCCACCAATTTGTCCAAATCTAAAATAGTTACCAATTGTCAGGAGACTTTGTTGCACTTTTCAGCTTGTCAGGCTTAGAGACCAGCTAAAACAGCTAAACACCAGGCTGGGACACCAGCTCAAACAAGCTGAGACCGGCAAACCAGCTCGTTTGTTTTCCCTAAAGGTTTCATTTATCTTCATGTCAATGGAGTGAAATTATGTGTGTGTGATGTATATTAAATTGGGATTATTTTAACAATTACAAATTACAGGCTTCACTAAAGACTTGTTGTGATCTGAAGGACACACCCTCTCATCTCTCTTTATATATCAGTCTATCTCTCTCCACCCTATAGACCACATTCTGCCACTATTTGGGATCTCTGCCATCTAACAGAGTCATATCTCAGTATCCAATCTGGAGCTGGTCCAAACTCCTCCAGCCAATTGGTGTAAGAGGAGTTAAAGGACTAAAGTGGCTGCTACAACGTACATATTTTCTCCACAAAAACTGATGCAGGAGTGCCAAAACCCAAGAGCTCCACAGGCTTGGCCTTTAGGGACTCTGTGATTCGCACACACACACACACATACACACAAACACGCACAGAGGCTGGATGGAACCCAAACATCAGTCATTCATGTTCAGACATTAGAGTGTATCTGTCCAAACCATCTGCAGTTTGTGTGTGTGTGTGTGTGTGTGTAGGCGTGCCTGTGTGTAGTGCGGCTTGCTGAAACTAGAACCTACTGTTGCTGCTTTACATGTCAATCAACGTCTGTGGGAATTCACTTTTACCACCACATTTTCATATCAATGAATCCAACTCTTCTCTCACACACACACACACACACACACACACACACACACACACATACACACACACACACACACACACACAGCGGATGAAATCTTTTTCCCTGTGGACTGAGTCTCATTTTAAAATGCCCTCGGTGGCAGTGGGCCAAACAGGGTCTCTTATGGCTAGTCTGAGCGGAAAATCACTCGTAACGTTTCAGGAACATTAATGTAATGCCAGCAGCTGCCAAATGCTATTCTAGCCCACTATTTATTACACAAACTTGTTAGTTTCACAGCCTCATGGCTTCAGCAGGTTTTTGCCCAGACATTTCCTTTTACCGCATGTTAGATAGAAATAATTCACAGACTCTCTCTATTGTTGCAAAGTATTTGAATATTTTTCTTTTTTGTTTTTAATTACATGGCTACTTGGTAGATATTTAATTAATATAAATGAAACATATGAAATCTATTGATTAAGGTACAAATTATTTTAATATGTGATCAGCTCAGTGAATAAGTCAGTGATGGCAGCTGTTGCATAATTCTTGGCAGAGTGCTGTAATATAAACTACTACCTGACAGTTCTAATAAACACATAATGCATGAAAAAAATCTGCATACTTTTCTTTTCTGGCAAACAGCTTAGGATGTTTCTAAGGATATGAGAGGTTTGCTTATAAAACATACAGAATTAAGTTTTATGAAAATCTAAAACAACATAAAGTTTATGTTTTGTGTGAGGAGAAGGTGTTTAGGGATAGGTTTAGAGGCAAGGGATAGAACATACTGTTTGTACAGTATAAAAACCATTATGCCTACGGAGAGTCCCCATAATTATAGGAATAGTGCGTGTGTGTGTGTGTGTGTGTGTGTGTGTGTGTGTGACAGAGAGAGAGAGAGAGAGAGTTTGAGAGAGAGACAGCTGGTCTGGAACTCACCTACATGTTCTGTGGACTGAATGGGACGGCCTTTCTGGTGCTTTCCTGCGCCGCTGCCTCATAATGCGCCATTGTGTTTGGGTCAGCTAAGCTCGCGCATGAGCCGAGTGTGAGTCAAACACAGGCTTTGTGAGACCAACTTGGACATTGTCCATGTGTTAAAATGCTGGGTTTCCTGGCATCTTTTTTTTTTTTTTTCGTGGCAATAAAACATTCAGTAATGTGAACTGTCCTGTGTTTAAATGTCAGTGCATCTTTGTACCACTTCTTTTTTATCAAGAACCAGTTTTGGCTTTATAGGGTTTTTGATTCACCATATGGCTTTTTGAAAGACAAAAACGTTCACAATAGGTTCTACAGATCATTTGTAAAGGTTCTAGTACATAAAAAAATTTAAAAATAAAAAGAAGAACAACGTGTCAAATACGGTAGAAAAAAGGCAGCTGTGGTTGCCAGAACTTTACAGAAATAAATAAATAAATAAAATCGCAGACTATATAATCGCGCAATTATGAAACTGAAGATATCGTTCTGCGATGACAGCTGTTTGAGTAGCTTCTCAGTGAACTAAGGCTCTGTGTAGTAAATGCTGCTCCATCTAAAAGCACATAAAAAACACATTTAATAACATGTTTTTACTCCAAACTCACCTCATAATGTCAGACAAGTGTTTGAAATAAATCCTTTTGTGAGTTGATGTGGCTTATTAAACAGAATAAGGCACGCAACATATTTCATAGTATTCTAAGCAGTGATAAAGGCTATGTCAATTAGCATTGCATTATTATATACTTTACTATAATGAAAATTATAATAATAATTATAATAAGAACTCAGATAGAGCCTTTGGATGGAGATTTACTACTGATCACAGAACCGTGCTTCACTGACAAGATAACCGCTTTTGCCTAACTGCCACTGCATTGCGATTTATTGTGCAGCCCTACTTTTGAGTTACTTTTTGTAAATCTGGTCAGGGCTTGCTTGTTTGTTTTTAATATAAAAAGTTCCCTATCTGTCGGTCACTACGAGTTATGTCGTGATGACATAGGGGGTTTACTTGAGAGCCCCAATCCGCTCTGACTTTCAGAGAAAACGCAAATGAATTTTGGCTAGTGGATTTTGCATACTTGAGCCGCTCCCCATGCATACGGGTATAAAAAGGCAACAGGTGTATCCACTCATTCAAATTTTTGCTTCGGAGCCGAGTGAGAGAATGATTTTTCTCCACAAAGCCTCTCTGATCTGACTGGAAGAAAGAAGCTGTTCCTAGTTAGCGTGACGGCACACTGTTGTCCCTGTTGATTCAGCAATTCCCCTGGGTGCTGCAACTAGCTTCAGTTTCTCATCACGAACGGCTCGTGTCTTTTCAAAGATGCCATTTCATCCATGTCCCAAGTTGGGCATGGCATTGCGGTACATTTCATGTGACAATCACACCGGAGTGTCGCATCTATTCAGCCCTTATTCGCCCTTAGAACAAGTGTCCCAGTATGTCATTGTCACAACAGATGCCTCCAGTATGGGTTGGGGTGCTACATGCAACGGGCGGGCAGCCTCTGGGCTCTGGGCAGGGCCTTGACTGCTTTGGCACATCAACTGCCTAGAAGTGTTGGCAGTGCATCTGGCTTTGCAGCAGTTCTGGCCATTGCTGCAAAACAAGCACGTGTTGGTCTGCATGGACAACACTGCGGCTGTCTCGTACATCAACCAGCAGGGTGGTCTACGATCACTTCGTATGTTACAGCTCGCCCGTCAACTCCTTTTCTGGAGTCAGACGCGGCTCAAGTCGTTGCTCAGAATGGCGACTCCATCCAGAGACCGTCTGCTCAATCGTGCAGCCGACCCACTCTTGCTAGAGACCGTCTGATCTGAAGTAAATTTATTTAAGGTCATGGAGGACGAGGAACAGGTGTTGCTGCACAAGTAAGCATTTCCCCCAGTGAGACTTCTCACACAGACATTGTGCAAGGTCATGGAGACGATGAACAGGTGTTGCTGGGTGCTCCTTACTGGCCCACCCGGACCTGGTTTTCGGAACTCATGGTCCTCCCGAAAGCCCCTCCCCATCACATCCCTCTGAGGAAGGACCTCCTTTCTCAGGGGCTCGGCACCATATGACACCTGAAATAGATCTCTGGGACCTTCATGTGTGGCTCCTGGACGGGACACAGCAGACTTACTGTAAGCAGTCTGCCTACCGGCGGTGGTAAACACGGTCTCTCAGGTTAGAGCTCCCTTGACAAGGCAAGCCTATGCTCTGAAGTGGAGTCTTAGAAGACCCCAAAGATGCATAATTGGAGTAGTGCTTTCTTTCCTGCAAGAAAGGTTGGAGTGTAGGCTGTCACTGTCCACCTTGAAAGTGAATGTGGCTGCTATCGCAGCACATCACAATGCAATAGATGGCCAATCCCTGGGAAAGCACAATCTCATCGTCAGGTTCCCGAGGGGTGCCAGAAGGTTGAATCCTCCTAGGCCACCCCTGGTGCCCACATGTGATCTCTCTACTGTCCTGGATGGTCTTCAGAGGGATCCCTTTGAGCCACTGTATTCAGTTGAGCTCAAGTTCCTGTCTGCTAAGACAGCACTCCTGACCGCGCTCACTTCCATCAAGAGGGTCGGAGACCTCCAAACATTTTCAGTGAGCGAAGAGTGCCTTCTGTTCGGGCCGGCCTACTCTCATGTTATCCTGAGACCCCGGTCTGAATACGTGCCCAAGGTTCCCACCACGCCGTTTCGCAATCAGGTGATAAAGCACTGCTATCAGAGTAGGCAGATCCAGCTTTGGCGTTGCTGTGTCCAGTAAAAGTGTTGCACATACACATGAACCGCACCCAGAGCTTCAGAAGCTCTGAGCAGCTCTTTGTCTGCTATGAAGGTCAGCAGAAAGGGAAGCAAGCAGAGGTTGGCCCACTGGATAGTGGATGCCATCACCTTGACCTACCAATCCCAAGGCGAGATATGCCCCCTGGGGGTGAGGGCTCACTCCACATGGAGTGTTGCCGCCTCTTATGCGCTGGTGCCTCTCTGGCAGACATCTGTAGAGCTGCGGGCTGGGCGACACCGAACATCTTTGCAAGTTTTTACAGTCTCCGCATTGAGCCGGTTTCTTCCCGTGTGTTGGGTAATAGGTAAGTGGCGGGAAGAGCCAGCCGGTGTCATGCTTGCTGTGCCATTCCCCCTCACCTGGGGATGCGAGTGCCTTTTCCTCCACCAGTAAGTTCCACAGTTGGCAAACCCTAGCTGAGTATCCTCCAGCACCCCCGGCAGTCAGACTGGGCAGAGCACGTTCCGATCAGCCCCTTTACTGGGCTAGGTGTCCATATGGCTTGATTCCCTGCGGGCGATACCATATGTGTATTCTTCCACGGTAAGGTTTCCCTCTCGGTGAACCGTCGTCTTCCCTTTGACAGACCATTCCTAGATAGGACCTGCCTCAGAGACCCATTCTATATGTAGTACTGCCCCAGGCCTGGGTCAGTCTATAGAAGTGTCTCCACATGATACCTCCCCCTACGGGCAGGATGTGGTCTCCGTAGCCCCCTTCTCCGGAAAGCTTGCTTCCCCTTCATTACTGTCAAGCTGTAAACAACAAACAGGAAAGGCATGAAGCACCTTTCATGAAGGTCTAAATCCCTTCTCTTAAGAAAAAAAAATTCTGTCATAGGAACAGCGTCTTGGCTATCTCCAGGGACCAGCTATGTCGTCACGACATAACTTGTAGTGACCGAAAGGTAGTGACCGAAAGGTTGTTCCCTGTTGGAGGGAATGAAAACATTATGTCCCCATGCCACAACCTCAAACAATCGCTGGTTGTCAGGGACACATTATCCGCTTCTCAACGTAAAACCTGAATGAGTGGATGCACCTGTCGCCTATTTATATCCGTATGAACGGGGAGTGGCTCAGGTATGCAAAATCCACTAGCCAAAATTCATTGGCGTTTTCTCTGAAAGACAGAACGGATTGGGGCTCTCAGCAAACCCGACATAAGGTTTCCATTCCCTCCATCAGGGAACAAGGGTTACGTACGTAACCAAGATGTTTCACACCAAAAGTGAAATGAATATGCCTCAGGCTGAAGGAAATATAAATTCATGTCTGTAAATTAAAGGAAGCAGCTCAAACAAATTGCATGATAAATATGACGCAGGAGAAGAAAGTTCAACACTATTCAGCAATAACAAAAATAAAACACAAGTGTGACATTTTTGCTTAGCATGGTTGAATTGGATCATAGAATGTCAGTAGCAAAGACAATGGTTAATAAAATGGGATTAAATAAATAAATTATATTTGTCCTATTTCACATATTTAATTATCACAGATTTGTATAGTATTCTGAGTTTGAATTAGACTGTTTTTATAAATTTTTATTAATTTTGAGGAACACTGAAACAGATTTTGTGCATATGAGATGATTATATACATGTTTATATTTAGTCTAGAACTACAGTAACATCATGTTCACACAGCGCACACAACAACTCTGTACTTACTCCAGATTTTTCTCAACATGGCATCATGAGATTCAGTCAAGACATGGGAAACAAAATAACTGTCATTACTTATTTGAAAAAAATCTCACATATTTCCTTCTTAATTAAAAAGTAAAGTGTTTACTAGTTACTTTTAAAAAGAAATCTGATTGTGTAACTCGCTTTACTTGTAATGCGTTACCCCCAACACTGCTCATTTGTGATTTTTATTATATTTTTTTTGTACTGTGGGAGAACACAAATGAGCTGCAAACCACAAATACATAAAAAAAAATCCTTAGGTTTTAGAAACCCTGCAGCAGATCAAGCACCCTTGTTGGCACCTGAGCCCAGCTCTACCCATGATGACCTGGCCATGCCTGCTGTCAGCGGCCCCCCTCACTTCAGACTAATTAGCAGGAGAGAGTGGATTTATGGCCAGCAAGGGATGATGCAGTGTGTGAGGTGTCCTGTAGCCGGAGTTGGCTGGCGGTGATGGGGTCAGAGACTAAGATCTCGCCTCTCTCCTGCTCTCTAATAGCCCAGGTGGGAGATGCTTATTAATGAGCGTCTCCCTGGCGATGCGTGGCACATAAATAACAGAGCAGGGCACATTGCTTCCCATCTCCACCAAATGAATCATCCGCACGTTCTTTCCCACGCTAACACTAAAGAGTTGTATATGAGTGGGTCACGGTTAACACAATGAGTAAACTAATAGCACTGTGAGTAATAAGAAATATTAGACTGTGGGTTTGCAAGCAAACCCCTCACCAGAGTGTTTAACTTCAGCACGTAATTCCTCCTGCACGTGAATGATGACTCAAAACACACTGTTTGCTCAAGAAAAGGAGTGCTACTGCTTTACTTAGTGATAAAACTGACAATTCTTGCCTGGCAAAAAAATAAAACAAGTGTAAACAATCTCACAGGCTTATATTGAGGGAAACCAACCCAGATCTAGAGACCAGAATATAATAGGCTAAAATTGAAAAGCAATAATTTCACACAGTACCCAAAAAGCACACCTTAAAGTACTCACACACAATTGAACTAGAGTCTTGCATTAGCATGATGCTAAGCTAACCATTTGACACTGTATTAAACATAAAAACGCATGTGCCTAACACTCACAATTGATTCCAATGGTGTTTGCTCTTAAATGTTGCTAAGTTAACTGTGTACTCTGTGCAAATAAGCATAAAATTACATATCAGTTGCTTTCAGTTAATTCCAATAGTGTTTGGCGTTAGCATGTTACTAAGCTAACTGTGTGACATGCTAATAACATAAAAATTGCATATCAGTCACTTTCAGTTAATTCCAATAGTGTTTGCTGCTAGCATGTTGCTAAGCTAACTGTGTGACATGCTAATAAGCATAAAATTACACTCACTTTCAGTTCATTCCAATAATGTTTGATGTTAGCATGTTGTTAAGCTAACTGTGAAAATCTAATAAACATAAAAACACATAACAGTCACGATTTTCAGTTGATTTCAATAGTGTTTGGCATTAGCATGATGATAAGCTAACTGTGTGACACTTTATTAAGCATAAAAGTGCATAGGCCTAACTCTCATAATTCCGATAGTGTTTAGTGTTAGCATTTAGCTATAAGCTAACTGTGTGACATGTAATCATAGATATGTATAGCTAGATGCCCTATTAGTGGCTGTTTCTATGGGCCACTATACGTAAGCTGTCTGCCATATTGGATTGTAAACAAAAACACGAAGCATTTAACAAAAAATGCATTTATACGCATGTATGAATATTTGTATCTTCTGTAGACTTCAGAAGATGCTTTTACTAAACTAACACAATACAACATGATGGAGCTGTTAGCTAACAAGGCATTTAAAAGGTACTTCCATTTAAAAACCTGTAATATTGAGTTAAAACATATTTAAAACACAAACTAACATGTTCTTATCTGTGAATGGTTATCCAGTTTCTTTGTGAATTTAAATTTAGGCGGTTTTTACTACTAGATGCTGCACAATGCTGTTGCATTTTGACACTCATTGAGTGTTATTGTGGCATCTATAAATACATATCTATGTTTGTAATAAGCAAAAAAATACCTAATGGTCACTTGCAGTTGAATTCAATAGTGTCTGATGTTAGCATGTTGCTAAGCTAACTGTGTGATACTCTATTAAGCCCAAAGTATAGTTGGTTTTTTATGTGTACTTGAAGGCCCATGTGTACTATGTGCACAATGCAAAATTTGTCACCAGAATAGTATATGCGTACTGTATGCACACCACCCAATATTTATAGGTCGCACATGTACACTGAATTTATTTTGCACTAATAATTTGTTCCACAAGGTGGCAACACTGACAAGCGCTTGTGTGAAAGAATAATGAGACAGCAACAACTTTATTTTAAAATAGTACAAAGACATTTTTATTGTTCATAACTTCTGGAGAAAAACAGCATAGGCACTGGACAAACATGAAGCTTTCTAGAGCACCTGTCTTCATGCACACTATCATAAGGAGTATACTTTGAAAGGCTATGCATTTGACTGTACACATACAAAAACAAAACTTACTTTGGGCTTTAATCATAGGCCAAACAATCACTCACAACTGATTCCAATGGTGTTTGCTGTGTGACATAAAAAAGGTGAATAAATACTTTAACAACTATATTGCAACTATTTAATGCATTAAGTAATGTTAACTAATGGGACCTTTATTGTAAAGTGTTACCCATAAATTCAACAAATATTTTTTTTCAACTCGTCTGCAATTTTGGATGCACTGATGATGTTGACAACTGCAATTTCCTCTCTAACCCTTTTTTTCAAATCAAACAAATTTAAAAACAATAATTATGGATGATACTCTTGCTGGAAGTGTATAACATGGATCTTATACCAGGTAAACTCAGTTTTACATGAAAACAAATGTGATCAGTTTGCACAAAATCCATGAGTGTAGGCCTCATTCCAGTCTATGTGTAATAAACGCATGTATAGTAAAGTGTTCATGAAGAGAGGGAGAGGTGGATGTGTGATGATACACACGTCTGCAGATGAAAAGAGAGCACATTAAAGTCCAGATGGCAAAAGGAGAATATTAACTCTAAAAAGCAAGAAGCTGCTGCTCAATTACTGCACTTTGTTTCCATGAGTTGAAGCTCACTGTTAATCTGCATTTTTTTATTCCCTTCATAAAACATCGCACAGAGAGACACCACAGTGAACGCCAACCTGGTAATAGCTTTTATGTCGCCTTCACTCTATTACAAAAAGATACAACACTTAGTTAAAAAAAAAAAAAAAACCCTATGGAGAAACATTTCATTTTTCCATAACTGGTAATTAAATGTTCTTCAAATGAGTTCATTGAAATCATGGCGTTCATTTGTGCTAAGCTTGGGATTTAATAGACTTTGTTAAACAGGGATTGTGAGTGAATATTAAGCTAGTCACCCACTGGGATTGTATAATGAATGAATGTCGCCATAATCCAGATAATGGTGGATTACATTTCATTCAATAGCTTTATTAAAGTTCAATGGAGGATGTTTATGTCTAGCACACCTATCATGATGAGACTGAAACAGATCTTTCTGTCAAATTAACCTATCCATGTCATTAAAGGGATATCCGAGGTTTAAAAGCAAAAATCTGTGTTACAGTGCGTTACATACAGTGGACGTGAATACATCCGATCTGTAAATGTTAAAATATTTCTTGTATAGTTACAAATAATTGGGAGTAACGCATTACAAGTAACGTGTTTTATGTAATCAGATTACTTTTTTCAAGTAACTAGTAAAGTAACGCAATACTTTTAAATATACAACTAAATATCTGTTATTTTTCAAATAGGTAACATAAGTTACTTTGTTTTTTTTTATTTATTCACTGACATCCCTCCTGTCCCGTGGTGAGCGAACTTGGGAGTGAGGTGCAGAGGCACTTTTAATAATTTCACTTTTGGTGTGAAAGGGTCTTTACAGTTGACAAAAATTAGGGGTGCATGATACATATATGCCGGACGATAATTATTGCGCATCTCATCAGTAAAGCCGGTTCTCTAATCAGCGGTAAATTCCATCAGGTGCGTGATTTCACATAGAGCAGCTGTTACTACACAAAAAGAGCTGTTAACTGACAAGCTGCGCTAATCCAGGTTTTACTGACGAGATGCGCATTAATTACTGGCCGATATTTATTGTGCACCCCTAACAAAAATACAATATATTTTTTTTAATATTAAAAAAGAAATAAGCAATCTCTGCCCAGGTGATACATAGTAACGCAAAAGTAAAGTAATTAATTCCTTTCCATAAAAAGTAACTAAGTAAAGCAGTTAGTTTTTATTGAGTAACTCGTGATTTCGTATGCATTCGTACAAAAAGATCAAACCGACAGTGGGGTGTAAGCAGATCATATGAAAACATACAAATCTGTTTATACAAATTTGTATGAATTTGGGAGAATAGTTTTAAATTGCCATGAGACTGGGTTTGTATAGTTTAACTAAACATTAAAATTACGTTTTCATTTATTCACACTCATTTCATTCTAAACTCATAAGACTTGCGCTCAATTGTCATGCATCAAAAATTCCCAAAAAAACTTAATGCACTTGTATGTACTGCATTGATCAATGTTTATCCATGACCTAAACTGCTCAATTCATAAGAATTACACTACTTTTACAATGTTTTTCTGTACTTTTTGAAGCATGCAAAGTGTTTCTATGGACTTTCAATGGATGGGAAAAAAATGATGAAAAGGACATTAAATATATCTTCATTGGTTTTGCATAGATGAATGAAAGTCTTATGGGTTTGGAACGACATGAGTAAACCCCTTTGACATGCTTTTAGTAGGAAGAAAAATCTTATAAACCTTTTACGTGTAAAGTTATACCAAATTTTATGTCTGCATGACAACAGAGCATCACAAACCCTTAAAAACCTTGATGACTGAAAAATTGATGACAAATTGATGAAAAATTGATGACTGAAAACTATCAACTTTAATAATTAAGCCCCATTTCCTTTAGTTGTCTCAGCTGTTTATGTATGTATGTATGTATGTATGCATCTATTTTTTATTTTTATCAAAAATACTTAACTTCTTTTGATCCCAGCCTATTACTTCAACAGTTGTACATCATGTGAGTTGTACGATAAAATAAATAATAAAAATAAATCTAGTGCAATACGTAAACTATACATAAAAATACCTGATCTTATTAAAGGTATTGCTCAGGCAAGCAACACTATTACGATGGGCTGTGGAACCAGTATGGGTGAGTAAAGCGCCAAAACCCACTAAAACAGGACAAAACATCCCATAGACTTGCACTGATAGAAACTCAAGCCATATTGAGCTCTGTGACTTGGTGGGCTGTAATTGAAAATAAGCAATACACAGAAACACCCTGGCAGCACCCTTATCATAATAGTAGTGTTTTCTCTTCACATTCAAACACCCCTGGTATTTCTTTAGAAAAGGTAAAAAATTTAGAGTTGACATTATTATCACTTTTATTGATCAGCCAAAATCCCACTGCAATACAGACCATTTTTGAGTGGACTAATATTGATTGCTGTTTAAATATGAATTAGCTTCTAAAAGGCTTGCGATAAAGCCGTTTTCACATCCACAGTTCAGACAGAATATAATCATCTCGTGTCTTTTTGTGTAAGTCTGACCAAGGACATCACCGCTTCGATAAATATGAGAGGAAAACGTAAAGATGCGCAGGTTTTGAAGGCCCAGTGACGTCCGTGGGGTTACTCTCACTCACCGCCGAGGCCATTGCTCAAAACAATGGGAGAACTCAGTAATGGTTACAATAATTAAATGTATGTGGATGAACTGTAAATCATACAGCCAGTTATTTTTAAACAATATTCATCAATATTCTCAAGGGGGGGTGAATTCAGAAAGGTCATAAAATCTCTCATTAGCAAAGACCTTGGTAATGTGCTTATATGAACATGAAAAGCCCGGAAATGGGATATGATGAATCTTAGTAGATTAGAGGAAGTCTCTCTCTCTCTGTCATTGATCAGAAGGGTCTCCCGCCCCCACAGCAATCGCTGCTACTCATGAAACACTCTGAAAGGAAGCAAATGCTCTTGAAATGCTAACAAATCAAGTTCATTTTCATTACAATGTCCTCGTCTCCACAATTACAATGGTTATACAATAATACAGGAGGCATAACTGTGACATAACCTGACTCAACACCACCATTACAAGCAGTTCCTGAAGAAGTGCTAACATCTAAATTAACCAGATTTAAGTCAAAAATAATATTTAACATGAATGAATCGACCTAAATACATTAATTAATACCAGCAAAACTCATTCTTATGGGTCGAAACAGTATTATTTTAGTATCACTGATATACTGCTTTTTGTTAATATTTTGAATTAGATTAATTTTTTTTTCTGCTTTCATGTTCATTTCAGTTAAAGTTTTAACAACTTCATTCTTAAATATATATATATATATATATATATATATATATATATCTATATATATATATATATATATATATATATATATATATATATACGATATATATATATATATATATATATATATATATATATATCTATATATATAGATATATATATATATATATATACGATATATATATATATCAATAAAATAAAGTGTTACCCCACTTTTTGCAGTTTATCTGCTTGTATTCTTCCAGTTATTAAAAATAATCTGTCAAAAACATGATAATTTTAGATATGATGCCTTTAACTAATGCTGTGTTAAAAAAGCAATAAATAAATACAATACAAAAAATCATTGCATTTTAATTTTATTATATATTTAGATTAAATCAAATTTATATATATATATATATATATTTTACACAACTGAATGAATAATTTAATAAATCAACTTCTAAAAGGCACAACCTAGTAAATACAGCTCTTACACACACACACACACATGCAACAATATAATATAATATTACACAATTTACATAATGTATTACACAAGTGAATGAATGAATCCTTAAAATCAGGCTCTGACAATACAACCTATAAACACAGTTCTTTCATCAGGTGATGTATTTGAAACGACATACACACTGTGGATTTATAAATCATGACAGCACATAAAATCTCAATCTCATTTGTTTTATTCATGTAAACAGTATGTTGGGTTTCACCCCACAGCATAAGCTGAGTATAAATATTTCACAGCATCAGTGTTAGCTGTAAGACGCCAATTAACAGATGCGTTTTATCTGAAGTGCACTAATCGCAGGGCCGTTATGTTTACATGTTTATGATATATCAATATACCACTTCTGTGATGCTAAAAGTATGTTAAAATGACAATGTTACATCAGGGCAATACTAATTATATTTCCATTGCTGTAAATAAGCTGGAACAAAAATCGTCAAGAATATATATGTTTTTCATATCTGGGACTCTTTATTTCTCTTGATTGTTGAGCAGTTATACAGTCAGAAGGGACATAAATTCAATATTTATTCAGCGCTTCTGAACGGCCTCTGAAGGCTTTTGTTGGGTGATCTAATTAATGAAATAATATGTGGATTTTCTAGGTCTGGGTCCGCGAGAACAGTCACTGAGACTAAGAGAATATTTACTTCCTTTTGGGACTCTGGGCTTGTATTTATTTTTATTTTTACGCTGGCGGCTTTGTAGTTTGCGTGTCTTCCTGGCGTGGCTTTTCCACAGAGAGCTCGACCACATTTCAATATCTCCTGTGAGAATCGTCTTCTTTATTGTCTGCTCTCACGAGCTAACGCTGCTCTCGGAGAGAAATCCTGTTTAAGAAACCCTCCAGCAATGAGAGCTGTTTTGAGCACTTAAAGAGATACACGTGTAGTGCTTGTGCACACAGACTATTTAAAAGCAAGATGCAGAAGTGTAACAAGCAACACTCTACATTATTGTGCTCGTGTTATACTATTACTATTATAATTCATTACTTTAATAAAAACAAGAACAATGTGTAATCACAAGCTGCTCAAATAATTACTAATTAATTATATGTTGTCCATTAGTATTACTCAGAACATACCTAGCCTATATGATTACACTGTGACATGAGCATTAATGGAAAATGTGGCAATATATCAATGAAGGAAAAAATACTAAAGTGATCTAAGTATATGACTAAATATAGTTTTTTTTTTTTTTTATATGTAAAAATATATTAATATGTCATGATAAAACTGCTCTTAAAGTGCCCCCAGCGCCGTTCAAACAATCCAAACATGATCTGACACACAGAGATGAAACACTCCTCTAATGGACAGATGCGGTTCAGCTCAAGCCGAAAGGGGGCGCTGTTGTGGTTTGAAACCGCATGTACGGGCTTCCCGACCACGTTTTGTGGGACAGTGGAGGAAAAAAAAAAATCTAATAAATCAATATATTCACATTAAAACAACACAAAGACGCGTACTCTGTGGAAACCATATGGCCGTTTTAATTGCTTTAGTAGTTACATCTGTCGCTAATATATGCGTCGTGCATTTTTTTCTATCCAATATGCCAAAAAATTACTAATAACCTATTATTAAACATTTTAGTAGGATGCCTCAACCGATACCGTAATTAAAACATTACTTGCGTGACATTTATAGACTTTCATTATGACTATAAATGATTTATTTTAAGAAATGTCAGTAATATAGTCTTTTAAACAAGTATTAATATAACTTAAGTGTAAATTATCTTTTTAAGGTTATTAATAAGCCTATATCATGTATAAATCATTATGATTGCATACTGTTAGAACGCTTGATTTAAAACAATATGCAATGTGGGGAAGATGAAAAGATGCTTTACCTGCTGTAAACAGCGAAAACAAAATCACTGTCCATAAAGAGTTAAAGTCGTCTCTGTCAGTTCTGACAGTTCGGAAAACTTTTGTTTCTTCTCTAGTATGTAAATTGACCGTCGGTTTCAGCGAGCCTATTGGCTACGAGTCCGAGTCAATTTCGTATTTCAAACCTGACGTCAGGGCGGCTATAAAACTCAGCATTGCTTTTATACTCCTATGCTCGGTGATCCTTTAAAAACTCTAGAACAAGCACGGAGTACTTTTTTATTTTTTCCAGCCAAGCATCCAATTGCCAATCACATACATGTTACGGTCTTCATTTCTACGAAACTATTGAAAAAAAGGACTCCACGCAGCCATGCAGTGTTAAATGTTTGCAACTCAAACGCGTCGACACTCGCGCACAAAGAGAGAGGAACTAGAGACGCGCGCGCTCCTGCGTCTGTTGCGCGAAAGGCGATAAGGCGTCAATTTAAAAAAAAATAAATCGGCGCCGGCGAACCCCTTTCTCTGCTTTTGAAGAATTAAATAAAGAAATCAAGCTGGCTCACGCTGTCTCGAACCCGACCACTCTGACAGCTGCTCTTCACCCCCTTTGGAGGACTGTCAACAGCAAAAGGATGGCATCAGAACTGGCAATGAGCAGCTCCGACCTGCCCACCGGTCCCCTGGCCATGGAATATGTTAATGACTTCGATCTGATGAAGTTTGAAGTGAAAAAGGAGCCGGTGGAGCCCGATCGCAGCATCAGCCAGTGCAACCGCCTGATCGCCGGGGGATCCCTGTCTTCCACCCCGATGAGCACGCCTTGCAGCTCGGTTCCCCCTTCCCCAAGCTTCTCGGCGCCCAGTCCGGGCTCCGGGAGCGAGCAGAGGGCACACCTGGAGGATTTCTACTGGATGACCGGCTACCAACAGCAGCTCAACCCAGAGGCCTTTGGGTTCAGCCCCGAGGACGCGGTGGAGGCGCTGATCAACAGCAGTCACCAGCTCCAGAGCTTCGACGGCTATGCTAGAGGGCAGCAGTTTACCAGCGCAGCCGGGCCGGGAGGCGCCATGGCCGGCGAGGAGATGGGATCCGCCGCCGCGGTGGTCTCCGCGGTCATCGCGGCCGCCGCAGCCCAGAACGGCGCGCCGCACCACCACCACCATCACCACCACCACCCGGGCGGGCACCATCCGACGCCCGGCGTGCAGTCCAGCGGCAACCCCGCCAGCCACCAGCACATGCACCTGGACGACCGCTTCTCGGACGAGCAGCTGGTGACCATGTCCGTGCGCGAGCTCAACCGGCAGCTGCGGGGGGTCAGCAAAGAGGAGGTGATCCGGCTCAAACAGAAGAGGAGAACCCTCAAAAACAGAGGCTATGCCCAGTCGTGTCGCTACAAGCGGGTCCAGCAGAGGCACGTCCTGGAGGGCGAGAAGACCCAGCTGCTGCAGCAGGTGGACCACCTCAAGCAGGAGATCTCCAGACTGGTGCGCGAGAGAGACGCGTACAAAGAGAAGTACGAGAAGCTCATCAGCAGCGGCTTCAGAGAAAACGGATCGAGCAGCGACAACAACCCGTCGTCCCCGGAGTTTTTCATGTGAGTTTACCGGCACTTAATAGAGCAGCGGTGTGCGCGCGTTGTTCTCGCGTTGTGTTGGATTGGGCAGTCCTCTCACTTTTTTTTTTATTATTTTTATTTTTGTGTTAGATTTAGATCCGTTTAATCCAGTAATGAAGAAATCGAGTTTTAGAGTTTAGCCCACGTTAACTTTTGCTCTGCGCTTTTTGGACAACAGTAGGACTCTTTCCATCGCCGAGTTCTTTTCATTTTGTCTGTTCTGTTGAAACTGTAATATGGGAACGTGCTTTCATTTGATATTTCCCCATGTTGCCTTGTGTTGCGTAACTTTTAAGCTCACATTTTTCTAAAGTTCCAGTGACACATCACGCTGGTTTCGTGAGGGCACTGTACACTGAAAGCGCGTGAACTCATCCCCTCATAAGGCGAGCGAGACTGACTGTGTGTTTCATTCAAACTCCATCATTCTGTGTTGTTGTGAAGAACTCATTCAGTGATGTATTTATTCGTGTATCGGACGCGATGTGTCGACCCCACATGCTGGTCATGTTTTTCTTTCTTTTACCTGAACGACCTGAACTGAAATGCTCCGACATTACATTCATTTTCTCATTGTCTGGTCCTGTCCACTTTTTTGGGACTCTGAGCAAAAAAGTGACATCTTTTCATCCCCTTCATGAAACATTGCCTCCATGATTTTTGCGACAAACTTTTCTGTACAGCAATTTTAGCGATGAAACATGTTTTTGGCAAAAAGAGTGATTCTGTATGATTATCCTTTTTCTTTCTTTTTTTGTCAAACGAAGAGACATTATTAAACCCCTGAAACAACTGTAACTTATCTCAGTGTGATGCACTTAAGACTGTGAAAGATTTTCGATTTGACAAATATGTCACTCCACATATTGCTTGAACATAAAATATGGTCAAATGAACGATTTCGAACTGTTCAGTGGACTGAAGTGTTTATAAACTATTCTCATTCAAGAGAAGAATATTGCATCAATGAAGAATGAAGAGTCTGTCTTAGTACGCGCATTCAAAACTCTTATTTTAGGATTTGCATCTAAATATAAATCAAATTATTACATGAGAGAATAGTGAAATATTTCGGAGCACGCTGCTGTAAAATATTTACTTGCATCAGGTGGGAAATAAAACCTTTTTCAGAAAACTTATACTTGTGTAACATGCATATTAGTACGTTTTAATATTTGATATCGATTATGATTGACGAATAATGACTGTACAAACTGGAGCAGTATATAGTTAATCAATAAATCTTAAATATTTAAAATCAAATGACCTCGTGTTATTTATCAGAGCACGCCTAAAATGTGAGACTTTCACTGAATACAGTATTTAATATTACATGCTGACTGGGAAATTAAATCATTTTTAATAGCTTTGAGGAAAGTTCACGATTTGACTTGTTGCCGCTTGACAGTTCGCTCGAGTTTCGAGCAAATATTCTCTTATTAAATCGAATTTGCTTAAAATGTAATTGAACTAAAATAACATATGACAGATACAATTATTTATAATTGAAAAAAGCCAGCATAACTTGGTATACAGCTGCATTGTTTGATAAACATGGCAAAATGCGCTCGCACTTATTTGCACTCGCTGTGAGAGTTTATATCAGAATATTTCACTAAATATCATTCGATATAATCTAAAAATTCATTTACAAGCAAAAACCTATATTTAAATAGCACTTGATTTCAGGAGGGAAACCCCTTTTTCCCCTTTTTAAACATTTATTTCTGTTACTTGCTTTGCAAAAAAATTAATCTAATTTGGTCCACCGCGCAGTTTAAACACATCTTATCTTAGTTTATTTTCGCTGTCCTGGTTAATCATTAATTTAGTGAGACTATATACTTGTTTAAACTGCTATTTAAATAACTAGGCTAGTATATTCCGCAAAAAAAAAAAAAAAAAAAAAATACTGATTTTGACAAACAGATTCGCCTCTAAATCACTGGAGATTTACCAAAGCGCACTGGAAATTTAAGGAAACTGTCAGTACCATAAATTATTGTTTTCTTTGGATAGGAATAACCTGACAGTGAGCTTACAGTTTATTAGCTATTAATAACCTTTATTTCTTTTCTACCAGTTATAACTCAGGCCTATTAGTTAACTCAGAAATGTCATTAGCAGATACTTTCACTTAGAGCTCACCAGAACAAATGAGTCGTGGTCTGTTTGTGTTTTCTGAAGCACAAAACTAAATTCATGAGTTGTCTGTACACCATAAACTGAACTGAACAGTCTGTTTCTCAATGTCACATCTCCTTTTTGTTTTCTCCAACCTTCTTTATCTCTTCAGGACCATCATTCGTTCTCTCGAGCCATCACTATTATCAGCCCCAAAATAATTAGAAGAGTGAGTCGAGCTTCCCCTCTCACTGTCACAGCACACAGGATGTGGGCTCACAGCTGGAAAGAAAGTGAAAAGAAGTGTGTGTGTGTGTGGGACGTCTGTATTTAGGGCGTTGGGTGAAAACATAGTGGCTCATCAGCACAATGATGATTTGAATATCAAGCGGATGACGCACACACAGTCTTAAATGCATGGTGTTCGGAGGAGTTCATACGCTGCATGGTCCACGCCGTGGAAAGCACAGTGATTCCTTGCATGATTAATAGTGGAGAAAAGACCTCGTTTCTGCTCCTTTAAATTGATGAATCATTGGTGATTTTCCCCAGCTGGGCCTCGACTGTCTTTGAGTGGCTGCGGCGCATGTAATTTATGGCTTTTCTGTTTGATGAGGTCAAAACACAAAACCGGTTAATGACATCACCGTTATAACTCAGATCTGTAGATACACACTGTACCAGACAGCAGGTGCAGCGGGGATGCATTTTCTATTCCAGTTGTTTATTTGTTTATTTTATACCTTCTTTTATAATATACATCTATTTACAGCTTTTTAGACAGATTTTTTTCTCTAAAAGTTATTCTTCTTATTATTATTGATTTTTTTTTCTTTCTTTCTTTTTTTTTTTTTGCTTGCATAGATTATTATGCTTTTGGTATCTGCATTAGAAAACTTCAACAGTTTCAAAACGTGTTTCAAAACAAAAAGTGTGCAATACCAATTCAGTATGTTTCCTCTCTTTTTTCTATTCCATTAGATTTTTTTCATATGCTTCTAGTTCCAGATTTTTAGCCATATATATATATATATATATATATATATATATATATATATATATATATATATATATATATATATCAAGTTATTTTTATTATTATTTATTTATTTTGCTTGCGTAGAGTATGATACTTTTGGTATCTGCTTCATAAAACTACTAAGTGTGCAATATCTGTTCAGTATGTTGTGTGTGTGTGTGTGTGTATGTGTGTGTGAGTGTATGTGGTATGTGATATATATATATATATATATATATATATATATATATATATATATATATATATATATATATAATATATATATATATATATATATATGTGTGTGTGTGTCAGAAAATATTATTTAGATTTTTTTTATGTTTTTATTAATTTATTATTTCATTGCTTATATAATTTATTTATTAATCAAGTTATTATTATTATTATTATTTTCTTTTTTTTTGCAATATCAATTCAGTATGTCCCCTTTTGGTAACACTTTATAATAACTTCCATTTATAAATCATTAACACTCATTATACTATGCTTAACATATCATTAGTTAATATATATTCTCATAGCTATAAATTTGAGATACTGTTCTTGTTAATGTTTACTAATGAACTTACTAAACATTACCTAATGATTAACATATGATTAGTTAATGTGAATTGAAATGCTTACTTATGATCTTCATTTGTTGGTCTTTGTTTGTCATGTAGACCTCTATTTACACATCTTAACGAATAATCTGCTAATTATTTCTTCATGTTTTTGCAGTACTCAATCTAAAGTAGAAACTATTCATTATTTGCAAATGTTTATAAATGTTTACTAATCATTAGCATCTTTATGAGCAATCATCTCAACGGCAAAAAGTGTCCAGAAAGACCTGAATTTAGCCAGTTCACACATCTTTACTAATCATGTATTAATAATTTGTTCATGTTCTAGCAATAGCTAATCTAAAGTAGAAACTATTCATCATTTGCAAATATTTATAAATGTTTACTAATCATTAGTACCTTTATGAGCAATCATCTCAACGGCAAAAAGTGTCCAGAAAGACCTGAATTTATCCAGTTCACACATCTTTACTAATCATGTATTAATAATTTGTTCATGTTCTAGCAATAGCTAATCTAAAGTAGAAACTTATCCTCATTTGTAAATGTTAATAAACAATTACTAATCATTTAGTATCTTTATGTGCACTGGCCTTTAGCTAATGTAACAAGGTTTGTGTAAAGGGTGGCTGGTTAAGTTTAGCTAAATGCTTGCTAAAGACATAACAGATTGTAATTTTGGTGCAAAAAATATTATATATAAAAATATTGTCTTTATTCCCTCAACACTCACATTAGTATACTGCTCTTCAGTATATCATTAAACAGGATATTCCTTGAACCATAAATAAACAGGGGAAAACAAATATATATATAATAATATATATATATATATCATATATATATATATATATTATATATAACCAAACCTGAGCCTTTTTTTTAAATACTTTTTCATTTATCAAAACAATATAATATTGACCCCTATACACTGTTGATGCTTTAACCAACCCTTAAACCTACACAAACCACCAAACCTGAGCCTAACTTTACTGTATCAGTAGCAGCAGAAGTGTTGTGCATTAACACAAGCTTTCAATCATATTATAACTTCTGTTAAAATCATTCGTAGATTTTCAATAAGTGTTTGATCATATGGAATTGAAAATTTAATGACATTTGTAAGCATTTTAACTTACATGAAATAATGATTTGTTTGAACATTATCTAATGTTTAATAGCAAACATAAACAAGCACATTAACTCACATTTCTAACTCTTTGAATATATATTAACCAATGATCAATTAAGCATTATATAAAGTTTGCTAATGATTTATTAATGAAAGTTATTATTACATTTACACCAATCCAGCTGTAACTATTTAAAACTTTCATCTAATTAAGCTTTCCTAACTCAAACCAGTATTATCAAACATTACGATGCACCGAAACACATCCTGTTCATCAGCTTCTGATGACGGTGCGCATTAGCACAGACGACGCAAACATTTCATTTCAGCTTGTGAATGAAGTCTGTGGATTTCATTACACACCTCGGATCCATAACCGACATGCATCTAGCACAAATCACCAAAACACACACACAGGCCAATGCTTTCACACCAATCCACACACACTCTGCGATTGCACTTAATTCAATCAGCAGCGGGATATTGACACCATATGTGCTCTAATCATTGGTTGCGGGCGATCCTGATTAGGTTATTACAGATAATATAGTTGTCTTCTGTCACAATATTGGTCTTTTGCATCCGAGGTCAACAATAGGAAATCACAGTTCAACTCATGCATATTGACATTTCAATCATTTACATACAGCAGCGTTTCTTCTTTAATCAAATCAGACATTGTTTCTGCTGGGAGGCGATGTTTAGCTTGGCAAGCATTTTTTTTTTTTTTTTTTTGCTTCTTTTTTTTTTTTAAGCACTCTGGGTAATTTTCTCACAGTGTGGATTAAAAATGATTGTCGTGACTGCCAGGCCTCGCCGAACGCAGAGAAATACGCCAGTGTCAAGCTCGAGTCGATTGTGCTCACGCAATAATTTGAGCAAATGCATTCTGGGAAACAAATTTGGAATAAAGTAATTATAGTTCTCGCAACTAAAACTTATAAATATGTATTTTTTAATCAAGGCTATGTCTTATCCAACATATAATAAATGAAGAGATAAATGTTTCTAGTAACACTTTCTCTGGTCTTCGGTGTCAAAGCACTGCAGGCGTTTTTCATTCTGAAGCACAAAAACAAGCTCGGCGGTGTTGGATCCGAGCTCATCTGCATCTCTCCACGCTAAACATTTCCATTTAGAGTGATTTAAAGGAGGGAGTTTATGTCCCTGCCATGTGCGTCCATCATCCCCCGACCCCTCTCTGCCTCTGTAAACCTGAGTTATAGAGCAGCTATTTGAAAAGATAATAATTTAACTTTCCCTCCACCGTCACACTGAGGAAATAGATGTGTTTGTGTTAAAGCTCTGAAGCTTTCCTTGTACTTTAGGATGCTTGATGCGTGATGCTGGAGTGTTTGTTTTTGAAAATCAGCCATGCGTTAGATCATCATGGGTGTGAGTTAAAGGGACAGCTCTTCAGAAACGGGGAAAAAATATAATAAAACTCATAATAAAATAAATGAATAATACTACTGTAATCTATTCACCCTCATGTCATTTGATTTTTAGTTATTTATTATGAAACACAAAAGGAAATTCGAAAAGGAAAGATTTAGTAGAAGGTTCAAGCTGCTCTTTTACGTACAATGAAAGTGGATGGTGACTGCATCTGCCAAGTAAATATATATATATATATATATATATATATATATATATATATATATATATATAATGCTGCACAAAAGTATCAAAATCACTTATTGTAGGCAATCCTGATTAGGTTATTACAGATAATAATAATATTAATAATAATATAGTTGTTTTTTTGTAATAATATTGGTCATACGCATTGATCTTATTGTTTCGAGGTCAAAAAAAGGAAATTATAGTTCAGATCATGACATTTCAGCCATTTATACATATAGCACAGTTCCATTATTTTTCAATCAATTACATTTATTTATTTATTTAATTGCATAGTTTCTTAAATTTGTTTCCACAAATTTTTGATTAACTATCCCTTTTACTCACACCCATGATTATCTTATTTCTTTTTTATTCATGTATTTACTTGTTTATTTAATTACTGAAATGTACAGTTTCACACACACACACACACACACACACACACACAGACAGATAGATAGATAGATAGATAGATAGATAGATAGATAGATAGATAGATAGATAGATAGATATTTTTATTTATATTTTCATGAACTATCACTTTTACTCACACCCATATTTATTTACTCATTAATTAATTGTAGTTTATTTATTTTTTACACATTTTTGATGAGCTATCCTCATATTGATCTACGTATGCTGATTAAAACAGTCTATGTTTACAATTTTACAAGTCTTATAATGCCAAATAACTAACTTGTCTTATTGTTTGTGAGATCAACAATAGGAAATCTCAGTTCAACTCATGACATTTCACTCATTGACATACAGTATCATTATTATTTTCTAATCATGTTTAACATTTTACTTATATATTAACTTATTTAATAATATAGCTTATTGTATTTTATTTTCTCCCACATTTCTTATGAATTCTCCCTTTAACTCGCACCCGCAGTTATCTAACAGTTGCTGATTCAAACAGCTCATATGTTTTGTGCACTATTTCCCACGTCTTATAAAGCTAAATAGCTTTCTTTGAAAAAGATGACAGAATTGTAATGTTTCCCTGAACTATCCCTTTAATTGCAAAAGAATGTTAGAGTTTAAGGAAGAGCCCATAGAGGAGTGTATGTGTGTGTGGGTATTGTAGGCTTTGGCCTTGTGCCCGTCCTGTGTTATACCTGCATCTCAATGAAGCTGGCAAGGTGATTTACTGGCAAGGTGTCTGGGCTGCAGTCTCTCTCTCTCTCTCTCTCTCTCTCTCTCTCTCTCTTCTTTAACCAGCGAGTCAAAGCGACATTGATCTCTCAGCCAGGCAAGGTGACCTACAGAGCAGCACTTCCCAAGTCTTTCTTTTTTCGTCTTCATCTCTAACCCCTTTCCTTTTTTTTTTCATCGTGGAGTCGGTGGCGGGCCGTGACCCCGGCAAGTGATGTCATGTCCTGTGGCAGAGAGCACAGCTGTGAGGTGAATATGAAGACAAAAGCAAGTCCTTGAGCTGCTCTGTGCCACTCGTATCAATAAAACGCCTTCACAAAGTCTCGTTTCACAACCCCGGGCATTACAACAGCACTCTACCACAGACACGCTGCTGCTGAAGGACTGTTATCTGTACCTTAAAGGGAAAGCACACTCAAAAGTGAAACTATTCTCAAATATGCTTATTCACCTTCATGTTGCTCACATGTTGGCTCTCTCTTTTGATTTGTTGATGATTTTTTTTATTTTCCAATCAAACATTAAAAGAGAGCTACAATAGCCAGGCTGCTGGTTTCCATACAACAGGGGTGGATGGTCATCTCAGACACATTTAAAAATATAAAAGAAAGTGGCAGCTTGGATATATGAGTTGACTTTAAATTTTAAGGCAGCACAAACACTTAAGCCTACCTTTTTAAAGGTTATTTTTTTATGTATTTATTTATTTATTTTTACAGCGTTTTGCTAAACACATACCACTACAAAAACGTACCCCTACATACAAAAAATACATGCAATTTCCCGCTAAAATGAACACCAGCGGCAGTAAAACACCAACAACTTTTCTTCTTTTTCACATAAATTATTATTACAAGGGCATGTTATTGATTAATAAGTACTTACTTTCACACTGTGTCTTTCTATTTTATTACCTCAGAGTATTAACATAGTAGGTGGTTTTTAAATAAGTTCGCTTCACAGAACTATATATGGCATTTTAGATGTAGTAAACTTGCTCGGTAGCTCACCTGGTACAGCATTGCACTTGAGTCATGACGCTCGATTAAAGAGCTCAGATTTGTAAAAGTAAGCTAAAGCTGTATGGTTGCCTAGCAAATGCGTTTATCTCACTTTTGTTACTACTATTGCCAAGGTTTAGTACATGAGGTGCAGTGTTGCCAAGTCCGTGGTTTTCCCGCGGAATAGGGCTGCTTTAACACTGTTGCCGCGGATGGTTTTTCATGTCCACTGGTTGAAGCGACCTCAATAACGTGATATTTAGTCATGGAATGCGAATTTTACCAGGGGATCCCCGCCAAAAAAAAAACGTGTATTTTACTCCTGGAACGCGATTTTTAACGGGGGACTCCCCCTCTAAAGGCAACTGGGCTAGTTTTTAGTAGAAATTGGGCGGGTTTTGTCGAGAACACCTGGCAACCCCGATGAGGTGTACGTTATTTTCAAACGCGACAAACCATTAATCTTTCGATGCCACTCACCTGATATATCGTTTCCAAACTGACCAACCAGCGTGACAAAACATTAACACATTCACGTTCATTTGGAGAAAACTGCTGAACGCCTTTTCTTTTTAGCGCCACTTAGCCTACTGGATATTACTATTTGAAAGAAACTTTTGTATTAATGTCTTCGAAGTCATGTGTTTCCAGTCGGCCTGGATTGAACAAAAAAGGGGGAAAAAAACAGTTAAATATTGTGTTATTAATCAATGCCGTATTTTAACACAAAATGAGTATTTTCCTCACAAGAGAAGTGTTTCCAAAGCATTTCAAATGCGCGTTTGACGATACAAACATCCTTCGACGAAGTGCGTTCAGTTTAATCTTCTGTTGTATCGATTGCACATCAACAAGGAAGTTATCACGTGTATCATAAACGCGGCAGGTTTTGGGTGAGCTATTTCTTTTAAAGCTGGTCTCGCTGCATTTAAACGTTGTCCTGTGGTAGAGTTTCTCTCTATGTTGTCGGAGGTATTAGCGCGCGCTGTAAACACGCGGGTGTGCTGAGGGGGGTCTGGCCCCGGAGATCACAGGACAGAATGAACGGCTCTGGGAACTGAACTGGGTCGTGGGTTTAACAGGCGTGCTCTGTGGGGATATGTGCTGCTAACTTTAACTCTGTTAACAGAAGCACTACACCTGAGAGACAAAGAAAAGTGTTAGTTACACCGCAGGTTGCATATTAATTGCTTTCGCAGTTCTTGTGAGTTTTGCTTTATGTATAATATACATAAAGCTTAAAGGTGTAAAACAAGGTCAGTCATTTTTTTTTTATTGTTAAAATTATGCATATATATGTACACACACACACACTTCCATATCTCCATTTGTATTGTTTTGTTTCAGATAAGAAAGTATGTTTTCTTTTAATTGTATCTGAACAGTAGTAGAATTATGATTATTTTATGGTATCATATTAATCCGTTTTTATCTTTCTGTCTTTTGCACATCTTGTTCATCACGGAAGGACATCACGAAAGTTTCTACACCTGTGATATGACCTCTGACCCCTGCCCTTTGCCCCTGCAGTCTGAGGTAAGAGCCAAGACGTTATTCTGTGCCGATGAAAATTATTATAATCCTTATTTATAAATATTTAATCACAGTGGATTTTTTTAGATTACAAGATTTTCTGCGGTTGAGAAACTGAACATAGCATTGTTTAAAGTGAACTAAAATGCATTTTATTAACTTTTAGAAACTTGTTTGAAAATGTAGTTATTGTACATAATACATATATATATATATTTTATAGTTATATAAAAATTTTGTTTGGTTTTATTTCATTAATTATCAATTCAAATATAATTAATATTTCCATGTTTGATTATAAATCGTACATTCTCATTTGTATTATAACCAACAAAACCCTAGGCATGACGTTTGATTCATATTCTCATACATAGTGTATTTATAGCATTTCTGTTGAAGAGTGAGTGCATAAACTTGTCAGTGGAATTAGTGACTAACTTCCAGTTGAATTACTAACCAGTGACTAGCAGGCTTGTTATAATTTCCGAATGACCGGCTAGTTTGTCGACGGTCACAGTGTAACATGTGCTTGCAGTGATAGAGAGTTTGTTCAGTGTGTTATTAAAAAATTTAATCGATTATCCCAACATAAACTGGCTGGCTACCAAAACATATCCTCCATAATAACATAAAACCTGCCGAATTGTGTTTTTCTTTAAATCTACTGATGAAAATGTTTTTTTTTTGTGAAAGTTAGTTAAAGTTACAGTATGAACATCGTCTATGAGACTAAAACATTCTTTAGTGTGTGTGTGTGTGTGTGTGTGTGTGTGTGTGTGTGTGTGTGTGTGTGTGTGTGTGTTCTTGTTAGCTGAGAGTGAACCTGATAGGATGGTATCAATGTTCTGCGTTGATTGGCCAGCATTTAACCACACATTTCCGGTGTAATGAAACTCTAAGGTGAGGTCACAATCAAGGCACAGGAAGTACATGTCATGTTTGTCTTATGTTGTGATGTCAGCGGATGTTGTTGTTGTTGCGTTAGCGATAGTGAAACAAGGTTTAGTTTTTGTTACTTGTTGCTGAAATGATTTATTATGAGCATGCGCTCAAATTCGTTCTCTATGCCCGTACCGTCCGCTGTGAGAATGTGTGTGTGTGTGAATGTGTGTGTGTTTGTATGTTGAATGTAACTGAAGCCAGTAAGGATATGAGTTATATTTAGCAGCACCTCCTGAAGACACCGGCTCAACACGTGCGGTTAAAAACACAGTCAGACTCAAGGAGAGAGGTTACGGCTCGCGTCAGGCCTGGAAAACTGTCCCGCCACGTGCTCACACTGCCTTCAGTGAACACCAGGACAAGTCTGACAGAAACCAATAATGATACTGACTGATTATTATTCATCAGTCGATTTACACTCATATAAATAAATAAAAACTAAAATTGAAGATCATTCATATAATGCATATTCATTGAGAATCTTCAAAATGTTCTTGCATTAAAATTTTGTTGTTTTGTTTTTGTGAGGGCTTAAAGTGTATATATATATATATATATATATATATATATATATATATATATATATATTTATATATATATATATATATATATATATATATAGAGAGAGAGAGAGAGAGAGAAATTGAAATAGAAATAAATGATGAACACTAAATAAATTTAAATAAATTTTGTTTTTTAGTTAATTTTATGTTTGATTATTTTAGTTGAATTTTATTTAATCATTAATTTTTCATTTTTTCACAACATAATTTATATGAAAAAAAAATCTATTTCTTTGCTTTTTTTAACATTTTATTCAGTCAGTGTGGGATAACCAACATACAGAAAGTCAATTTATTGTCATGTTGCAAGAAAAACACAAAATGACATTCAAAAGTCAGTGTTTCGAGGTCAAAAGTCTCTAAAAATATCAGTTAATATGACGTTTTTATGACACAGCAAACTTAGTTCAGGCTGTCAAATGGAATAACCCAATGAAAATTATATATATTAGTGCTGTCAAATGATTTATAATATAGATTATATGAATATAAAGATATACATGTAAATACATAAAAAAAAATTCAAAATATATACTGTATGTGTGTGTGTGTATGTATGTATATATATATATATATATATATATATATACTGTATGTGTGTACATAATAAATGTACACAGTATACACACCTCTTATTTTGGATGTGAATTGCTAATTTTATATATGTATATATATATAATATACACACACACACACACACACATACTCACTTTTATGAATCCAAGGTGTAAAGAAACTATTTATTATTACTTTTTACTTGGTTATGCCACATGACATATTTAATGTCATTAAACAAAAACTTGTATTCAGGTTAATAAAAAGGTTTCCAAATATGTATGGAACATAAATGTGAGGTGTTTGGAGGTGTTTACAGTATGTGACTGTACTGTTTGAGGGGTCTCTTCAGAGGGCCGTCTGTCCTCTGGTCAGTTCATCTGCGGACAGGCTAAGGATGGATGTGTCTGTGACGGACGTGACATCCATAACCCTCTCTCCTTCTCTCCACCCATCCCTCGCTTTTCTTCTTCTCTTCCTCGTTGTACCCAGAGCTGCAGATTCGATGGCATATATTTTCCCAGGGCCTCCTCGCCTCCTTGTTAGCTTGACAAATAACTTCTGTGGGCAGAAAGTGCTGAATTTTAGCTTTCCATGTCTATTTTCTGCCGGCTGACATTAATTTTGCGAGCTCTGCGGGAACTAACTATCAGAAATAAATAAATAAGGGAATAACAGGGCTGAGGCGGGGGCTGCTCGGCCATTAGAGCAGGTTCCTGAACACACATGTGCAGTCTGTGTTTGCTAATCTGCTTGATTTTTGTTACCGCTAATAATCTACTATACTATTTTTAGTTATTTTTATTTTTTTAAACATGGATTCTTGTAGGGTAAATATCTTACAGGATTTTTGTTTTAACTTTTTTGAATGCCCCTTTCTTTAAATAAATAAATAAATCTAATCTGAATAATTAATCATAAATCTAATTGTAAGATTTAATGTTTTTTATTAATTAATGCATTTTTGTGTATATAATATGTGCATACTGTAAATTATAAACAAAACAGCAAAAGAATTTGATGATTAAAATCAATTTAGGTCTGCAACAAATTTAGCTTATCAATTAATTATCTGACATTAAGGAAATGCAGAACATATATGTATTTTTATTTTTAGTATTATTTATTTATTATTATTGTCTTTAAATGGATAAATATGTGATGGGGTTATTATTGTTAACTAAACCTAAAACCAAAGCGATTAAAATAAAATAAACTATGAAATTAAATTAAATTAGAAAATAAATAAATACTATTACTCCAAACAGAATAAGTAATATAATAAAATATATCAAAATATTAACATAAATTTTAACAAAATATTAAAATAAATATTAAAAATAGGAAAGTTTTAGTTAAATTAAAATAAAATTTAATAAAAAAATGAAATTAAAATAAACTAAAACCTAAACTATGTATGAATTATTTGCCAAAAAAAAAATCATGAAAAAATGACAAAACCACAAATTAACATACTTTAAAATGAAAATGAATACAGCAAATAAAAATAAAATATAGTTAAAAATATAAACATAAACTATAATTGTATATCAACGATATAACAACAATGACAGTAATAATAATAATAATAATAATAATAATAATAATGAATTATTATAATTATGAAATACTGATATTTCTCAGTATAGTGATTTTTTTTATGTAGATTATTATTATATCAGTGTAATTAATCAAGAAATGTGATCATGATCAGATCTGTTCATAATTCATTTAGATTTGATTGCATTTTATTTGATTTATAATTGATTTTGATACTGTTCATAATCACTTTAACATCACAAATCACACAAAAGCTTATGTTGATATTAATGTTGGGGAAAATACACCAGGTTTTACATTCACAGGCTGAAATATTGTATTTCGGATATGAATATATTGGATATTTTTAATGTCCAAATTCTCTGAATGTATTCTCATGCATTAATGTGAAAAATCCACCAAAGTCTGTCCACGCAATGAGTGCGGCTTGCTTTAATAAACCCAGAATGGTGCGGTCTCATGCAGAGCTGTTACGAGGAGCTAGGGGCTTGTGAACGCTTTAAATCTTTTACAGGCCTGTTTGAGTCGCATCCTCACTGTCGCTCTGCATTATTAGCAGACACAGCGGGACGTCCCGACTGACCTAAACCTGCTGCTTCAGCTCCGTCTTCTGTTTGGCATCGGGTCACTCCCATAATGCACCACAGATCACACGCGGCAGTAAATGACGCTCCGCCTGGCATCAGCCTCCTGAATTTCACACTTATCAGGAAACGTGAGACACACTAGTGCACACTAGCTCTGCTCCGTTATCTCAGTAGGCAGCATACTAATCCAGCGGACTCAGTAAATAGTGTTCATCGCATGAGAAGAAAATGGTCCATTTTGAATGAGACTGAACTGTTTTTAGTGGTGCTTAAAGAAACATAAGTATAACATAAGTATATTTATAGTAAACATTTTTCTGTGCAGTGCATTCTGGGATTGCATTCTCTGTAAGAGAGACAAACTACATTGTTTTAAGTAAACAGTATAATTTTGTCTACCCTTGTGCACTTTGTAGTGTACTTCAAATCTTAAAAGCATATTAAAAAACTGTACTGATAATATAATATAATCAAGTGATAACATAATCAAATAATATAAATAATATCAATGAAAAGGCCACTTAGAGTATGCTTTCCTTATCATGCTCAAGTACACTTTTATTAAAAAATGCACTTTGTAACAGTCTTTGTTTGATTAGAAATTTTGGTTGCACTTTATTTTAAGGTGTCTTTGTTACAGTGTAATTATACATTTAAGTACGGAGTAATATTAATTAACTACTGTATATGATTAGGGTTTGGCTTACGGTTACTTGCATGTGATTATGCAAAACTTATTGTTATTATAATGGTAAGCATGTGCATCACCGACGCCTTACAATAAAGTGTTACCCAAGTTTTATTTTGAAATACATTTTAAATCATTATTTTAATACTCTTTTTGTTGTGCTTTAAAGTAGTACTCTTATTTAGATGTTGACTAACATACTAAAGCACATTTCATTATCAGTTAACAGTAGCGTGTTATTCGGTATTTCATATGAAGTTTGTATATTTTGCATGTACTATATTGCAACTTTATCATTACAAACCTGTACCTGTGTATGTATGTGTGTGTGTGTGTGTGTGTGTGTGTATATATATATATATATGTGTGTGTGTGTGTGTGTGTTTTAAATTATTTTTTATTATATATTTGTAAAAAATAATAATTAAGTTTAAAATAAGTTCAGATTTTATGTTGACTGTAGTTTAGTCCACAGAGCCACTGAAACCTTCATCCTCCACAATCCCACAATGCCTTGCTGCTCCTCTCCGGTCTGTCAGTGTCACCTGAGAGACGGATGAAATGGATGAAATGAATTGTGCGCTTGTGTGTGTGTGTGTGTGTGTGTGTGTGTGTGTGTGTGTGTGTGTGTGTGTGTGTGTGTGTGTGTGTGTGTGTGGAGAGCGATGGCTGTGGAGGGAGGAACATCATGGGCTCTGCAGCAATTAGAATAATTTCACATTAATATGAGGATTCTGCTGTGTGCTTATCTGCATAGAGAAAGCACTTCCACATCAATCAGAATGCAGTGTTGTATTAACCTCACACACACACACACACACACACACACACACACACACACACACACACACACACACTGGTGTACGTAATCAACACTGTCCACGCTGGTTTTTCCTCTTGCCCCACAAACATAACTAGATTTTCTGAAGAAACAAATACTGTGCTTTTCCGATGCTGTGGGGTGTTTAGTGTGGTTTTCAGGGTGTTGCTAAGGTGTTTTAAAAAATGTTCCCACAATTTCAGTGCCCCTCATTGCTTAAAAAAGTAATAGAAATGATTTAAAAAAAAAAAAAACAGTCATGTGGTTTAACCATCAGTTAAAAGGTAATAACACATAGTCATTAGTTTCAAAATGGTTCTGTAAGATTGTTGGTTTTACCACAATATACCACAGTTAATTGGTCTTATTAATTAATAAGCAGCTAAAATAAATATGGTGTAACTGACGTAAAATGTAGTAACCCATTTTATTTTCTGTTATTTCTTTATTTTCAAAAATGTGTTTGTTTGTATTAAATTGAAATGAATGAATAAATAAATAAATAATACATTAATTAATTCCTAAATTTTATTAAATTTGTAACTAATGTGTAAAATAAGTAAATAAATGTTGAGTAAAAAATTAGTTATTTTCAATATTTGTATTTTCAGAAATGGTTATTAATAAACATTTATTTATTTAAAGCAATAATAATAATAATAATAATAATAATAGTAATTATTATTATTATTATTATTATTATTATTTTAAATGTCAAGAAATTATTAATTAATTCATTCATTCATTCATAAATGTAGTTAACTTTTAAATCATAAAGTTGCACCACATGACATTTTGCAATCTGAACTTGACTTGTGTTGTCATAGAATAGGTCAAATTATATAATCATTTAGGAATTATTATTATTTTATTTTATTTTATATATATATATATATATATATATATATATATATATATATATATAAACATATAAACATTTTACAAATTTTAAAAATGTAATTTATTTTTATTTCCTTATTTGCATTGATTTATTCATTTATTTTAAGGCATGTTTCTGCATGTTTGTTGGTTGTACCACAAAACTCTGTTGGTCTCACCGTATGACTTTTGTTTCACAGACCCCCCCCCCCCCCTTTATAATTAAACACAAATTAACTTTAACCGAGAAATTTAAAACAGGTGTGTTCATGGGTGAATACTGTATGTATAAATTGCATTTTAATGTATTGTTTTAATGTATAATAATTAGGAAGCAGGAAAGACATTAATATTTAGAGTTGGAGGCCAGAATGGGTGACAGAAGGAATGTTTGTCTCAGTAATCTAGTAATTGTTTAATGCTGCAGACAAACTGAAAGTGTGTGTGTGTGTGTGTGTATTGGTTGTTTTGTTCCACGCGGTGTCTCATAACCTCAAGTGCCGCCCACTTGAAAATGTCAAACAGAGGAAGGAAAGGCTTTTGACGGCTCACACATGCATCATTTCCACTGCGCTCATCACTTTCTGTCCAAATCAGATGTCCTAAATAGGACAAATAAACCAAAGTCACTCAGTCCACCTCAGTTGTGTTATTATCACCTCAGCAGTCATCAAAGATCATTAAAGCGTTCGCTGGTTTCTGTTTGATGGGGCAAACAGCACTGTTTCTGTGAAGCCTTGTGATTTGAAGTATTCAACACACGTTTTGAGTTTTGAACTTCTTTTGATGTATGCTGTTATTTCTCAGAGCGATTAGACTTTTTACCTGTCTGAGAAAGAAAGAAACCTGCCACCAGTCTTATCTCAGCATAACTGATATACTATCATAGTTTTTATTCATATTTTGAATTAGGGTTTATTTCAATATTTTCAGTTTTCATTTGAATTGCAGTTAAAGTTTTGGTAATTTTTGTGTGTCTTTATCAGTTTTATTAGTTCTTGTCTTTTTTAAATGTTGATGTAGTGTTCATTCACTGTAATTTTAGTTTTAGTTTGTTATTTTAGTGTCAACTTAGTGAAAATGAGAAATTGTCATTTAGATGATAAAACAGGTTAAAGTTCGTCAAGTTTATTTATTTTAGTTTAACATTTTTTTTTAAGTATTTTATTTTATGCAAATTAAAGTGTTTTATTCTAATTTTTCAGTATGTCTATGTAGGTTAATTTTTAGTTTATCAACTAATTGAACATTGGGAGCTTCTAGTTGATGAAATAATAAATAAATAAATAAATAAATATATATATATATATATATATATATATATATATATATATATATATATATATATATATATATATATATATATATTTAAACTGTAATTTATTAAATTAAACTAGTAATGGTTTAGTTGTAATTTTAGTGTTTATTTACTTTATTTACTTTTTTATTTATTTATATTTTTGAAGTTTTTTTTTTATATGTTAGTTGAAATTTACTTTATTTCAAGTAAGGTTTTTTTTATGATTTTCTTTGTAATTTCAAATTTTGTATAACTAAAAAAACCCTGCTTGCCACTTTAACTTCCACAAGGAAGTAACCACCTAGCAACCACGCATAACACCTTAGCAATTACTTAGCATTTTTTTCTCATTAAAAATATTTAGGAAAATAATCCAAGAAAAATGTATGCCTAAATTAACTCTCACACACACACACACAAAAATTTAAATCTCAGTGCAATCCTCTGAGCAATAACATCTTCCTCCGAGTTTACATGCAGTGTCTGTCTTAAGTGTGTGTGTGTGTGTGTGTGTGTGTGTGTGTGTGTGTGTGTGTGATGCTTCATCTACAGGCAGAACGTTCTGTGAATTATAGCAGTTTTTAGCGCTCCAGCACTCTCATTGTTTCATCGGTCTCTGTCTGACGGCCGTTTGTTAGATTAGCTGTGTGATAATCTGAACACACAGTTGCACATATCCTGGGATGAGATTACAGCAACTATAAAAAACACACTCCTCATCCGCTTGACCATTGAGAAAAACAATATGGTGCCTATAATAGAGATTTATGTAAAAATACCCACACTGGATGCTGGATTTAATTATAGCAGAGCACCAGTATTGCTGTAAGAAAGACATAAATATGTTGAAAAAAAAAATACTTAGAGCAGCATAAATAATTCCGATCTCTTTTATTATCTATAATATAATACTATTTTAGGTTAAAGTGTCTCCTTAATGAATATGAATATGTTTTTGTTTATGAAGGAAAGCAAGGATGCATTAGATTGATCGAAAGTGGAAGTCAAGGCTTTTACATTGTTACATAAATTATGTTTCAAATAAATGCTGTTCTTTGGAACTTTCTATTCATCAAATATTCATGAAAAAAAAAAATCATAGTTTCTACGAAAATATTAAGCAGCACAACTTAATACAATTCAATTTTTTAAAAAATAATAAGTTATTTTAAGTTTACTGTAAGGTTTACTGTATTTTTGGTCAAATAAATGCAGCCTTGATGAGAAAAAAGTGAAAAAAAAATAATAAAAATAAAATAATGAGACTTCTAAGGACATACATACATACATAAAATACTACTTTATACTTCATATATACACCCACTAAAAAAACAAAACAAAAAAAAACATTATTAATAAAAATAAATCCCCCTTATTTTGAAGCACTTTATTTTAACATGACATAAAAATTGTATTATATGTATTTACTTGGCAGTAAATTATGCATAATTACAAGCAACTAATCCTAAACTTAAGCTATATGTAGTTAATTATTAATATTACTTTGTACTTATTTGTGTACTGTAACATTTGTGTATTTGTACTGTAACAACCTTGCCTTAAAATAAAGTGTAACCCTAAAATACACACACACACACACACACACACACACACACACACACACACACACACACACACACACACACACACACACACTCATATATATACATGCAGCATTTGTCTGCCGCTCATACTTGCTTTGGTATTATCTAATGCAATGACATTGTGACATTTTTAAGTGTGTCTTGTGTCCAAATACCGTGTGGAGCATTTGAGGAGGAGAGAGTGTGTATGAGTGTGTGTGAATAATTATAATCTGTGTGTGTGTGTGTAGGAGACAGAGAGGATGAGCACATAAAGTTGGCACACAGTGTGAACATACTGTGCTGGTTAAACAAACAGAGAGTGTGTTCCCTGTGTCCTTTATTTCACACACACACACACACACACACACGGTCTTATTATAGCACACAGGAAATATACCAAATATACCCCAACAACAAAAAAAACAACAACAATAATAACTACTAATCAGCTCCACCATCTTTTACACAACACACACACACACACACACACACACACACACACACACACACACACACACACACACACACACACACACGTTTGCTCAGCTCTCTGTACAAACACTCCATAGACGTCATGTTTAATATAATTACTAGCTCTAAACCAAACTAAAACAGCAGTATTTACTTTGTCTATTAATCCTATTTAACATGTTTTCACCCACAGGGGAGATTTGGTCAGATTTAGTTCTGTTCTGGAGATAGTTGTGTGTGTAAGCCTCGCTCGCGCTGTGTGTTTGATCTTTGGCTGCACCTTTGCTGGATGTTTGCCAGTAACAGACCTGCATTTCCTCTCTGAAGAGGAGGACGAGGTCATTTTCCCCTGTCTCCCTTAAACACTGATTGTCTTCTTATCTGGTGTCTGATGTCTCTTTTATCAGGTTTGGCTTTATTTTTGCTTCTCCAGTGAGTTGCACAATTCAGAATCCCGCTTTTTGAGTCATTGCTCTCAGTAGCATATACTCTTAATGCGTTAATGGATGTTTATGTCTGACACATCAGATGCAGATTTTAAAGGATTTGTTGATAAGCATCATTTATTCCTTATGTCCTGTGGAACACAAAGTGACATGTTTTGAAGAATGTCCATGCTGCTCTTTTCCATACAATCACAGTTCATATAGTGAGCACGGCTGTGAGACGACAACGAGGACAAAAGAGCACTACAACAATGCCACTGAAGTACTCTGAATGAACTGTGTTATGTTTCAAGTCTCCTGAAACCCACAACAGCTTAATCGCTTGTGACAAAGACGTGCTCTTTATTGTGCTGAATGTGCTTGTGGTGTACTTCATATATATATATATATATAAAAGAAACTGTACTTGCAGATAATGTAATTTTAATAGAATAAAAGGCCACTCAAGTCTACCTAAATAGAATACACTTTCATGATGTTGTTGTTTTTAAACACAGTTGAGTACACTTTTAAATGGTGCACTTTATATTAATGTCAGATTAAAAGTTTTACTTGATTTCCTTTTATTGTGTTCCGAGCACTTAATTATAAATGTAATTTTCAACTCAAATTGACTATAATCATATTTTAAAGACAATAGAATTATAGAAGTTACACATTTATAGAGGTGTAAGTGGGTCAAAAATACTCTAAACTTCAGTTAATTACATTTAATATATTTTCATTTAATTTTAAATAATTTAATGTAGTATCCAAAAAAATTACATTCTGTTTACACTTACACTGAGAGAGATTACATTAATTACAAATATACACTTACACTGGATGAGAAATATGTATTTATTTATTAATATATCTATATATAGATTCTATATATATATATAGCAATATATATATATATATATATAATATATATATATATATATCTATATAATATATATATATATATATCAGTGAAACACAAATAAATAAATGGTAAAGCAATTTTCAGTTCACACTTACACTGAATGGAAAAATAAATTAAAAAGAAATAATTAAATCTGTGAAACTGAATGAAAGATTGAGTGTGTGTGAGTGAGTGACTGACTGAGTGTGTGTGTGTGTGTGTGTGTGTGTGTGTGTGTGTGTGTGTGTGTGTGTGTGTGTGAGTGTGTGTGTGTGTGTGAGTGTGTGGTGTGTGTGTGTGTGTGTGTGAGTGCGAGGAGGAGTGAGTGTGTGTGGTGTGTGGTGTGTGTGTGTGTGTGTGTGTGTGTGTGTGTGTGTGTGTGTGTGTGTGTGGTGAGTGTTCGTGTTAGTGAGTGAGTGAATGAATGAACATAAGTTTTGAATCAATTTTCAGTTCACACTTGCAATGGATCAATTAATCAATAATTTAGTGAAACTGAATTAACTGAATAAATAAATAAATAAATAGATGGTGAAGCAATTTTCACTAATTTTCACAAATAATTACAACAAAACAACATGTAACAAACAGAATTTAAGATAATAACAGTATTTTCTTTTAAAACACTGTAATAACGTTTGTTTGTGTGTGTGTGTGTGTGTGTGTGTGTGTGTGTGTGTGTGTGTGTGTGTGTGTAAGTATATTATTTTCAAGTACATTATATTTCTTCTGAAAAGAAGTATGCTTAAGTGTACTTTTTCACAAGAGATAAGTTGAATATCACATGGAACTTGTTATTCTCTATAATTTTCCTCTTAAATCTCATTTGCATTTCTGCATATTCAGACTTGGTGCATGGCAGTGGTTTATGACACTCTTGAACCTTCATCATTTATTGACATCAATCCTGCTCTGTTTTGTGGTGTTATATTTATATTGAAAGCTGCTAAATGTCTCATTTTGTCTTCCACTGAAGAAAGAAAGAGGGAGTAAACCATGACAGATTTTTAGCTGAAATCTTCCCTAAGTTTGTATGTGGCGTCTTAAACCACAGTGTTGATGATTCAAAGGTCAGTGATTTCCTCCAGTAACTGTCCTCCTTCTTGTAATTCAGAAATGACCCTGGAGTGTGACGCGGGCGAGTGAAAACCCACCGCGTGTAGCTCTCTTTTATCTGCGAGCCCCCGTGTCTCGTATCAGTGTCATGTGTACATTTGTCTCTGAGGTTTCACTTGTGTAATTACTCGCTCATTCATGTGTTTTTACACGCCGCTTAACAGTGTGAAATTAACTGCACAAAATAGAAACACAATTAATTGTGTCGCCTTGCAGACGTACTTAAGCGAAAGCTATTATGATGGAGTTAAATGGAAGAAAAACGTTGTGAGTGAAACTGCGACGTGAAATTAAAGGGAAATTGAAGGATTCTCGGTGGAGTTTTTACAAGAGGAGTTTTTCATGAGTGGCACAATGGCATCCTTTGATAGGTGGATTATAAAATAAGTACATTTAACAAATAAAAATAAATTAAGCTAATGAAGATTGCATTGGTCAAATGTTTCTGATAGCAGTATATAAAAAAGTACTAAATAAGTTTATATGAAAACTAGTTACTAGAATCCAGAAATACATGATTAATAGCTAAATGTATTTGGCAAAAGATAGCAACACAGTGTTTTATTCCTGACTGCGTTTGTGTACATTACGTTACAGCTTCAGGTGAGAGGGGTCACAGAGGTCAGACTCTCCATCTACTTCCTCTGTTCAGACAGACAACAACCGTCTGGTGGAGGAACACACCCAACACTAAATCAATAGCAGATATTCTCTCTGAAAATCATGCAGAAACCGTGTCTAAGTGGATATCGGCTTACACAAGTGTAGTACAATCTTTAGATCACACAATCTGTCTAACGCATAATTACATTTTATTTTTTATGTTTACCTACATATTTTTTTTCTTTCATAAATGAAGTCAATATTTCATAGTTCATGTTCAAAACATGCATGCTTTCCTGTAGCTCTACAAAGAAAATGCAGAAATAGGTAAAACAAAAATAGTAGATGTGTGTTTTTAAATCAACAGGAGGAAACGAGCTGTGAGCTTCACCTCCACCCTTTGCATACAGATGTATTATATATATATATATATATATATATATATATATATCCACACTGAATAAAGATGACGCTCTACATCCAAAGACTATAGAAGCGTGTGCTCGCAGAGAGATGTACTCACATGCAGAAGAAGAGCTTTTATTTAAATATGATGAATTATTAGCTCTGAACACTGACTGTGGGCTCTGTTTCTTTGTATGTATATTTGTGTGTGTTCCCATCTATATGTGCGTACGAGTGTGACACTTGTGTAAATTATGATGAGGAAAACTGGGGAATTCTGCTCGCCTGCTCTCCTCACACACACACACACAGAGAGAGAGAGAGAGTATGATTTATTCCCAGAGGAAAATGGTGTGGCTCTTTCGTAGCTTAGAGGACTGAATGGCATTCACAGTTAAGTTTCATTTGCGTATCAACATTGTCTCAGCTGTTTCTCCTAAACGTCCCTGAGAGAAATAAATAAAGACACAGCTGCTGGTATGTTTGCATTGTCAGAATATATAGAGATAGAAAAGAAAATGTAGATTACATATCTTAGATAATATACAGTCTTGAGGGCATTTCGTGAGAAACTTTTGAGTTCATGTTGAGATCTGAGCTTTAAATGCAAACTTTTTTTATTTTAGGAAATGCATTTAGTGAGATTTATTTCTGAATGTAAACAACTTTTATGTCAACACAAATGAAATCACTAAGGGTCTTTTTCTCAGATGTCTCAATTATGTCTCCATTTAATCTCATAGTTAAATCTGAGAAATCAGAAAAAAAAAAAAATGTAACTTGTGGTATTTCTTTCCAGTGGAACCAGATGAATTTGTTCTTTCCTAGACTTTGGAGATCTCAGTTATGTCTCATGTACTGTAAATAACTTCGTCTCAGATGCTTCTCTTAAAATACCTAAGGAATAGAAAGAGGTTTTGACATCTTTGATGATCAGACAGTATTTGAGTCTTTTTCTTAGTGATATTTCTCAGATGTTTCTCTTTCCAGGCTCAGAAGACTTTGAAATGTCTAATTTAATGTGAAAAAATGGTCTCAGTTGTTTCTCCTAAGATTTCTTTAGAGAAATACACAGCATTTATTTATTTGTTTTATTTGTTTATCAATTTTGAGCACAATAATTGTTGAGATCTCTTCTAAAACTCTAGACGAGACACAAGTGAGACTTCTGCCGTCTGTTTTTCTCAGTCATGTTTCTCAGAGGTTGCTCTTTCCTGGCTCAGAAGACTTTGAATTTCTCAGTTATGACTCATTTAATATAAAAATGGTCTTATAATGACTTTTAGAGTTCCTTTAGAGAAATAAAAGCATGTTTCAATATCTTGCACACGGTTTGAGACATAGTTGAGATTTCCTCTGAAACTTTACACTGAAAAAAAAAAAGATTCATTGAATTTACTAATTTTTTTTTTTTTTTTTAGGTACAGTAAGTGCTTGCAATCAGTTTATTTTAGCTTTATTTTATAAGGTTCTTCTTCAGGTAACAGACAGAGAAGCAAGAGACTTCTTCAAAAGTCCTGATTTGTTCACTTTGTAGTGGCTTTGCTGTGTAGGAGAACCAATGGAGATACTAAAGCGATCTCATTTGTGATATTTGCTTTATTTGGCTCTGACGCGTCAGTCTTGAAGTGCAGTTGCGCTCGGTGACGTGTTTTAATATCAGCATGTTCAAGAGCTCCACAGAGATCCGCACTGAACAAATGGCTACAGAAGATACAAGTGTTATCAGATTAAACAAGCACTCCATCAGTAAATCCGCTCTGAGTATCTCGCACAGATTCTAATTAAACCTCTGAATTAAATTAACATCTCATCTGCATATAGCAGGTATAACGAGCATCATTTACAATCACGTGACTTCCTAAAGCAGCACTGCTGGGATTTGTCTGCTTCGGCGTCCTCGTGAACAGAATCATTTAGGGAACTCTGATGCCGTTATTTCCGGATGGATATTTTTGTTTTCATGCAGAGGATGTGACAAGGCTTTGGATGTGAAATTGGATGAATAACTTAAATTGTCTTAACAATATTAGTCCCTGCTTATGAGCATATTTTGGATGATAGCAACTACTGTTTGCATAGAATTCACGAGTGATTTCATAAAGAAGAGCTCGGGGGAAAGCTGTCACATGACATTTTTGCACTTTAGATGGAATTTCATATTACAAACAAAGATAATTCTACCCAAAAGAAGAGTTACAGATTTTATTTTATTTTATTTTATTTTATTTTATTTTATTTTATTTTTTTGTTTTTCTTCAAATATGTTTCGGCACCTAATTTTAGCAACTTTTAAATAGTTTATATAAAAAAATAAATAAAATCTAATGTTTAATGTGGTACTTTGAAGTTTATTTTAATAATGTTTTCATAAGTAAATCCATAAGTCAGGTTAGGCGTAAAACTGCCTGAGCAAACACCTCTAGAAACCTGATATATATTAGAAAGAGCCGAAGTGCTGACAAGTGTGTAAGTGTATACTGTTTTTTTTTTTTTTTTTTTTTTTGGCATTAATAATGAGCCCAATTAGCTTACCAGGCCCTTTTCTGCTCAGGCAATAGCGGGGGACACCTCAGACGGCCTGACAGAGCTGAGCGAGGCCCCCAGACAACACACACACACACAGAAGTAAAAGATGCAAGCTCCGCGAGTTTCCAGCTATCCTCATATTCAGACATTCAATATTAGCTTGACTCATCCCATGAAAAATCTGATCGATACTCATTCGCATATTAATCAGTCACCATTTGTATATTCATGAGACAATATTTTCAGTCATTCCCTTATTTTACTTTGATTTTATGAAAACTAGCAACACAGAAAGCTATTGTTATAGCCTAACTGTATTACATAGTTACATTTCATAGTTTATAGTTAAGAATTTCACAATAATATCATGTTTTTTTTAACATATACCATAGTAACACCATGTTTTTAGGACATGTACCATGGTAATACCATTTGTTTTGAATATGTGTTGTAATATTGTGTTTTAGAGGTGTAGGGGATATGTATGTTATGTATATGTTAATACCATATTTTTACACACATACTATGGTAAACCAGCTTCTAAACCAGAAAAATATGTTCTAAGGACGTTTTGCTAATGTTCCTGTTGTGTTATTAGAAAATAAATTTTTTAATGTTTTTTCTTGGTTTTTAAAAATGTTAAGGAAACATTCCATTTCATAATTTTTCAAACATTATGCGATTGTTATTTTTGAATGTTCTCGGAACATTTTGTAAAAAAAAAAAGTAGTAACGTTTAAAAAACGCTATACAAATACAAAAATAAAAACTAAATACACCAACTACCAACCCATAAAAAAAATTAATTAACACAAAAAAATCTAATAAAAAAAACAACTATAAGAGAACACCACAACAACGTTTCTGGAACATTAGCTGTAAATATTAGTGCTGTCAAACGATTAATCGTGATCGTAAGTTGTAAACACATGAAAATATTTTCATATACAGTATACCGTATGTGTGTGTATTTAAATATTCATAATAAATAAACACAGTACGAACATTATGGGCCCTATTTTAATGATCTAAGCGCATGGTCTAAAGCGCACGGCGCAGGTGCACTCAGGGCGTGTCCGAATCCACTTTTGGTAGTTAAACGACGGGAAAATGGTTGGCGCGCCCAGGCATATGGTCTAAACGGGTTGTCCCTATTTTCATAATGAGTAATGGTTGTTTTCTGTGCGTAATGTGCAATAAACCAATCAGAGTCTCATCTCCCATCCCCTTTAAAAGCCAGTTGCGCTCGCGCCAAGACAGGTTCGCCATTTACATGACGGAATGTAATTTTTAAATTTTAAAAATGTTTGTGTGCTGTTGCACATCCCTGTGTGTGTAATAAGCAAAGTGTATGCGTGTTGTGCACCCGCCTGTAGTTGCATATTACTAACGTGCTCTTTACATAACAAAGAAAAAATATTGCGCCAGACTTTAAACCAGGTTTGAGTCGGTCTATAGCGCAGTGCAGTCTATTTTCAGTTCCTCAAAATAGCAACGAGCCAACAATGCGCCTGAAGACACCTCTTTTTCAGACCAGCACGCCCATGGGCACACAAATGGGCGCGAATACATTTCTATTTAAACAACGTGGCGCAGGATGGCAAAATGAGAACTGTGTCAGGCTGAAACTTGCAGAAACACTTGCGCCGTGCCTTGCACTGCATTGCGCCGGGTGTATGATAGGGCCCCATTATGTAAACAAAAACTTTTATTTTGGATTTGGATTTATCACGATGAATCGTTTGACAGCACTAGTAAATATGCTTATTTAACATTTACAATGACAATTCCATTTTATCATGGGAAAAACTATAGCTCATTAGCATAGAATATACTAATCCTATACTGCCGTGGTATATTAAAGTACCATGGCCTTACCATCTGAAACCATGCCACCACCTCAGTACAGTTTTGAAAGGGGTGTTAACCTCTCACACTGGTGATTGATTATCACACACATGAATATTCATTTCAGATTAAACGCAACCAAAGTCAAGGACTCACTGACCTTGTTCTGGAATAACACTGTACTGTCGTCCGCATTCTTCACTGTACTCAGCATAAGTAAGTGTTGTATGTGATCTATAGGGTGTGTGTGTGTGTGTGTGTGTGTGTGTGTGTTCTGTGCTGTGCAACTGAAGAGCACTTTGGCTCAGACAGTGTGCCAGACAAGAGCATCAGGAGTGAGTATATGAGTATACGTGTGTGTGTGTGTGTGTGTGTAAGTGAGTGGAAGCCGAATGCGCCGAGGGACTCTGAAACAGCGGTGAGGCAGTTTGATCCCAGGAAACATGGGAAATGGACTTTCCTTTAGAGCTTTTACTGTAATTGTTTCAGGGTAAAGCAAGCGCTCTCCCTCAACAGATGGCGAATATCACTTTTAATCAAACATGGACACCTCTTTGTAATAAATCACACCAACGCAATGGCATTCTCCTTTCTGAAATTTCATCATGGCCGGGCAAATTGAAGTAGTTGTCAAACAAACAACAGGAAGAAAGCATTCAAAGGGTGTGAACGAACTTTCTGTGATTTTCCAGCTCTGCTAACAAAAGCTGCTAAAAGTGTACTTTGACACAAACACTTTGTGTATGTTTAAAAAACAGACTTTTTGCTAACTGTAACACTGGAATACATGTTCACTATTGATTCCAGTGGGTTTTTGTGTTAGCATGTTGCTAAGCTAACTGTTATTTCCATGAGGGGTTCCTATGGTTCTTTCGTACAGCTTGTCAAGGTATCTTTGAATGTTGTAGCCTACCTTTTGTGTGCCTTTAAATGTGGTCTATCTAGGCAGCTCACTAGGTTTCAGAGCAGTAAATGTAGTGCTAGAAGAGGATGTGTACTTCCTGCTGGTGACAGAGTAATCTGCGCTGAGAGAGTTATAGTTATGAAGCTGTCCGCTCTTCAGCGGCTGTGTTTAAAATAAGCTCATGAAACACCAGGGTTACACACACACACACACACACACACACACACTGGGAATAAATTGTAATTTTAGATTAGTGGATATCATGTCATTCAGTGATAGTACATGTGAGATGAAGTACACATTACATGTACTTAATCTTATAATAACAATAAATCATGCATAATTACATGCAAGTAACCCGAAAACAAACCCTACTGTAATCCTATGACCATATACAGTAGTAATAGGATACATCTAGTTAAACAATAAAAATATCTCATTTGTAATTGTATATATTATATATATTTTTTCTATTGCATAAAGATAGATCTCAATGCATATCTCAATTATGAAACATCTGCGTTCTAAGAAACTTCAATTATTAGCAAAAGCCTCCATTTCTGTCCAGATATGAAGGAGATGCATTCATGTAAATTCAGGCACGGCAGGTATGTAGACGCACAGATCAAGCGCACACCTGCTGTGCTGCCTGCGTAACCCCATCAGCTCAGAGCCGCGCGTCTCCCCGGACCGTAAGAGACAGCCCTCTCGTGAATTACACCCTGTCATCTGCTCACCCGTGTGGCCAGAGCCACTTCCGCCCGCTGCTCGCCAACTGACCTTCCTCATCACACAGACGTCTCTCTCACTCCCACAGCATTAAATATTCATGCCGCGCCAAAGAGAGTGACTCTACACTTCTCCATCCCGTATCCCGCGCTTCCTCGCTGTCTCGTCTCTTCCTGTGTGTGTGTGTGTGTGTGTGTGTGTGTGTGTGTGTGTGTGTGTGTGTCAGCTGAAGGGCTTGCAGGTACTCTGTGTCTAACATGGGCCTTTAGCCGTGACTGTATTCTCTAGTTAGCACAGCAGCTCTCTGACTGTCTGCTGTTTGTTTGTCGTTCACATGTCAGCTCGTACCCGCGTCCACGGGTCATTTAGCATTTAGAGCCTTCAGTCTGTTTGTTTGCACTGTGGGTTGACTGTGCTCGTTTCTAGGGCATGAGGTGTCCCGCATGGGTCACAATAGCTATTGCAGTGTGATATATGATGCTTTATACCATGTGACAATCTGGGAGATCTGAAAAAGACAAAATAATAATTTCATAATAATTAGTGATAGTTGTTAATAATAACAAACTAGTATTATCATGTGGTAATTTAATATATAAGCCTTTTATTGAATTTCGAGTAAATTAAAATAACACTGAAAAAACTATGTAATTAATATTGAATATCACTCCTGCTGCCTTTCATCTGTTCATGTGTGAAAAATAAAATAAAATAATTAAATTTATTAATTAATTAGTGCTTTCAGACGATTAATCGTGATTAATCGCATACACAATAAAAGATTTTATTTACATAATATATGTGTGTATACATATACACACGCATACAGTTTATATTTTGAAAATATTGACATGACTATATTTATATTCATATAATTTATATTGTAAATAAATATATTTAATGTATACATTTTTTCTGAAATATATACTGTACATGCATATGTGTATTTATAGATGCATAATAAATATACACAACACACATATATTATGTAAACAAAAACTTTTTTTGCATGCGATTAATTGCGATAAATCATTTGACAGCACTAAAAAAATAAGTGTATTTTTGTTTATTTTTTTTATTGGCCGTTTTTAATTTTTAAGTTCTTTAATTCAGTTCTTTCATCTTACTTTTGCATTACTATAAACGTTTTTGAATGTTAAACATTATGAAATAAAGATTTATTATACATAATATTATACTGTATATAATATATATCATAAATAAACTAATAAGTAAAATGATTATATACTACATCATAGTGTGGGGGGGTTGCTAGTAAATTTCATTATTAAAAAAAAGTAACACTGATTTAAATGTTTTGAATAAAAAAAAAAAAAAAAAAAAAAAGGATATATTTTTCTATTAAAATTAAAATCCAGTAATCTTTACTACTTACAGATTTTGTATTTATTTATTTATTTTACAGTGTATTGTGTTAAATACTGTTACCGCAATATAAAATTACTTTGAGTAACACAAATGCTTGTTGGTAAATATGAGTATTTATGCACATGTGCATGCTTTTTGTGTTGATTCTGACATAATGGATGATGGACCTTTTAAAAAAGGGAAAACTAAACAGTGTGGTAACTGCCTGATGTTGATGTTAGTCAGAAGACCACCCTTAACACAGCTGCGCTAAACATCTGTGGACTCCATCAATATGGCTGAAACATCTGCGCTTCTTAAGCGTTCTTTATCATATTTCTATAATCCATCTTTCATAATTAAACCTGTGGGAATGAAGGAACCCCGCTGTGTGTTCGTGGACTTTGAGAGGTAATGAAGCTGGACAAGTGACTAAATATCACTCAAGAGCGCTAATCAGGCTGAAACCAGCAATTAAAAGATCTGAATATTAAATATCTAATTAATAATTCGATATGGCAGGTATTCATCAGGCAATGATGTGCAATTGTTTTTTACTATATAGATAGATAGATAGATAGATAGATAGATAGATAGATAGATAGATAGATAGATAGATAGATAGATAGATAGATAGATAGATAGATAGATAGATAGATAGATAGATATTTTAATCAATGTGATAAACAGGTACGGTCAAAAGTAATCTAAAGTAATCAAAAAGTAATCTGATTATATTACCTAACGTGTAATGTTATGGATTACGTTACTAACTACAAATTTTGTCAAGCAATTTGGAATCATGAACAGACTACAAGTACTGTATATATACCTATATTACCAATTAATAAAGACACTTCTGAATGTATGTTTATTCCATTTTCATATTTAATATGTATTTTTGTAACTTACATTTATTTGTAAAAATCGCCTCCACACCACTGATATTTTTATCCTTTTGTTTTGGGTGCTTAGTGTGAAATTGGCATCCAAAGAAATGTTTTGTTCTATTATCTCTGAGCTTTTCTGAAGTGCCAGCTTTAGTTTAAACACCAGACGGGACACTGAGGGTCTCGGGATATGTTGTGGAGTGTGCCGAACACAAAGATGGTGTGATGGTGGAGTCAGTCGAACTCCTGCGGCCGATGCAGTCCAGCAGATTGTCTAATATCTGCAGGAGGCCTTGAGCGCTGAGGGGTTTGTTGAGGTTTGATTGTGTGGGGTTTACATAAGAGTATTAGAGTGGAGCACACTCATATCTTGAGCTCGCAGATAGTGGCGGTTTGTTTTCCCTTACGCATTTATTTCTTAAGAAGATTGAACACCGCCACCACAAGACAAACACACCGGCGCTATTAGATGAGTGTGTGTGTGTGTGTGTGTGTGTGTGTGTGTGTGTGTGTGTGTGTGTGTGTGTGTGTGTGTGTGTGTGTGTGTGTGTGTGTTTGTGAGTGAGTGAAATTTAACCCACAGGAAAGAAGATCACAAAGGAAATCTCAAATGTTTCTCCTAGACACTAATGAGATTAAACTGAGAACAAATAGAGACTTTGATGAAGTGTTCAGCTTTTTTTCTTTCTTTCTTTTTTTTTTTTTAAAAAAAGACCTTGTGTGTCTCCTTGATCATTTCATAAGAGATCAAGACAGTGTCTCAGATTTGCCAATTATTTTTTTCTTTCTTTCTTTTTCTTTTTTTTTATTCTACCAATGAAATTGTTTGGAAATGTCACATTATAGAAGTTGGAATTTTTTCATTTGATAGTTCGGCCAAAATAGAAGATGTTTTGTAAAATGTCTCATTAATTCTCCATACAATGACAATCAGTGGGGTCTAGTGTTGTTTAGACCCCACTGTTCTTCAAAATAACATGAGGGTAGTATTAATTTTAACAGCTGTTTTTATTTATTTATTTTGTCTTAGTCCTGTCAATTGTCCTTTTTAGTTTTTGTCATATTTAGTCAACCAGTCCTTTTTTAAAATCATATTAAAACGAATTTTAGTCATACTAACGCATCATGCATAATGGTTAAACTGATAATCACAATTAGGTTGCTTATTTTGCAGAATTATTACTTATAACTATAAGCAATAAGCACACCCATAATTTATTTTACGTCATCTAGTAAAAATAAACACATTCTCTGCAAGCTTCTCTCAAAAGCTAAACCTGTAAAATATTAATTCCAATAATTCCCAATTATATTAATGTTTTTCTGTTAAAACAACAACAACCAAAAAGTCTTCTATTGCAGCACAGAGGTGCGTAAGTGCATTTATTCATCAACCTCAATCGCTAACAGTATTGCAGAGATGCATGTTTGGATTTATTACAGTTCGTCAGTGAGAAGGTTTGATGGCAGATTTAGTCGTGGTAAACAGAGCAAATGTCCCTGCGAAGGAACACGGACTTTCGCATCTTAACGCTAACTTACATGTTTGTCAGTGTTTTCAGTTAAAGCAAAACACTGATGGGGACTTTAAACTCTTGATATCTGGCAACCACAAACATGAAAACTTGTGGAGGTCTATATGTTTTCTTCATTTTTTTATTGAATAAAATATAGAGAAGTTTTAGATATAGAGTTTTTAAACACATTTTAGTCTCGACTATTTCCGTCAATGATATTTCATGTTTATATAGTCACAGTTTGTGTTGCATTTCATCTTTTTCATTCTAATTTTCATTCTTGGGTGAACTGTCTCTTTAAATGTAGATGAAACAATCACATCTCTAGAGCTACCATTGAGCTGTAAAATATTCCTCAGGGTAGATCTGGAGTCTACATGATGTACGTATTTCTAGAGGCCAACAAACACTGAGCGGATAGTGTGTGTGTGTGTGTGTGTGTGTGTGTGTGTGTGTGTGTGTGTGTGTGTGTGTGTGTGTGTGTGTGTGTGTGTGTGTAATTACCAACACCCCGGCTTTAGCTCCGGTTCATGTCGCTCGTCTCTAATTAGCGCGAGCGGAGGAAGGGTAATTTATAGAGAGCCGAGTCCCTTTGTTAAGATAACACACTGCAGGTCTCTGGAGGAACACACTCCTGACCGTGTGTTCACACACTTATGTGTTTGTGGCTGAGGACTGCTTGTGTTTGTGCACGTCCTCCACCTGAACTGACCTGAATCTGCTGTTGAGATTTAGTGTAGGACACGTGATTGAGAAACATCTACACCTTAGATCAGACCGATCGTAGCGGCCGTGGTGCTCGATGAGCCAGATCGATGTTTTAATCCATAAACTTTCTTTTCTCAGGATGTTATGAGACATCAATCATCATTCTCATGCAGGTGTTCCTCAGACGAGCGCTTCCCTGTAGTGCGTTTCCTCTGTGCTCTGTTCCCGTATCGAGCAGGGACTGCTTTAAAGCGTAAGCCGAGTATCGGTGTTTCGCTCTGCAGGAATACAATATTCCAATGCTACTGTACCTTTAATCCAAATGTTTAGACACACACAATAGTTGTTCCCAAATCTACCAGGCGCTTTGCTCAAGGTGGTCTGTAACACTGGGAGAAAGCTATCTGTTAGCATTCCCACTCATCTTAATGGCAGCTGATTGGCTGGCTCATCTTTGCAGATAAGTCATGTATAAAAATTGTCTGACAAAAACGCTGTATCTTAACCATCATAAACTACTCAATATACAGATACACGATATACAATATACAAATCAAACAATGGAGTTTGTGATTAGCATGTTGCTAAGCTAGAGCCCAAAGTATTACGTTTGACACGCACACTGCTGAACACATAGCCTTTGGAAGTATACACAGACGGTGATATATGTGCAAGGGCTGGGGAAATAAACTGATGCAGCTCGAATCGAGAAATGATTCTGAGATTTTCTGAATACATTACAATTCTGTCTTAAATCGATTCTGAGCTTAGTTTTTAAAAGCAGATGGCACTGTGTGCTTTAGAAATAGCCATACCCGGACGAAAAGTTCAGACTCGGTGTGCAATGATCTTTAGTATTGCGACACTCTAGTACGTGTAAAAAATACTATTCAGTACTTTTTAGTAATGAATGGAATGGAATTTTGTTTATAATCATTAAGAAATTTGTGCTTGGTCAGCCATCTTGGATTTTACCACTGACATTGTTGCAGTGCATTATGGGATCTGCCAAAAAATAAAAGTAGGTTCAGTTTTAAAGGTGTTAAAGGCCCGTTCGCACCAATGATGATAACTATATCTGTACATTTTTAATAATCATTCTAATTCTATAAGAATAGTAAAATTTCACAATCACAACTATAACAATAACGACATAGAGATACGGTACCTCTGGAATTACTTTCACAAGATTTTTAAGCTGATGAATGATTGGCCAATCAGCTCAAGCCTACTGTCCATCTCCACAACCTCAATATTCAATCGCTAAGCTAATTGCATAGAGGAGAACAGAGTTAAAATCATGGCTCATCTAATAGACTTTTAGGGATAAATGTGGACAGCGTTAATATTGTTTGTTTAGCTATGCTTTGCTCCGATATATAGAGAGATGAATGTTTTAAAGTAGTAGTTCACTCAAACATGAAAATTGTCATCATTTTCTCATGTTACATGACTTTCCTTATTCTATTACTTATACAGTTTTCAATTAATCGCAAACAAATTATTACAGTCAACAACTATTTGTATGTAAAATGCTGCATATTTTACAGTATTTTTCCGAACAGTATGCACAGACATTCATTCTGCTCATGTTTCGTTAATGAGACCCGCGGAGAGCGCATGTGCTGTAAACTGAATTTTGTTGAATTTTGTAGTCTTTGCGGGACACGTTTAGATCCACCTGTTGCGACTGACTCAATATATCTGATCACTAAGCATCCCGCCATTTGAAGAAAAGACTATGAATAGTAATTTGATTACAACCAGCCCTCTGTATCCGACATTCTCTCGCTGCGACTGCAGAAATATTCGTCTTCCTTAGCCCCGTAAGCCGATCTCTCCTTTACCCGACTAATGTAGGTTGTGTTCCATTAAAAGCCTCTGTATACGTCCGCCCTCCCAAGTAATGCCTTTGTGGGAAGCATTGATCGAAAGCCTTTCACACACACTCACATGCAGCTGGCAATGAAGTGGACGAGAGGATATCGGAACGTGGCGCTTCTGCGTAGAAACCCGGCATCGATTTCAGCCCGGGGAGAGGTGTGATTGATTTAAATGTGATTTCCTATTTCCTATCTTCTAATTGAAATAAACTATGAAGTTTGCTGCTATCAATAGACTCTACTGTAAATAGGCACGTAATGCCTGAGGGTAGGATTGAGTCTCTGCAGTAAACATGTCTCACGTTGGACCCGGTGTCCATCTGTCCGGAAGATCTTGTCCAAAATGTTTGATTTAATTGGTTATTTGTTCGCATCTTGCATTTTCTCAGTCAGGTGGCGTATAGAAAGCGAGTTTGGCAGGCGCATTAACTGTGCCGGTGAGGAAGAGAGAAAGTTGCAGTGTCCTGCTATAAATAGGGACTACAGAAGGACCCCCCGTCGCTCATGTTCTGCAATGCAGAGCGGCTCAGTGGGAATTCTGGGAAAATGAGTCCAAACCTGTCTGGATGTGGACATGGGGCATGACTGTGTCATGAAGAGGGGTGTGGGCCTGTCAGTGACTTTACTGTTTGGATATTTCTGCCAGAAGGCCCCAGTGTGTGTGGAAAATGAAAGATTCCGGGGGCGCTTTATGTTCGGGATGGCTAATCATGAATTATGAACAATAAAAACGTGCTGGAAGGTTTTTGTTTGGAATTGAACACATAAACTGTCCTTACTTCCTGACGGATCTCAATGATATAGGTGTCCTGAGAAATCACAGCCATAGCCATAGTCTCTGTGAACAGTGAAAAACGAGTCACTGTTCAGCCAATCAGAAACTGTCTCTGTCTGTCAGTCATTTTGTATGCTTGAGTTTGCTAACATGTCTTCAGAGAACACCGTTTTGAAGACCTGGTATGTGGTTAAAGGCTAAACGTTAGTTCACACAACTAAAGCAAAAAGACATGTTTATCAGGTTTTTTGGTTTTCTTACCTCCTCAATGTTGATCAGCGCTTGTTATTACCGACTGAGCATGTTCAATCAGCATTTGATGAATCGTGGAATGTCTTAGAAGTGACGTGCTGTAATCTGATGGTAGTCGCAATTGGTCCATCAGTTCACTTAGCAAAATGCTAAAAATGCTTACAGCACTTTTAATCAATGCAAACCGCAACTAGAATACTGCAAAATCAGCCTTTTAAAAAATAAAAAATAATAATAATTCCTTTGTATAATAATTAAATGAATTACATATTACAAAAATTGAAAAAAGAATCAAAATTAAACCCAAACACTACCATCACAATTCATAGACTGTAGATTCATAGCTCGCAAATTAAGACCTCGCAAAAAGACAGAAACAACCGTGACAAAATAAAAAGCATAATGTGAGCTGACATCATAAAAACATGTCACAACTTGTGACTTAACATAAAGACTGAACCAGCTGGCTAACAGGAAACGAAGTATGACAACAACTCTTCAAAATAAAAGTCATGAATAATAAATATACAGTATTTACAGTACAGCACAATATTTAATTATTTATATATTTATAATTAAAAATGCTATGTTTTTGATTCAAACAGAATAATCTTTGGGAAATAATAGGCAGGGCACGTAATAATATTGAATTTGTTTGGATTATTTAGCCCCGCCCACATGTATTTGATTACATCATCAGAAAAGAAAAGCTGTTTAGAAGATGAAGTGATTACATTGGATGATTTTTATTTAATTTTTTTTAGATTAACATGCACAAATGAATTGTTAAGAGTCAATTTTGATTTCATGTGTAATGGTTTCCCCCTTATATTAATTTCTTATTTTCATATATTTTTCTTTAAATTAAGATTTAAAAATCACAGCTGTGCAGTGTGGTGTCCTTCGATTTTCTCTCTCGGGTGCGTGTCCTCTCCGCTCCTCCTCCAGGTGGGACGTCTGTCCCGGCAGATGATGTGATTACGGCAGCAGTGGCCTGGCCACCTCTTCACCTCCATATACATTTGTGTCACTCTCTGTCTTTATTTCATTATAGAGGGGAGCGGCTGGCCTCCAGCGAGCTCTGTATACAGCCTCTTATAGACGTCTTTCAGCACATCTCCTAACGGCTCCTACATATGAGACTAATGACTCAAATTAATAGCAAGCTGCAGTGCATTTCCGACTCTGCCAAGAGCCCCTGTACTTCTCTTACATAGTTTGCACCAGCAGGAGTTACTACTGTGAAATCACAATAAATGAATTAGGAATCTCATTCAAACAAAGCTTTATGGTGACATTGTTGGCCAGTCCCAAGTTGCTTTATTTTTGGTTTTTATGATTTGCACAGAAACTCTGGCTGTAGGGTCAGGTTTTGTAAGGATCACTATACGTGTATGGGCTTTATTTCCTTTTAGTTTATTTAAACATTTTTTTTTAATTGCCTCTACTTACTTTTTTTGGCCAAAAACTTACCTATACTGTACATACAATTCACTGCAGTTTCCAGCTGAAATGAACACTTGATTACATGATTACAGGGGCAGATTATTCATTACTGTTATGACCTCAAAACACTTACATAATTAGTAAACTGTTACAGTTTGCTTTTGTTATTGGTTAGATTTTCTGTAGTGTTTAGTATGGTGTGTTGATTTTAAGCATGACTGACTTTGTCATGATACGTACAACGAATACAGTTGCTTGAATAAACCATGCTACATTCACATTAATCAGTTTTGAATAAAACTAAACACTTTTTTAGTGCCAGTTACTGGACATTTTATTTTAAAAGTGTCATGAAACATGCAAATTAATATCATTTTGCAGAAATGTCGCCACAGGCATGATTTCATAATCCTGGGTTGAAAATACCAGCAGCCAATCGGAACATATTTGTGACCCTGGACCACAAAACCAGTCATAAGGTTTGTTAGGATAGGACAAAAAAAAAACTGAATATTGAGAAGATCGCCTTTAAAGTTATCCAAATGAAGTTCTTAGCAATACATATTACAAATCAAAAATTAAGTTTCGATATATTTACAGTAGGAAATTTACAAAATATCTTCATGGAGCATGATATTTACTTAATATCCTAATGATTTCTGGCATAAAAGAAAAATTGCTAATTTTGACCCATACAGTGGCTATTTCTACAAATATACCCTTTTGCTTTTGTGCTCCAGGGTCACATTTTATGATTCATTTACTGCTATAAAGTTGAATTTTGGACCAATTTCACTGTCAAAGGAGCTTAAAACATGAGGCTGCAAAGTAGAAACCAACGTACTAACTACTTTTCTGCCACTTTTTGCAATTTGTAAGAACAAAAACTATGATAATTTAGTGGTAACAATATTTACCCTTCTATACTTTTGTAAGAGTCACTATAAATGCACAGGCATTTAGTCCAAAAGTTGAGCAAAGCAAAGTTGCTAAATCTTATTTTGACCGTCGTTTGCCCTTATTTGTTCATTATTTAATTTCCACTTATTTATATAGCTGTCCATGTCCTTCTTAATTACATATAAGACATTGAAGGTATTGCGGTGTGTTTCCCAAGGCGCCGGACGGTTTCCGCTATGGTGCGTTTCCACTCGTGCTCGGCATGAGAAGCAGCTAGTTTGTAATGCTAAAGAACGGTGTACACAAAAGAGGAACGAGCCCTTCCTCCCATAAACCATATTCCCCACTGTCCTCCACGCAGATTTGTGGGAAACACAGGCAGGACGAGGAGGAGGAGGCGAGCAGAGTTCCCTGAGACTGGAGAATCAATATGCAGGAGCGGCCGGCCGGTCATTTGTATGCTACATGTGCGCCAGGGCTAGGAGAGCCAGAGCCAGGAGTTAGGAAAGCAAAGGTTAATTTCATACATCAACTTCCATCTGCATATATCTTTCCACAGGAGTGCCGCGGCCTTTGTGCAGGGTTTTTTTTTTTTTTTTTTTTTTTTTTTTTTTTTTTTTTTTTTTTTTTTTTTTTTTTTTTTTTTTTTTTTTTTTTTTTTTTTTCGGGGGATCTGTTTGTGCTGCTGATTTAAGATAGAAGTTGAATAGAGAGATGCATAGATTTCTCAAACTCTTTAAAGAAGATTAACAATCACATTTCATGTTTAGAGGCCTCTAATCTGTGTTAGTTACAATGTAGATTCTCGTGTATTTCAGTAGTTTTCTGGGCACTGTACCATGGTAATATTGCAGTATTTGAATAAAGTAATAATTCAGCGCCACCGGTTGTTGGTATTTGTATGGCCAAAAAAATGCAGAAATTCTAATGTACATCAATCCTTTTATCAGTATATCAGACTACTTTGATAAAATGGATGTAAATATCAGTCGTCACTTTATATCTCCCAATAAGGCATTAGTAAAATAATGTTTAAATTCTTCAAAACTCTGTAGTTTAATTTTGTTGGTAGCAAAACATATTATGAAATGAGAGAAAAAACAAAAGCCTGATGGATCATATTTGATACATTTTAACATGATATTCTAAAGAACAATGTATGGATCATCAAATAGTTGCTATTAACATAAAAAATCTCAACATAAAAAAACTTTACAAATTTATTAAAGATTCCTCATCAAAAAAGACATTTTTAGAATTGTCACATACTTTTACTTTCTAAAAAACAAGTCTAAACTATCATTCAGATGACAGATGGCATGTAGTAGATTGTGTACAACTGGTTTTTCAGCAACGTTTTGATCATGTTGAGGCCTTAGAAATGCATGTATCTAATAGGATACAGTAGGTTTTATAGAGTGTCACAGTACTGTAAAACCATCAAAACCAAACCAGCTTGGGCAGGCTAGAAGCTAACTACTCAATGAGTGGATAAAATACAAAAAGATTATGAGGTAAAAACAGTTACGGCTCAATTCAAATGTGTTGTTTTTCCCGGTTCAAACCGCTAGCATCTTAGCTTTGTGAAACTGCTACATGTGCGTGTTGATTGACTAAGTATAGCATCAGGCCTGTGACTGACGGCTCTGGAATCAGTATACAGTGTCATCAGTGAATGCTAGCGCAGCGCTAAATGATAAACATCAGTAATTTAAACCACACAAGGGCGGAAAAAAATCCCTTTTTAAGCACTGTCAACAAACTAGCGCTCCTCTGTTTAGCCCACGTAACACCCCTTCAAGGAAACAATCAAATATTCATACGATATTATCCTTCCAGAATGACTCCCGCCGCTTGTTTAGCTTCTGGAATTTAAATGCCACAGATATGAATAGAGAGCATTTTTATGTATGATAGCATTGTAGCAGCTGCCCTCTCACCTCGCGCGATGTTCGTACACAGCGCTGTATTAACTAGCGTAATACTGTAATTGAATGATAACGGAGCGAGATTAGCTTTGGGATATGTCTCGGGACGGACAAATGGAAGTTATTTCTGGAATAATAAACTGCGATATGCATCTGTGTTCATGGAGAATGGTGTGTCTTATCAGAGAAGAAGCCAGGATGAATAAATGCGCCGTGTTTTTATTTTTTTAGCGCTAATGCTATATTCATCTCTGGCTTCTGCTTTTAATGGATTCTTTAGGTCCAGTGGGCCGAATACTAGATGCTTGAATCTAATGGCTATAGTTTGTAGTTTACTCTCACTACTTGTTTAACCCTATAAAGTCTGCTGTATCATATTTGATGTGTTAATTTAAACACATAAAAAGTCAAAATTTAAAGCATAAAAACAATCGTCACACATGCCTTCTGTCGTCTGAATGATAGTTTAGATTTTTTTTAATAAGGCTTTTTAGTAATCATTCAAACGTCCACCTTCAGGTACACTTTTGCTGTGACATCTTTACTGATTTTTACATGTAAGAATAACTTTGATATTGTTAATCATATTTCAAGTTGAACACTAACTGAAGCAGTTTAGGTTTATATTATAATACCCACACAATATTTTTTTTTTTTAAAAATAATAAAAAATGTTAAAATTATACTCAAAAAATATGATCATCAGGCATATTTATTTTATATATTTATTATATATATATATAATAAAAAGAAAACGAGTAGATAGAATAGAAAAACAATAGGGAACACTAGAGGGTCATTTTTTATAATAAATAAAAAAAAAGTTATAAGAATAGAAATATAATAGAGAGTACAAAACATTATATATATATATATATATATATATATATATATATATATATATATATATATATATATATATATATATATATATATATATATATATATATATATATAAGTATAGGAGTACAGGGTCAAAAGTGTTGGAAAACATTACTATTTTTAATGTTTTTGAAGGAAGTTTTCCTTCTGCCTCATCAAGCGTGGCATTTATTTGATCAAAAATACAGAAAAAACTGTAATATGGTGAAATATTATTACAAACTTAAAATAATAGTTTGCTATTTGAATATACTTAAAAAAAAAAAAAAAATTTATTCCTGTGATGCAAAAGCTGAATTTTCACCGCATCATTACTCCAGCCTTCAGTTGTCACATGTAACATCCAGTCTATCACCTGATCCATTTAGAAATCATTCTAATATTCTGGATTTATTATGAGTGTTGGAAACAGTTCTGACTGTCTAATATATTTTGATGATAAAAGGTTAAAAGAACTGCATTTATTCAAAATAAAAAAAAAATTCTAAATATATAATTCTAATAATATATTTCTTTACTATCCACTTTTATCAGTTATAACACATCCTTGCTGAATAAAAGTATTGATTTGATTTTAAAAAAAAAAGAAAAAAAAACATTACTGACCCCCAAATACTGACCCGTAGGGTCTATTGTTATTACATTTTAAATATTTATATTTTAAAAACATAGCTCATCTGTTTTTTTTTTTTTTTACTTTTTATTCATCAAAGTATCCTAAAAAAGTATCACATGTTCTGAAAAACATATTAAGCAGCAGAACTGTTTCCAACTTGGATAATGAATCATCATATTAGCCTAAAAATTCAGCTTTGCATCACATATATGATCCTAAAAATTCAGCTTTGCATCACAGAAATAAATGATAATTTAAGTATAATAAATTTAAAAGCTATTATTTTAAGTTAGTAATAATTTTCCCAATATTACATTTTTTTTTTCTGTATTTTTGATCAAAATAAAATGCAGGCTGATGAGCAGAAGAAAACTCTTTCAAAAATATTAAAAATAGTTAATGTTTCCAAACTTTGTGGTCGGTTTACTGTATGGTATGTATATATATATATATATATATATATATATATATATATGATATTATATATGTGTGTATATATTATATATATATTATATATATATATATATATATATTATATACTATCTATATATATTAATATATATATATATATATATGTTTTGATCATCAAACTAAGCATTTTTAAATCTTCTTACCAAGACATAATATTGGAGATACAGAGAGACAATTGATATTTATATAATTTTATGTAAGTCTGCTATACATCTCATTGATTTATATTGCATATCAGACTTTCATCTTACTTTTTGACTATATAAATATCAGCAATTGCACCAAATTACACATTTATACACATACAGTGCCGTGTTTCTGCATTGGTGGACGCTGTCAACACTGTCATCTCACCAGCTCTCATGTGGTAGGCATGTCCTGAGTTAGAGGGCAGAGGTCAGCAAAGGTCACGAAGGTCAGATCTGACGGCCAACATTGTGACACTTGGGTCACGGCTTTCACTCAGATGAGTTTTTCTTGGAGAACTAAGTTGCTCTAGTTTGCTGTGACACTTTAATTTTGCAATATGTTTTTTCCAGAGTAAAAAGGCCAATGCATGTCAGATTTGCATGATATTTGGCCAAACTGTGATCTTGCGGCTGAGACGTGTTGTTAAAAAGCTTACATCGGCAGTTTGATTTGGAGAGGATATGAGGCGGGTGTCTTAAATGGAAATATAAAAAGTGCAATTAGTGCACCAAAAAATACGCTCCTCTATCACACCTCCAACCACACACACTACTAAAAACAAAAATTTTTTCCCTCATTTTTAAACCATTTTTACATTACTTTTCTTTATATTGCTATGTATTTATCATTTAACGCCATTGTTCTGGAAAATGTGCTATTAATCTGATATTCTCTTGTCTTTTGTTGCTGTTGCTTTTGTGTCGTGATCGTTATTGAACTTTCTTTTTGTGTTTTAGGCCTGTTTTAAACTCGCATGTGCTCTAATTTGATAGATTTGAGGTTAGAGTCTGTTTTCGTACCGTGTGTGAGTGTGTGTGTGGAACTAGGCCTTTGTGGGAAAGTGCGTGTGTGGCGATTGCTCAATCCTCAAAAACCTCAGCGACGGTCTCTGTGCGCCAGATCTTAATCGCACACGGCGCTCAGGTGCAAAGGCGCTTTTCTCAAACACAATGAAATACGCATGCATGCGGCTTAGCCATCGCTCTGTGTGTGTTTTGCAGAGTTGTGTTTTACATATACATGTATGCAGGGCAGGAGCTGCTTGTGTCTTCTTATAAGAGCTCAATAGCAGGCAGAATAAATATCAGGAGGCCTGTTTGACTTTGAGGACGGTGTGCGCTTGTTTTATTCCTGAAGCAGAAGAGTGAGCTGCAGTCGTGATTGAGCCGAAACAGAGTGTACTTCTGTTCAGAAACCTAGAGAGCTGTCTGCTGACTACATAGGGAGCTACTTTTTAAGGCAGAACCTTGACAGTGACTGATTTGGAACGCTTTTTAATAGGCAACAACTTCACATGCTACACAAATAGCACGGCTTAGTTTGTTTGTTTGTTTGTTTTTCCCAGAAAATTTCAAATTTCTGCTTTTTTTTTTTCAGTTTTAAACTAAAATATTTATATATGGTGTATATATAATGTATAAAAAGCAAGGGCTCAAGGAAATGAACTATTCATCCTATAAATCGTTGCAAATAAAATGCACAAAAACAATTTTCTAACTCATTTTTGGTAAACATTTTTAAACAAAGATTCATTTACTTGGGAAGATATTCCACATAATATACTCCTAAAAAAAAAATTAAAAAAAAAAATGTTTATACGTGAAGTACAAGAAAGAAAGAAAGAAAGAAAGAAAGAATGAAAGAAAGAAAAGAAAAAGAAATCTGCCAATGTGGTAAGAACTTAGGAGGATTTTGTGGTTGTTTGTTTTTGTCTTTTTAATCAAAGTCACTTAATTGTGACTTTTTTTCTAGAAAATAAGTTTATATTTTATTGTTTTTTCTTCTTATGTAAATGCACTTCGAGTTTAGATATTTATACTGGAAAACAAGACAAAAGTACTGAAATTTTAAGTTCTAAAACTATATATTTTAACAGCAGCGAACAGTGAATTCTCTGATTGGTGGATTTCACTTCAGAATTATGGGTAATGTAGTTCTCCACTGGAAATCTGGCTAATAAACACAATTTATTAGAAATAAAGTTAAAACGACACTGATTTCTGGCTTCTACAGAAACAAATCAACAAAACTGAACGAGCTCTTGTCCTGAAAAGTTTATACATGATCATTAAAAAAAATGCATTTATCTTTGAAGAAAATGAATAGCAATGTTGCATTCTATAGAATTTGATGTTAGCATGACATATCACACTAAAAAGCATAAAAATGGGCCACACACACACATACACACTGGGTAAAATACATCATATTTAATTAGATATAGCTATTGTAATCAGTATATTTATCAGTTATCAGTATCATCCTGGCTGAATCTTTTCACTGAGCTCACAAAAAAAACTGTATAAGGGCCAGTCTTCTCAAACAGTGTTTAACCAGAGCCTTCAGTCTTCACATTCAAACGCTGCGCAGTGCTGATCTGGGAGCCCTCCGAGAGGAAAGCGCTGAGAAGAACAGGTGTCCTGCGTCTGTTCATCTGTATTATTTAATAGCAGTCAGCGGGGAGGTCTTGTACTTTTAATATTTAATCGTAGCTCTCCAGCGATATGACTATCTGTGATCTCTGAGCCGTGCCGCCCACTTTCTTTCTGTCTGTCTTTCTCTTTCCTCTCTATCTCCGTCTCTGCTCAGTTTTCCAACCTCTTATTCTCTGTGTTTCCGCTGGTCGGCTCGTGTTACCGGCTGTTTCCTCGCATTCGTAGAACCATCAGAACCGCCATCCGCCCTGAGCCAGCACACACACACACACACACTCAGTACAGGACTCAGCACTAACACTGAGTGTGTGTGTGTGTTATGAGTGTGTGCTGCCCGCGTTTATTGGCAGTGTATTGAGGTGTGTATACAGAGAGCACTTGAGGACAGTAAAGCCGACTATACAGTACTGTGTGAGAGATTTATTTACAGATTGTCAGTCATTTTGTGAGCTTGTTTTAATTTGCTGAATCCGAGTCATATTCACACACATCAGATCACGTCTTATTTTTCATCTCCTTGGTAAACAAGTGCAGAGAGGTCAATACTGATCAATACTGAAAATTTCCTTAAACACACACACACACAAAAAAGATTATAGATTATAGTAGTAATTTTTATTTAAAATGTGTTTATTTCACTCTTTATTTAGATTATATATATTTTAAAAAGTCATTGATATTTAATTATGGATTTTTATAGTTTCTAAATGAGGTGGACAAACAAACAAATAAAAAAAATCTAAAAATAAAATGCACTCAAAAATAGTAAAATTATGAAGGCATGCTAAAATGTTTCAGACTGTTTTCATTATACAAAAAAAAAATCTGAAATATGTTACTTATGTTAAGTATGATTTAATAAAAATAAACTTTTATGACATTAAAGTGCAAGAAACAATGGTGTGTGTGTGTGTGAGAGAGAGAGAGAGAGAGAGAGAGTGAACCTGCTCTACATGGTGATGTAAAATGTCATACAGTATAAAATAAAATTAATGTTGAACCTTCACCTTCCAGTTTCACCATAAACATAAATATCACTAACATCACATCGCATCTGATAAACAAAAGTCATAAAGGGCATGAAAAAAAAAAAAAAACACAGTTTAAAACAGCAGTTCAGACACATGGGCCTGGAGATATTCACCACAGCATCTCTCTGCTGCCGTATAAAGGCCTGAACGTGGAGTGTGTGTGTGTGTGTGTGTGTGTTTGTGTGTGTGATTATTCATGTATAACTCTTTATTAGCAGTGGAAGAGTTTGTCAGGGTCATTTTGTTCACTTACGTACACGTCATGATGAAGGTCAGTGGTATTACTGACCATCTCAAAAGGTCACCAAATACCTGCATATGAATATTCACACTGCACAATTTATCAATATTTGCTAACAAAAAATCATTTTTTCCAGCACAAAACAGCAGAACCAGAATCTTACCAGCTTTCATTAGTGCATAGAGTTTTCTAGAATTATTAATAAGTAGCATTCAAGATCTTAAATTTCCTGTAAAAAAAAGATTTTTGACTTGTTTTCCATTACTAATGTCTAACCATTCTTGAATCAGATGCATTTACCTGAGAAGCAAAATGACATTGTCTTGTTTTATACATTTTTTTTACTTTTTTTTTTTTTTTTTTTTTTTTTATGAAAAATGTCAAAATATATGCCAGTATATGGGTAAAAACATTTTTATTCAAAGCCAAACAAAACTGTTTAAAAACAAACAAAATTGATGTTATTTTTCTAAAAGCAAGATTTACAGTAATATCTTAAATCATTTTGTTTCTCAAGTAGATATTTGTTCTAGAAAACAAGACAAAACACTAAGTTGTATTGTTTAGTTTTGTGGTTATTTATTTATTTATTTATTTGCAATTTTAGTGTTGCACTTTTTAAGTTGTTTTTGTAAATCTGCACACAATGATTTTCTTAACCAGTGTTTTTGTCTTGTTGACCAGTAATAAATTTACTTAAGAACCAAAACATCTTAATATATGAAGACTATATAATATAAATATTGGACTAAGTTTATGTGTGTTTTAAGAATAAATGAAACATTTTGTGAGTTTAATCCTTAAAACAAGAACAAATTTTGACTTTTATACAAATGTGCTTTTTTTGTTTGTTTTTTTTTATCAAGTTTTTTTTTTTTTTTTTTTTTTTTTTTTTTTTTTTTAAGATTATTACTAGATATTTTTAAAGATATTATCACTATAAAGCAAGATAAATTTATTTAAGAACCAAAATGTCTTAAGATAATTTTACTTGTTTTTGTATGTCTTACAAATAAATCAACCAAAACTTTGTGAGATTTATGGCTAAAACCTGAACGAACTATTTCAATAAATATTTTGAAAATCTTATGAATTTCTTTTCTAATCAAGTTAATGTATCTTGTTTTAAGATTTTTTAAATATATATATATTATATATATAATATATATATATATATATATGATATATATATATATATATATATATATATATATATATATATATCTATAAATATAGGTATTTTCACTCTGAAATGACTTTAAAAAAAAAGTACATTATTATTTTCAGAAAAAAAAGATGGTTTAAGTATAAAGTAAAAAAGGAAGTAAACAGAGGCGTTTGTTCGATATTGCAGTTTTGCCATTACTGAAGTCAGCGAAATCTTGCAGAAACACACACACACACACACACACACACAAGTGTGTGAACCGAGGCCCTGATCTGTTTATCAGAGAGTTTGAGGTTTAGCTGTTTCAGCTTTAGCTGGTGGGTTAAACGCCAGTCGTTCTTTTGATAGAAACCCCTTTTATCACCCTGTTGTCTTTTTCACCACTGAAGAACACACATATTTGGTCTTACAACTCAACTTTCCCATAAAGCATTTTGTTGAGTGTGCGTCACTTGGATGAGAGAAAGTTAGTCGTGCAAAATTGTTTATCTAAAAAAGACAGTTAACTACAGTAAAATGAGGCCTATTTATCCTGGAAATTAGAGTTTAATTATATCAATACTCACATTAATTATCTGCTCAACGTGGCTGTATGGTCATGCACATTATTGGCTCGGACGGCGCGGCTTGTGTGCTAAACAATAAAGCTTCATAAATTAATATGCTTAGCAGCTATAAATAGTGTTTGCGTTAGATGCGTGTGTATGAAGGGCTGTAGCATATGTAATTACTGTATCGTACATGCAGTTAATCCTATACAATGCTCGCTGCTGTCCATCTGTCAGACCCGCAAATGTGTCGTATTTCAAGCCGCTGTGGAAGAATTCTGGGGGATTTTTTTGAGGCAGGGATGCTGGTCATGTGATGTGTGTTTGCAGTGTGTGTTTCAAGTGCAATATAATGATTTAATATAATGATTTCGTAGAACACAAAGTGAGAGGTTTAGCAGAATGTTCATGCTGCTCTTTTCCATGCAATAAAAGTCAATGGGGACTTGGGCTGTCGAGATGCAAAAATAACAGAAAACACATAATGAAAGTCTTATGTTGTATATTCCAAGACTTTTGACCAGCTTTTGTGCATGAAAAAGACTAAAATTTCATCGAATACAGTGTAAAAATACAAGGTTTTAAGTTGCATATGGTATTTGGACTAATAGCCATTGTGAAAACATAACTTTAGAGAACCTAATAATAAATAACATACTTTAAAAGAATTGACTTTTTTTTTCAGACAGTTAACTGCATATTAATTGCAATTAAAATGTGTTATAGTTTAAATTTAGATGAAATTAGTAGCATCTATTTAGAAATGTAGAACTTAAGGGTGCTTTTGACTCAGTTAAGTTGGGCTTATTCACACCTTTTTATGTAATTTCAAAATTACTTCTATTGTCTTTTATAATTGTAGTGTCAAATGTCCAGACAAGTATTTATGTAAACTAAAATATACTTTAATGTCATTTCTATTGAAACTAGTATGTCATGTATTTAAATGTAATTGCAGTTACGTATTTGTAATGATGAAGTTGCAATTTAGTACATTTAAAATGCTTTAAACATAAAGTATTTTACATGTGCTTTTTTCTGTAAAACACAAAGTGAGAGGTTTAGCAGAATGTTGACGCTGCTCTTTTCCATATAATGAATGTCAATGGAGCTGTCAAGCTCCTAAAATACTAAAATAGCGACATAAAAGTACTCTATATTCCAAGATTTTGACTCGTTTTTGAATAAGAAACAGACTGAAATGTCACTGATATTCACAAAAAATCCCTCCGCCACAGTTCGTACATGTCACTTCCACTTATTCAAATTTCCACACCACGATCGGCTGTGAGACATGCAAAAACCTTCTGAAATGACTCGCTCGAGGGCTCAGTGGTAATCACTTGTGGATCAACCCTTATATGGTTACCAGCTCAGATCTTCAACCACTGGGCCACATCAACATACAAACAAATCATCATCTCTGCAACTTGTGGCTCATTCACGGTCATAATTGATGTTAACTTCGCATCACCTGTGGCCAGACTCGCTCCCCGATCTCCGTGATCCACCGCACCTCACACGAGACAGGAAGTAATGGCCACGTCGTGATTTGAGGAGCTGACTGATGGCTGTTCATTAGTGTTGAGATCCTATCAGATCCATCTGTCGTTCACACAGAGATTGACATTTGACATTTATGAGCCTTTTTTTTATCTTGATTCTAGATTTGCATAAATATAATTTAAATATAAAGCAAATGAAGGCAAGAGTACAGTGGTCTCGTAAAATACAAGGTCATCAGTTGCATATAGTATTTACTTGCTACATATATAACGTGCTTTAAAAAAATAACCTTAAGTGTGAACTGATTGACATGTTTTCAGATGTGTAATAATTTCCATTTATATTAAATATTAAATATAATGTGTATTAGTATTACACACAATATAATATGCAATAGTTTAAATTTAAATGCAATTAGCTGAACTTGAGAGCTTTTTTGAGCCTGTTAATAGGACTTTCTTAATTACTTCCACTGCGGAATGTTACTGAGAAGCATTTATGATATTTATTACTAAAGCATACTTTAATTTCATTTATATTAAACTCATATTTTGTATGTTTAAATATATACGATAACACATGTGTAACGATGAAGTTGCAGTTTAGATCAATTAAAATATATTGACTTTAAATGTGAAGTACTTTAAATGTTTTAATATGCACATCAAAACACAAGATACAGTACAACATAATGTAACAAAGATGTAACAATGTAGAACAAATATAATGTAACATTACAGAATATTGCATACAAAATAAAAAAACACAAAAAAAACACAACAACATGAAACAAAAAAATAATAACAAACAAAAAAAAAAAAAAAAAAAAACACCACAACGTGCGGCTTGTTAAATTGTTACATGTTGTGGCAACTTAACAGAATGAATATATAACACAACATATAATAACAATGTGCAGTTTAACATAATGTAACAAGCAACGTAACAGAACGAATATATTGGAATGTAACATAACGTAACATAACATGCATGCATGCATTTCAACATGATGTAACAAAGTGATTTAAGGTATGTAACATAATATGGCATAGCACAACTTGCGACATGTGACAAAGAGATGTAACATCATGTTAAGTTATATAACAACGTAACACAAAGTGATGTAACAGCATAACCGAACATAAAAAAATTCTGACATTCTAAAAAAAAAAACAGGCTTCATGTGGTAAAATTTAAATGAACTTGTGTTATTGTTTATATAAATTAAATCATGTAATAAATCAGATAAAATAAGTCTGCTAAGGTAACAACTGCACAGTTACAGCTTTTTACAAAATCATATTATAATGTAACACTGTACACTAACACTACGTTATGTGGCATATGGTAACATGATGTAACGGCATTTAGCAGCTTAATGTAATGTAACACACACCTATCCAGCCAAGACCACAGAAAGAACTAGAGCAAGCTAATAGAAATAGAAATAAAAAGACTGGTTAAATAGAATTTGCTGCATTGTAATGCAGAAACAAAAAGATTGGATAGATTGTGTCTTATTGTTTCCATCAAGTACTTGTCAGCATGAACACGTCTCTGGGAAATGATGAGATTGTATTACGACAAGTGATGCTCACATTTCTATAGGCGGCATCAATCATAAAGTTAGTCACTGTCATTGGGACTTTCCTCGTTATTTCAAATGATTTAACTACTGAACACGTAAAAAGGGAAGTGTGATGTTTCTGAGGAGAATTTTTAGGTTTATAGTTTTCATGTGCCAGCAAGATAGACACTAAAGGTTTTTTTTTGTTTTGTTTTGAGTTGCGATGAATGTAGGCCCTTCTGGCGGTGATGTCACAGTACAGTGTGCCATCTAATGAGGTGACGATGTCATAAATTCCTGTTTTTGGAGGCATGAGGTCACTGTAATCAGTTCATCCAGCCACACAGCATCACGTTATCCGCGGCTCTCCGTCTCTCTGCAGGAGGATGTGCGGGAGCGATGGACACTGCCGTTAATGGCTTTTTAAATGTCAGCGAATGTCATGGAACGATGAAACGGGAATCGGTTATCCCAGATCGAAGTGATCATCTCCCCCGCTCTCTTTCTTTCACTCGTGTTTCCTGTTCCTGTCTCTTTCGCTCTCTCTCTCTCCGTCTGTCTCACTGAAGGACTCCAGCACGCAGCTACGGCGCAACTTTCACCGACGCTGATGTCAGCATGATTTATACAGCAAACACACACACACACACAACAATAGAGGAGAGTGTGTGTGGCTGTTCTTACACCAGTCGTGTGTGATAGTGATTTATTGTTTGCTTTTGCTCGTGTGTGTCTCACTGCGTGTTTCCAGATTAAGAATTTTGCTTGTTTTTCTTCACCTTTTTAGTTTTTCCTCCTTTCATTTATTTACGTTTTTTTTTGTTTTACTTTTTCCTTTTATTATTTTCCTTTTCCAACCATTGGAACAACAGTAAATTGTGTGTGTGCTATATATATTTCTTTTATTTATATATTAGTTCTGTCAATTTATTAATCATGATTAATCGCATCCAAAATAAACGTTTTTTGTTTACACAATATATGTGTGTATTTTGTATATTTATTATGTATATATAAATACACACATACTGTATATATTTTGAAAATATTTACATGTATATACATTTATAACTATATTCTTATATTTATATTATATATAAATGTATTTAATATATAAACATATTTTTCTTAAATATATGTTTATATGCATGTTTATATTTATATATACATAATAAATATACACAGTATACACACATACATTATGTAAACAAAAACTTTTATTTTGGATGTGATTAATATACATGTATTACATATAATGTATACATGTATGTATAGGTATCTAATATTATATATATATATATATATATATATATATATATATATATATATATATATATATGTGTGTGTGTGTACGTGTATGTACAGTATGTATGTATATATATATATATATATATATATCTATATATATATCCTTTCCTTTCCTTCTTCTGTGTGCACTACCCAAAACAAATTCAGTATTCATAACCTTTTTTTTTTTTTTCTCAAGCATGTCTTCATGTGTCCTTCAGTAAAGCGGTTTCTCATAATGCCATGATTTTGCCATCTATAATTCATCATATTATTCATAACGTCTTGTATTCACATATAAGACATACAAAGTGATGAATTCCTGCAAATGTAATTATAATCTAACACATAAAATGAGAGCGAGAGAGTAATCCTGACTCCTTAGTGTTATCTTCATACTAAAATATGCTGCTTGCATGTGAATGGGTCTATTACTGTCCCGTCCTGCAAACCATATAAACACGTCCCGCTGCATTACATCCACACACATCTCAAAATCAATCATCAGCATCACTGCAACATTGATTTTGATATTCTGCATCTCACTACAAAGTAATTCAAATTATAGCTCTGACGTCAAAGTCTGTGAATCTTCCAGTGTGATTCGTCATATAGTGTAACTATAAGTATGTAGGTGTCGAGTGAATCATACTAAGAAGATATGGGCATATATATAGTAGAAGCAAATATGAACAGAGAATGAATATGGGACATCTGATCCCAGAGCAGGATTAGAGGAATATTATTTTAAGAATATAGGGTGTGATAAAATTTTCATGGATGTTTTGTGAGGTTTTATCAGGTTGCTTTCCCCTGATACAGCACATGTTGATGGTGTGACTGTCCCGGGACAGGATGTACATACCGTGTCACACTTTTATATAACCACACCTTAAAAAAACAATTAAATAATGCATTTCTGCAGTCCTTGCAAAATGTATAGCAAGCACACCTTCACATTATTAGGAAAGTATCATTCTGATTATATGCTGTCTCTCTCTGTGTGTGTGTGTGTGTGTGACTGTAGCAGGTACTGTGTTCCTCTTATAGATGAGTCCAATCGAGGGTCAGTGTCACGACACACACACACACACACAAAAAAAAAAAAAAAAAAAAAATGATTTTAATGGGCTCTTGTTTAATTAGGGGCACAGGGGAGGGTCAGTGTCACGGACACACACACACACACACACACACACACACACACACACACATACTCGGCCATGACTGTCATTATAGAGGGTCTCAAAGCTCATGCTAATTGCTGAAGATGATTTAATTATTAAGTCAGTAGTACCTGCTAATCAGCCAATCAGATGCAGCTGTGTGACATGCTTATCAACACCTGTTAGATTATAGAAATATCATTAAACTGCAGAAATTAGCCAAATAAATTTTCAGGAAGCAATGAAGTAGTTTATGATTTATAAAAGAACATTTAAAGTCCTCTTAATTTAAATTAGAATATGTCTGTGTTTTGTCACAAGCAATATAATATAATCAATATAAACATTATGTTTCTTCGTGTGTTTCTTTTTTGTTTCAGTTTAAAAATTCAATCTGAAACATGTTCAGAAATGCATGTTACTTCCATTATATGACAATACGGTGTTATTTCAGTATCCCTTATGAGTGTTTTTATGTTTTCCATTTCACTTTAATTTTTAGTAATTAGTACTGTGTATTTTAAGTAGTTTTTTTTTCCTGTCTATATAGTTTTTTATTATTATTATTTTAGTTATAGTTTTAGTACATCAATTTAAACTAAATAAAAAAGTTATGTTTTGTTTTGGTTTGTTTTTGTGTTTTTGTTGTTTTGCTTTGCATTGCATTGCTTTGTTTTGTTTTGTTTTGTTTTTTGTTCCAAGTAGCACATGTATTGGGTTTTCATTTTAGTTTCAGATTTAGTTTTAGTTAACTACAATACCCATGGAGACAAATCCAAGTATAACATTTTTACGATTGTGGACATCTTTTAATCAGCGTCAGCCCCTAAAGAAGCACCACTGCAGAGCCACTTCAGGTGTTGTGTATGATGGGTTGTTGGTGTGGTTCTGGCAGTGAAGCCCCGTCTCTGGGTGCCAGTCCTGGGAACGCTGACCTCTCAGCGTCTCTTTCTCTCTTCCTGGTTCAATCAATCTGCTGAAATCAAACCCATCAGGTCACCTTTATCATTCAGGGCATGTGTGTGTGAGCAGGATGAAACCCAATCTGCCACCGTGAAACGCTCGCCTATATTTAGTTCATCCATACGTTAACACATTTGCAAAAAAATATGCAGAGTTTCCACGGTCTGAAATTTTGCTGACGTGCCGTCAGTCAGAAGTCGATATCAATGTTAGCTTCCATATCAAGTCATTAAAAAACCTGCCCTTCATAAAACACAGCTTATAACTCAAAGGAGAGAGCAAAATTACATAGAGTGCATTACTGCAAAGCATTTCATGCATTCATCAATAATTTGACTACACAAACGTCCTCTACACTTTTCAAGTTATAGATTTTAAAAAACCGATCATTATACACAGAAATACAACAGCATATTTTAAAATATACACTGCTGTTCAAATGTTTGGGGTCAGTTATTTTATTTTATTATTTAAAGAAATTAATACTTTTATTTAGAAAGGGTGCATTAAATTGATTAAAAGTGAGAGTAAAGACATTTGTTACAAATTATTTCCATTTCAAATAAATAAATTTATTTAAACTTTTGAACTTTCTATCCATCAAAAATCCTGAAAAATAAAATGTATCCCAGTTTCCACAAAATATTTGGCAACACGACTGTATTCAACATCAATAATAATCAGAAATGTTTCTTGAGCAGCAAATCAGCATATTAGAATGATTTCTGAAGGATCGTATGACTCTGAAGACTGGAGTAATGATGCTGAAAATTCAGCTTTGATCAAAGCAATAAATAAAATTTTTAAATATATTCAAATAGAAAGCAATCTTTTTAATAGTAAAAATATTTCACAATATTACTGCTTTTGCTGTATTTTAGATGAAATGAATGCAGGCTTGATGAGCAGAAGAGAATTCTTAAAAAAAAAAAATCTTACTGTTCAAAAACTTTTGACTGCTAGTTTATATTCAAATAGAAAACAGTAATTTTAAGTTGTAATAACATTTTACAATGTTACTGTATTTTTGATAAAATAAATGCATTACAAAATACCAACCACAAACCCACAGTGTACTTATAATATATAAAGTTAAACGTGCATTAATAATGTTATTAATTATAAAAATTAAATAAATTAATTATTTAAGAAATATTACCATTTCTATATATAAATTATTTTCATATTACTACTTTTTCTGTGTTCAATAAATAAAACTTGCAGTGTTACAGAAATTGTAAAATATAAAAGCCTGCACTTAAAATGCTCTGAGGCCAAGAAGTGAAGTTCTCAACCCATTTTATTAATCTCAAAGATGCAGAACACAGAACATAAAAGCGGCATTTTAAGGTAAAAGCGAGGTTACTTAAATCAAACGCCATAAGTGCAAAGCCAAGCATCGTCGAGGCCCGAGATCTGAGCATATGAAACACATCTCTCTGCTTTCCACAGATCCTGAACGCAGTCCAGCGTTTTAAAAGCGCGGTGGCTGGCCAATATTCATTTTAGCCAGCGACTGCACATTAGCAAATTCATCTGAGAAATATATTACAGATCCAAGAGTAATGATGATGACTAATCTATAACATCATAAATCCAGCATTGTCAACCTGTCCCTCTTTCATAAGGGTGATTAAATTATTGTTGTGTCGAGGTGAAGTAATTTATTAAAAAGTGCCATTATGTTTATTTACAAGCCAAGTGCTGGTCTTATGCCAGTAATACCATTAACTGCGCTGTTGAGACCCATTATGCAATAAAATACACAATAGTAATTGTAAGATAACAAAGGCAGGGATTTTTTCTCTCTCTATTTTTCCAGATGATTATTGTGTTTGCAAGTGTTATTATGTTCTTTCAAAGCGCTATAAATCCCAAAGTCGTGTAAATCACTGGGACTTGCTGAGTATGAGACCTTTCTACAGAGTCCGGCACTTTATATGTATTGTGTTCATCTGTTTTCTTCAGTGAGATTCTGAGACTCTCGTGAATCAAAACTATCAGAGTGAACTTCCATTGGCCTGTTTTCTCGTTCTGCTCTTCCAATGCTATCCCACGACCAATTCGTATGTATTTTATGAGGTGGCTAATTCGTACAACCTCACTCATACGATTTTGTACGATAAATTTGTTGGGATTTATTTGTCTAGACCCCAGTGACGGGTAGGTTTAGGGGAGGGGTTAGGTGTAGGTCATTCATACAAATTCTTACGAATTGTGCAACTTGTAAAATACACAAAAAATCATATGAATTTATACGAGTAAGGTCATATGAATTCATACGAATTAGCCACCTTGTAAAACATGTACAAATTGCCGTGAGATGGGGCTGGCTCTTTCCTATTTGTCGGTTTGTACCACTTTGTAATCTTTCAAGTCAACATTCAATGCTTTGTCTTTTTATAGTTAAAAATGACCTCAGAAAAAAGGTATAAAACTGTGAATGGAGTGGTCTCCTTTCAAAAGGTGCTCATATGTACTCTATACACTTTAGTGGCCAATATGTACCTTTGAAGTACCTTTGAGATGCTAATATGCACTATTTATGGGTAAAGAAGGTACAGAGATGTACTTTTGTACTTTAGGGAAGCACCCCAATGATGGTTTTTGTACCTATTTTTGTAGTAGTTACACTCTCAGAAAGTACAAAAGCTGTCACCGTGAAGGTACCCAACAGTTTACTGTATTAAAAACTAAAGTATACTACAGTATTTATTACAGTTTATCAGTTCACTATAGTTAATACTACAGTATGTTGTAGCATTCATTAAAAAGTGTTGTTAATACTATAATATTTACAGTAGGCTATAATACACAGTATGTATAGTATGGTTCAAAAACACTATAGTATTTGCTATAAATTACTATAGTGTTTTTTCATGTGGGTAAAGAGTCCATATTAGTACCTTATAGGTACATAACGTATCTAAAGTGTACATATCCTACCTAAAAGATGCAAAAGATGCCGCACCAGTGACAGCTTTTGTACCTTTTTTCCTGAGCATGTTCTGTATATGCCATGTACGGCGTATAATTCTGCTCTGAATCACTGGAGACTTCAGGGAGACCCTGGATAGCGTGTGGTGGATGCTTGGTCACTGCTGAGTGTTCCTGCGACCCGTGTGTCGAACGCCAAATAATCCCTCGCTGTTGTTGCCAAATGTCAATGCAGTGCAAACAGGACAACTCTAAAAATGTTGTGCGGCTTAGCAATGGCGCTCGCTCTGATTGTACTGCACTCTGTTTGATGTGATAATTAAAAACGAAAGGCTAATATTGATGCAGAGATTAGCTGGAGTCATATTTGTCCAGGGATTATGGGGAATTAGATTATCTCTTGTAGAAGATCTCCCGATCGCAATCGCTGCCGCCTACGACAAAGCCACCGCTGCGTTTAATGATTTTTTGCCTTTGTATTATACACTTGCTTATTTCATGCTTTTATTTCCACACCCTGAGTTCAAACATACTTTTTTTATGTTGTTGTTGTTGCCGTCACAGATCAGTGTTTTCAAGTGAGCTCATAAAAAAACACTGAATATTCACGCTTTTGTTCGTCATTTTTGCAAACAGATGAAAACAGTCACCCTTTGCAAGGTGAGCATTAACATGTGATGCGACGGTAGCGAAGCAGCGGTATTAAATACATAATGTGCACATTTGAAAAAAAATATGCGTGTATAGATCTTACTCAGTGAAATACTGTATCCCACAATGCAATGCGCTTGATTCGACTTTCCATTTCCAGTGTGATGAATGACCTGGGGGTGATGGCCCCTTTTGCATTTCTGCAAAAAGCAAGTTTTTATTTAGTTATAAAGTTGTATTTTATAATAGTTTATTCATAATTTATTTTCTTATAATAAAACCATAAGTACTATATATGATAAATATATTTTAATATACTAATTTGTATATTAAAATATACTTTTTGTATGTAGTACTTATTATTGTTGTAGTCTACATAAATGATTATATATATTTATATAACCATATATATATATATATATATATATATATATATATATATATATATATATATATATATATATAGTATATATAGTTTAAAACAAAACTATTCATAATAATTTACTTATTTTATACATATTATATGTACTGTTATTTAGTATGTAGAATGTTTGCATTTCAAACACAGCCATGTTCTTAATTTACTGATTTAGTAATAATTTAGTAATTATTATTATTATTATTTAGTAAATTTGTATTTAATATTAATTTATACTGTTTATTTATATAGTGCTTTTTAAAATGCATATCACTTAAACAAACAGTAAACAGAAAAAAAAACAAAAATAATAAAAATATAATAATCAGATAAGAAATAATAACAATATTAGTATTGTTTTGTAATTATAAGCTTGAATTGCATAGCCTTGTATTACACACATTGTATTATACAAATACCAAAATATTTAGAATTACTTTATAAATATAAACATATATTACACAAATTGTATTACACAGCCATGTTCTCCATGTATTTAGTAATTATTATTTTTTTTTATAAATAATACTAGTTATTATCAATTAATAAGTGATCATTAAAGTTATGAGGTAGATAACGTGCGCGTTCTCCCGCAGATATCAGCTGCTGTTGTCAAAGTGCGAGCGGGATGTTTGTTAGCAGGATCTCGACGGATCTGGCAGCTGTTTCAGAGCCTGATCAGATGCTTGAGCAACACCCGGGTTCCCACGGGCCGCGGTGTCGAGATGCGAGGGTCCCTCCGAGGGATTAGGGCCCTTAAACACCACATTCGCTGCGGCTGGGAGAGAGAGAGCGAGCGCTGCGAGTGGAAATGCAGCTGGAAGACACCATTAGAAGGAACTGGGCGGCATTTGAATAAATCGAGTCATTAGGCAGCCGTTTGTGTGAGTGCCGTCACCACCTGACAGTCCCGGCGCGCTCGCACTCACTCGCGGTTCTTCACTCGTCTCCCGTCGAGCAGATTGGCTCGTTTGCATTCACCGGCGTAGCAGACGCTCGGAGAGACCCCCACCTCCTCTCCGTCCGTCCCTCGCCTCACAAACCTGTTTCCCTCCGCACTCGCCTTCTGGAGAGACAGATTCATCTCGCCACGCCTGCCTGTGCCTCCGTCTTTCATTTTTCATTTTTTATTTATCACATATGGCTCAGAAATTCATCAACATATGGATCCCATTGTTTGTTGCCCAGGCGGCCCTACTGTTATAGACAATAGCTGATGAGTTTGTTTGAACCTTGCGAGAGCCGTCACGGCTGTTACGGTCGCTTTGCCGGGTTTTCGCGAAGAAACTGGCGTTTCTCGCTGTATGTTTGGAACACAACTCGCAAAAACGCTGATGTGCACTGTTTTCATCTACATTAATATACTTACTGTAGCGCGTTGTCAACAAAATGATCATACGGCTTATTAATGCGCTGTGTTTTGGATGAATTATGTATCAAAAGCAGGAGGAAGGCAGTGGTGTGGAGATGACCGGAGAGTCTGGATGTGTGGTAGGCTATAGGTGGATGCATCATTCATGGACTTCGTTAAGTATGTTGTGAATCCTTAACGAAGTCTACGTGAAATCCGAATCGACCCGGTTTACGTTCCCGCTCTTATTGTGTGAGATTCATCCCTGTGTGTTATTGCGATGAAACTGAAGTTTGTTTTGGTTATATAAGTTGGGATGTTAATCTAAAACTTTTCTCGTTGGCTGATGATGTCACCCTCCTCCCTCCAGCCACCTGTCATACAGAGACGTCCAATCAAATCCCAGCGGATTCAGTCCAGTCCCACGACTGAAATACAGCAGAGTATGGAAGTAAAATTGGCTGTGAGTGATATTTCAGGTTGACTTCAACACCAAGCAAACAAATCTGAACAAAATTCACAGCTTTTAGGCCCACATATATAATATATATATATATATATATATATATATATATAGAGAGAGAGAGAGAGAGAGAGAGAGAGAGAGAGTTATAGTCATTAATATAATATCATATAAGACTGTAGGCCTAATAGCAGCTCTTATCACTTTAGCGCACAGCCTCTTGTGGGTTTTTCTTTTAACATACCGCAGCCCATCACAATATATGATTTCTCCTGATTTGTTTCTCATATACATATCCAGGAGATGTAGTTCTAATAAAAACGAGGATAAATGATGTATAGTCACAGGCGCTTTGAGTTTCAGGTGCTAATCTACAGCATGGAGTGATTGCAGAAACACGTCCCGTCGCAGCTGCTTTAGTTCTCTATTAGACACTGTAAACCGCTGCTTTCGCTGAAGCTAATTCTTTAGTTTGGTTCTTGTTTGGGGTGTTTTCTTTCCCGCTGAGGGGCTTCAGCACTTCAAAGGCAAGTTTGCTGAGCATGGTGTTCGCCTCAGGACCGAACGCAAACACGCCGAGTGTTTAACGGCTCAGACTTATTCACAGACATCACAGAGATGGACTAACACAGACTCCTCGACTGCGGTTTAGTAACAGACTAAGATGCGATGAGCAGAGAGACTTGTGCGGGTGAGAGAATGGCTAATTATCCAGCGTTTAATTGCATCGCACTACATCCATCTAGTTTTAACAAGCTGACAGAGGATTAGTTCATCTAAAAATGTAAATTCTCTCATTATTTTCTCAGTCTTGTGTTGTTTCAGACCTTTGTGGCTTACTTTCTGAAGTGGGACACAAAATGAGACATTTAGCAGAATGTTCATGCTGCTCTTTTCCACACGGTGAAAGTGAATGGGGACTCAGACTGTCAAGATGCAAAAAAGACAACAAAATGCATAAACCTGATAAAAGTAGTTTATATGACACATGAGCAGTGTTTAAGGTCTTGTAATTTGTAAGCTTTATGTGTAGAGACAGAATTCAATTTAAATGATTGTCCACAGAAAATGAGAAAACTGTTGCTTTTTGCTTATTTTTTTATTTTATTTTATTATTTTATTTTATTTCTTTATTATTATTATTAGGTTGCTTATTTATTTATTTATTGGTTTGTTTCTCACACAAAGATGCTGTATGGCTGTGAAATATAATGCTTATTTTTTTATTATTATTGTTTAGTTTTGTTTATTTTTTTATTTTATTTTTAATTTTTTTTTTTAAGTTTCACGCTCCCAGTCCCCTTTCACTTTCATTTTATGGAAAATAATAGCTTTTGTGTGTGGTCTTAATATTAAAAATTATACAGGTTTGAAACAACAGTGATGACAGAATATATATATTTATTTATTTATTTATTTATTTATTTATTTATTTATTTTTACGTTAAATTGCTGTGCCACTATATGTGTTAGCAAATTCAAATATTTAAAAAATAGAACATAAGGGTTGAAATGGGCAGTGCTTTTTTATTTATTTATTTATTTATTTAATTTTTTTGGATTGTAGTGAAACTGTACTCACTTACTGAAAACAGCATGACTAACTTTATTTATTTACTTACGACCGCAAACTCTTCTTTTATAAGACAACAGACTTTCAATATAAAATTTGGTATCTACAGTTTGATTCCATGGTTAATTTTTTTGTAAGATAAGGAGTAATTAACCTAAAAACAAAGAATTTCTATTTGCTCACCTGCATGTGAACTGTTCCTTTAAATGGCTGCATCTCTATGCACTGGTGACAAATCTATGAATGTAATAGTTTTGATAGGTATTGATTGGACCACTGCAGAAACTTATAAAGAGAGAAAAATGAGCTTGAAGACAGAACATGGCGGCAGGAGGAGCTCTGAACACGAGACCTAATGAGGAGGACAGTGACAGAGAGAGAGAGAAAGTCTCAAAATAAATAAATAAACGCCATTTCCACTGCCAGTTTAAAGAGCTCGTATTCTACACTTTTATAGCATTTTATTATTTCCCTAAAGTCCACTAACAAGGTTTCTTGCACCAAAAGTGTCTTAATTTAGTTTTTTTCGCAACTATTTTCTGCCCTCTCTCTGACCCTTACAATTAAACTGACTGTTATTGCCGCTGTTTCTTCTCCGTGTACCGGCGCACTTCACACTTCATCAGTGCTCAACACTCGTTTAGTAAGTTTATCCTGCCGCGCAACGCTGCTTTTTGACTGCGAGGTCCCCCATGGTCCAACTTTCCAGTTCTTCATGATTTACTGGATATAGAATATATATGTATATATATTTATGCACAATTTCTAGAGCTTGGCAAATGTATATTCATAAAATGTATAAAACTGCCCATGGAGAATATCATCAGAATATTTTTAAAGTCCTTTTCAAGGTCTAGAAATTAGACTTTATTTATCACCTTGTATATTCAGGTTTTAATAAATATGTCTCTTTTTGTGGTTTTAGCTTATTTAATGTTTGTTCTGTCTTATTTTAAAACATTTTAACTCATAAAAAACAAAAAAAATAAAAAATATATTATTATTATTATTATTATTATTATTTAATTTTATTGCAATTAAAAAAAATTACAATTACTGTTGCAGGTTAAATGATCAAACAAATAAAAAATAACATTTGTTTGATAGTTACAATTATAAAGTTATCTTTTATATTAAAATCCATCATGCAATAATATACACCTATAAAATAATACATGCTATGTGTTAGTTAGCGTCATGTATATAGTTAAGCGGACTTAATAAATGCAGTTTTTACAGCTTGAGCTTGTAATGATTACAAAATAACAATAACATTTGACAGTGTGTCAAATAGTATATTTGGCTTAAATATTATCCAAAGTTGTCATCAAATAAATTAATAATATTATAAAATCTGTGGAAGAAATCGCAATCTGTTTTGTAAACCTGTCAGTCGGCTCAGTTCAAGTTTGTCTTTTCACAATACATATTTCAAAGCAGCTTCACAGAAAGTACTTAACTACAATCAGTTTCTGCAGATCATTTTCTAGGTTTCTTGTCATCATCTATGGGCTACAACGTCTTTTCATCAAAGTCAAAACCTAAAAAATAAAAAAATAAGCTATTTAATTTGAACCCTGGTCTGTTTACATGCCAAACGCATTGTTAGAAGACAGAAAAAATTATTAAGTTGTTAAAAAATGTTTGTTTTTTTTGCCTCCTTAGAAACAGTCACATGATGGCGGTGAGACTGGAGTGTGTTGAACGTGTTGAACGTGTGTGTGAGAGAGAGAGCGAGCGCTCCCGTTCACACTGTTCAGTCTTGGTTGTTCTCAGGTGTGTGTGTGTGTGTGAGTGACCTTGGAGTGGCGGCAGTGCTTAAACAGTGTGTCAGCGAGTGTGTTGAAGCGTGTCTGTGCCGATTATGAATGTTTCATTACTGCCACCTCAGCCTTTAGCTGTGAGCTTTCCACTAAAGCACACTGACAAATCCTCTTTCTTCTCGCCTTTTTTACCTCCTCTCCCTCTCCCTCTCTCTCTCTCTCTCTCTCTCGCTCTTTCTCTCCTCGATGGCCCTCTTTTCTCTGCACTCGCTCGATTTCTGGTACTCTCGATTTTTCTTTCCGCAGTTTTTACGCCACTCGCTCTCTCTGATGAATCTCCAGACAGCGGGGAATAATTGTACTCGGGGCCGAGCGCTCGTTTTTCTTTTTGTTTGAAAGGCATGACAGGTACGACTTCTCCTCTGCTCTCTCCGCCCTCCCTTTCTCTCTTCCGCACAAAATAAGTCAAGGTTTACAAGGTCAACTCGTCTCGCGCTAAGCAGAGCTTTTCTCACTCGCAGTATTTCGACTAAAACGTCAAGAGACAGCGGAGATAAATTTGGAAAAATGTCCCGGCGCAGGCGGACGTACTTTACTCTGATTTCTGCCGCTTGAAATTCTCCTCTGAATGAATAAGAGAGCTTGTTATCTTATTGTCTTATAATAGCAGGCAAGCGCTAGCGCACTTCATCATGCACTGCCCTGTTGAGTGTGTAAAAGTATGTCACACACATGAAGGGAAAAGAGGGGCACGGCAGATTAGTATCTTCTTTCTGGGGTGTGTTGAAAACTCCCCGCATTCTGAAACGTTTCTTTGACGACAGGAAGTACTTGCGCAAGACCTTTGATATAAATTCAGCTAAGATCTCTCAAAGGCCTCGTTCAAAACAAGTAAAACTGTCTATAATCAATCTAATCATTCATGTTACCAACGTCTTAGAGCAGGCCTCTAAAGATTTTGCTCTTTTTACACACAAATGGTTCACCCAAAAATAAAATGTTATATACAGTATGAATTCACGGAAGTGCATACAAACTGGAAAAAAGTAATAAAAATTATATAATTGTTGTTGTATTTTTGTATTTAAACCTTTTTTAGCTTTATAATCTGATAAGTTCTCCCTTGTATTTTTGAGCCAGGTGTATTTTGAATGCATTTTTATATATTTTTAATTATTACTATTGTTTGTAAGCAAGTTAGTGAGTACATCAATAAATAAGCAAAGATCTCTGAAAGGCCTTGTTCCAAACCTAATTAATCTAATCATCATTCAGTAGTTAGCTTTTTTTTATATATATAAAATGGTTTAGAAACCATTTTAAGTCAGAAAATGGTAGTAAATTTTTTAAATTATAATTACAAATAGTTAACAAGTAACACATTGAATTAAACAGGACATTTCTAAGTATAAAGAATGAAATGGTACTTTCTTGTAACGCTTACTCCAATAAAAAACTTTTTTTTTTGAAAACACACAAAGAGAAATTTAGCAGAATGTTCATGCTGCTCTTTTCTCTAAATCAGTGGCTGTCAACCTCTAAAAAAGAACCATAAAATGAATCTATATGACTCATGTGTTATATTATAGATTTGTGTGAGGAAAAGACTGACATTTAGGTCATTATATTTCTATAGTTTTTGGTCATTTTTTGAGCTTGGGAGCTTCAGTGTTCGATTTCACTGCATGTAAAAGAGCAGCGTGAACATTCTACAAAACAACTTTTGAAATAATAAATCACACTGGTTTGAAGGCGAGTATGGTTCATTTTTGGAGGAAACTATTCTCGCTGGACTGAACATAGCAAGCTGTTTTCATTATTTTAAATCTCACCCACAAACTTCGAAAAATAGATTTACTTACTAAACAGAATATAAATGAGTCTCCTATAAACAGCGTCATGGTGCGCACTACCTCTTAAGAAATGTATTATCTCGTCATAAACTTCTCTCGCAGTCAGCTACTGGATTTCATAAAACTAACATTGACTTTATAACGGCTCTTAATAAATATTGACCTACATTTTAATCACATGCTAATCTCGAACGCTGGAGAGGTGACAGTTTATGGATGGCCGTGGATCATAAATTTTCCAGGTCGCATCTCTCTATCGAGTGTATCTGTTCCTCCGAGAGCCGTACGATTGATCATATTCATTAAAAATATCTACACACTTTGGCATTTCACAGCCCACTAAGCCTGTGTAAGTTTAAGAATAAGATGTAATTGTTCTCCTCCAGCCAATATTCATTTCAATAAACCACTTGGATTAAAAGATTACTGTGCTTGGATGTGTTTTAAACAGGCTACAGTGTGTGTGTGTGTATGTGTGTATGTATATCTAAACATTTTTCATGTGATATGTTAGTACTAGAACAATTAATTACACTATAAATGGTTCTAAATTTGGGTCTTCGGCATTGAAAAGTCCTGCCATAGACAATTTTATGGCAAAAGCACATTTTCATGTAGTAAAATGGTCCGTTCAATGCATTTTCCCTCTACTTCCTGTTGGTTTTGCATACTGAAATTGTTTCCGAAACACTAAAATCATATTCTTTTTATATTTTTAGCAGCATATTCACCAATAAGTGCTTCTCTAGCCAGCTGTCTCAAAGCTCTCCTGCGCTATTAAAATCGTGTTTCACCGCAACCCAGGCGTTTCCAGAAACCTGCATCCATGCCACCGCTGAGCATTGTTTAAAGCCATGGGGTATTGTGGAATAGAATGAGGTCGACCAATCTTTTCAAAACTAATTATAATGTTTAAAAACCTAAACACCAGAAGCAATATTGGGCCAATAAAATGGAATTAAAAGCTCATTTCTGCGGGGTAATTGCACCACGCAGTGCTGATATTAAACACCTGGCATGTGGCACAGCTCTCCAGCCTGTCTGCGCTTCTCTCAGATGTGCCGCCCATCCTGGAGCGGGAACCGGACATGTCAGTACGGTCAGAATCCAAGCAAACAGGTCAGAGAACAGGCATGCAGCGTGGCTTTGTTACAGGACATGATGTCATACTGCCTCTCTTCCCCTATTTAAACAGGCAGAGGGAGCGGGAGAGTGATACAGATTGAGTGTGTCGTTGTAAATGGGGGTAGATTAAGCGGATATATTGTGAGTGTTCAGGGAAAGGCTTTTGGTTACAGCCAGGGCTGTACATACAGGAAGTGATGCAGACATATACTGGGGGTCAATGGGAGATCCGTTTACCTCTGAAAGTCACCTTTTGTCTTGCATCACTACATTGGCCTGTACTGGACAGGACCGCGTAATGCTTATCAGCATATCAGTAACTCTGAAGTTCTTTATATTACAGTTTACCTCGGAAATGCGGGTGTATTTGCGTTTTTGCTGCTTAGATGGTACGTACCACAACCAGACGGTTATTTCAAGCTAAACACAGAGAGGAAAGCCAAGAAAAAGAACCAAAGTTAAGTAATTAATGATATATAACATTGTTATAACACCCAGAAGTTGAATGAATTGTAATACTAAGGTAAATGCAGAAAAAAGGTGTCATGGTACGTATCCATATTAAATTATTGTCATCTCTGAACTTTTTTGGTAGTTGTGTTGCTGTGAAATATAACTATGATTCAAGTTAGATTTGTGTAAACAAGGTGAGTTGGTGTGTATACATTTTTGTTTCCAGGATCAAGACTGGCCTTTGAAAAACGGCACACTTGCCCGGTGTGCTGAAAGAAAAACATTGATTTACTATCAAATGATTCCAATACAATGATCAATAAGGCTCCGTTGAAGAAACAAGAAAAACATCCACTCATGAATCTTCCAGTGCCTCAGACACAAAGGCCTTCTTGGCAGGACATGCATGGTTATAGAAGCAGTTGAAATCATTTTTAGCAGGTTTTTGCACAGCGTCTCTCTGGGATTTGGGAAAAGAAAGCTTGGATTTTACTTTAAAGGGGTCTTCTTGATCCCTGACTTGTAGGATAAGATCTTTTTGAGATTGACCTTTACTTGCCTGTCTGTCTTATTCTGACTGCCTTTTTAGATACTGCTGACCTGATCTGAACACTCTCAATCAACTATTATCTAGATTCCCAACCAATGACTAGTTCCCAAATAGCTTAACCCTGTAGTCTAGTTGTATATTTGGCTAATAAACTCTTGCGAATCTGGATAACAACTAGTATTTCCAAGACATCATTGGGGCCAAACTTGGCACAACTCTGGAGGCAATGCTGTTGTTTTTATTATATGCGAATCTATGCCTTGGGGAGAGCAATATCACCAGCGTCTGTCTAGACCCAGCTGAGCATTTGCTCGTCCTGCTGGGGAGGCAGAAAAGGGTCATAAAACCCAAATGATGGCCACCCAGACTTCCCCGAAGGCAGAGGGGATTGAGCAGAGGATGCAACCAACATGGAGCCAACAGTTTTCCAGAAGACCTCGAGGCGGAAAGCTCAGATGCCCTGTCACCTGTGGCACACTGTCAACATCATTTAGTGCATGTTATTATTGGGTATTGTTTGTTCTGGGTGCATTTAAGACACATTTAGAAACCTTTTGTGCCCTTTTTGTAGGTCAGATGATTGTCAATCTTGGCCAAGTTGCTCTGTGTGGCTACGATGAAGAGTTGAGATTCTCCCAAAGCTTGCTACTGTCACCTCTATAGGTCATAGATAGTCGAGAGGTTGGTAAGAGATGGAAATCAACGCAAAGATGTAGTGCAGATCTACCGCTCCTCGTAGATCTGCAGATTGATGCTCTGATCAGACTTCTTCCTTGCGGTAAGGATAAGCCGGCACCTTTATCTGTTTGAAATGTGCTTCAGTGCTAGGCACTAAACATAATATCAGACATCGCGGATGTGTCCTACAAGAATCCCTCTAGTCCCCTGGATAAGACCTTGCAGAGCAGTACCCTTGTTGAGACTGGAAACTGGAAGCTTTCCTATCTATGTTCAGCCATTTGCAAACAATTCAGTATGTGACACCTGGCTGGCCCAGAAACACTACATCTGTGTTCCCACTTTATCTCCCGTTATCCAGGATCGGGGCGGTCCCACCGGTTCCCACACATACACAAATGGTTTAGTGCCACTTCAGGTTTACATGCCTCACATCATTAGCTATCCTCCCTCAATCTCAGACAAATAACAACCAGTCTCTCCTCAGACCCCCCCCCCAACTCTGTTTCTCTCCCTCCATCAGGGGCCCATTCATTACACGGTGACACTTTTACTGCCTCTACCTCTCCCAGACCTCTCTGGAGAGAACAGATAGAACAAGAAAGAGAGCGCGAACAGGGAAGAGACTGAGTGGAACCAGAAATAGAGTGCCGCCCCACCTCCAATCCCACACGCTCAACTCGAAAATATAGAAGGAAGAGCTTGTTTGTTTATGAGTGCCATAGTTTCAGTCTTATCCCTGGGATGGACAAGGAACACCTCGTCCATCTTTCTGTATCGTACACCAATCCATGTGTGCAATTCTGGCATTGCATCATGGTCTCTTTATACAGTGTGTGTGTGGGAGCAAACACAGATAGGCCACCTGCACTGAGAAGGGTACACTGTCTACATGTACATTACGCAACCCTGTTTGTGCAGGAGAGTATGTACTCTGAGCATTACACAACCGGTTCTTCAAATCACATGCTGGGTTGCACTTTTCGCACATGTTGGGAACAGATCAAGCTTATATTTTGTACATATTTTGACACACTAAACCAGATCTGTATTGCATTTGTGTTGAAATGCCGTCTGATTTTCTGGTGTGCTAGAGTTTTTATCCTCGTCTGCTGGTCCAGGTTATTGATTTCATTGGCCACACAAGCGTGAAAGGGCGGGACAGGACTCCTTTATGATTGGTTTCTTGATGTGTCAATTACTCTGTTGGAGCGAGTAATGCGTGTGACAGGCCGTTTGTTTATGGAGTTGTTCCGGGTCATGGTCAAAGCCTCGTTAAACACACAGGCAAGGAAGGGTTCAGCTCATGTCACTCCTGGGGAACTCGCTCACCCCTGACGCACAAGAGAAGTGCTCTTCACTGGTCCTGGAATATAAAAGACTCTTCCTAATTTAGTTATCCCAATGTGCGCATAAAAAAAGTAGTGTAAAAACATTTTGTACTGTATGCTGAGCATGCATCATTTATTAGTAGTGATGTCTATGAACACAGTTTTAAGCCAGTTCTTCTCAATGACTTTGTTGAATAAATTCTCACTTACTCAACTTTCAAGTTAAAGCTGTGAGGTCAGTTTGACGGCATAACTTAATATTTGACGCAAGCAATCCAATGTGATATTAAACTATATTTATTATTATTTGTAACTTAAAAAAATCATGAATGGATAGGTTAATCATTTTTTAACTTGAAATTAATAATCCTAAACTGATTATGAATCAAATGCAAAAACAATTAAAAATGAATCTTACCAGCCATATACAAAGAATACGTTATATCATGTTTAAATTTTTAAATAATTCTCTTTTTCTCTTTCTTTACAGACAGTGTAACACTGGAATGCTTCTGGCTTAGGGTGACCCATGGCTCCAAGACTGCCACAAAGCACAACCTCTCCAAAATTCACCCCTGATGAAGACAATGATGAGGAGGAGGAAGATGATGGAGGACTGAGAGAAATCAGAAACTCTTTATCAACCTGAGTGCCCTTCCTCAGCCTTACCCACAATCCCCTTCTACTGACTCTACCCTGATTTTACAGTCAGATGTCTCGCCAACAATGAAAAACAAATTAGGAAAGCCTTGAAACATCCCTGCATGCTTGATGATGCAGTCCAGACAATAAAAGGAATTCAAAACGGAACTTCCACCAGATATTTCCAGACCAGGTGGACTCTTTCTGTCTCTCTGTCACTGACGGCCCTCCGGTTCTCGTACCAGATGCTGTTTTATTGTACTTCACATTAGCCCAGCATTTTATAAAAGGTGGTTGGGAGGCTCTAGCCAGATGGGGTAAAGAAAGAAAACAGCATTTAAATTCTTTCCGAACAGCATCTTGTGTATATTGTGTACAGGATATGAATACAGGCTTATTCTTAGCAATTTGAAGACACCATGTTTGTAAATAGTTCACAGATTGTACATTTTCCTGCATTATGTCTTTGTAGGTTACACCATTCCAACATTTATTCAACATTTTTATCTGTACAGACACAAAGCTTGACATTGATCTTGAGTATTTATATTCTGTAAGCATCCATTTAAACCATATAGACCCCTCTTAAGACAACTCAAATGTTATTGCTTGTTAAGGAGACATTTATAGAGTGATCTAGACCTAGTTAAACCCTAATGCCGGATTGAGTGACTACGCCTTTGAGAACGAGAGAAACACAATTGAATTGCATCTCTCGCTGTCTCTCTGCATCTCTTTATCTGCTGTAGAAATCCCAGCCCATGTGGTTCTAGTTCCCGATTCCCAGATAACTTCCAAGCTTGATTGCCAACGTCCTTGTACAGTTTTTGAATTGCATCTTTTTTGCCCCTTCAAACAATGATTATCTTATGCCTGAATCCTCTACATAGCTGTGACATTCATGTAGGTGACCCTGCGAGGGTCGCGGGGCCAGGAGGGGTCAGAGAACCTGAGGGGGGGTGGATCTCTCCTGGATGAGCCTCTCGCTGAGTTCCCAGAGGCTGAGGGCGGCCGTAGGGTCCTGGGCCTGCTGAGAGGGCAAGCAGCGGAAGCAATTGTTGAAGTACATCCCTCCGATACCCTCCAGCTCTGGAGCCACGGCGCAGTAGACTGTAGTGGCCGCTCCCTGTTGCTGTGGATACAAAAATGAAAATATCAGAATAAACTGAAGCAATGTGAGCAAAAATAAATACTGTTGTTCTTGTATGGAGCCTGAAGAACTGGGTGACACTCTTCAAAGGTTCGGGGCAATACCAAAGACACCTCTAATCATCTGAGACTTGCTTTTTTTTCCCCCTAAAACTGATCCTGAGAAGGGGGTGCTTCACAGACTTTCAAAAGACACCATGGGATAGACTGTGAACTTGTTCAAATGGAGTTCCTGTTGTACTCGTACATCAGACACATGGCTGTCAACAATCTGCATGCTGTCATATAGGTATCTGCCAAATACTAGTCTAGGAACCACCGAGATGAGCTGGTTTATGGTGGAAGTGTTCAATTCTGGCAAGTTCTATAAAAGCTTTTAAGGTGGACTCAAACCTCTTGCTGTCTGAATGCTGTATCCTCTCTAGGGTTCAAAGGTTAGCAGAACAACCAAGCGACAACAATAGCAATGACATGCCTTGCCGTTATCTCCTCTGTAAGTAGGAAAAACAGGATATAATATCTCAGAAACTGGAACTGAGAAGCACTCAATTGGCAGGTTTATTGTATATCTCTTGCACGCCTGCCAAGAATCACAGACAATGATCAACACACACACAAAAACAGTATAGTTGTAGATACTGTACATAGCAGAAAGGAAGTGCTTTGGGGAAGTCTTGTAAAGACGACTGTGGGGAAGCCTGCCAAAACTGTCCATTCATCTCATGTCAAAGGGATTTCTGGATGTCACCGAGTCAATGGGGACTTTCTGTCATTGCTGGAAAAGGCATCTTCACACACAAACACAAATTTAAATCCTAAACAAGGGATCCAGCACAAAGATATCCAATGAAAGGGTACCCAAGTTGGAGACGTATACCCCAAATCCCAATATCCTCTGTAACGAATGCATAAACGGTCAAGCCCCATGAAAATCTCTGAAGGGCCATTCACACTGACAGCGTTTTGAAGCAACAAAGCAACCGGAAGTCATTTGTTGATTTGACACGACAAGGCCGACAAATACCATTGGCAAGTTCAAATTAGGTGACTACCAATGCAGATACACAGATACAACTACTGCAGTTGCTATTAGGACTTTGGCAAACTCCAGTGACTTAATCGTTTTCAGTGTGAACCCCTTTTAAGACAGAAGGCAGTTACTTGAATTTCTTTTTTAAAATGTAAAGGTGAAGTCAAGGTGTAATTTTGGCACCAATCTAGCCAATACAAGTGAAATTGCGCAAAACAGTCCTCCATTCTTCCATTTTTCGAAAAAGAGTTTGTCTTCAATGTCACACCATTGGTTGAGTAAAAATTTGAAATGTTGGTTTAAGACTTAACTAGTTTAAAATCAGAGTGGTATCAGTGTTCAGCCACGGTTCAAAGGTCAGCCTAGCAATCCAAACCCCTCACATTACTGAATTGCTCATGAAACGTCAAAACCACTCATTTGTGTCCGATATGCAACATGTACGCCCCCAGTCATGCCTCTTTTAGTGTTTATTTTGTTCATGGCCTCGGGTTTGATTGTTTACACAAAAACAAATGACTCTTCACGTCTTACAGACGCTCTGCACTTTTCCACATGAAAGATAAGCGGCAAATTTTTAGGGATGGTTAGTTATCCCGGGGTTTTAACTGTCTTGGGGAAAGAGGGATGAAGATTTAGAGGAAAAGAAAAACATGTCAGACAGAATTAGAGTTGACGTGCAGTTCAAATGTTTCCAGACTCCTCTTATGTCCCTCCTCTCACAGAAGAAACCGTCCTGTGCTACTTCACACGCAACTCCTGCAGGAAGTTAACTTCTGTGAGATGCACATGAAATAGATGGCTGCTTTATCTTCAAATAGTGCAGGAGCGTCTCAGATCTGAAAAAAAGTGCAGGGCAACGTTAAGGAGATCATCTGGCAGACGTTTACAGGGATGTGCACCGATGGCCAACTCTTTAAACGGACGCAAATACACACGCGTCGCAACAGTACAAAGACTTTGTCTCATTTAAGGAGCCAAATCAACAGCTGTAGCTCAAGCTGGCAAAGACTGTGACAGAACGCTTGTTAGATACACACGCACACACAAACTCGCAGGAAGAAAGCCAAGGCTGTAGCCAGAAATTCAGCGAGCGAACTTCACGCGCTCATCCCCATTTAGTGTGTTTTTCTGTATCTGCGTGTGTCGGACCAAGCGTCTTTTGAAGTACACAGATGCTGCATGTTGCTTTGGTTAGCGCGGCAATAAACATGACATCAAAAGGATGGATCTTTCTGGAGTCTTACCTGCTTTTGCAGTGATAAGTTAATACATATTTGAAGCTGGGAATATGAAAGGATGGAAAATGTCACTCAACCCCTCTAGCGAACCCAACACAGTGAGTCAGTATGCAGAGATGCACTTTATGGATTCACTGCTCTTGTAATTACATTTAATGTTGTCATATGCACAAAAAAAGTGTTCAAAGCTGTGTGAAATTATTTCCCTGGTTATTAAGGTGAGGTTCTAATAAGAGAATCTGCTAGACTTGTCTTAGCTTTCGATGAGCTCATTAGGAAAAACAAATGTGCACTGAAATCCAAACCCAGAATAAAGGTTTAGAAACCATATAAATGGCCTGCAAGTATTGATTTTTATAATGTCCCAATATTTTACATCTTTATGGTCACATACATGTTTTAAGCAGGTATGCTAACGCTAGGCTCCACGTTTTTATTTTAGCAGGAAAAAAAAAAAAAACAAGCAGCTTAAACTAGCCTGAGGTGGTTCAGCTCATCTTGAACACCTGACCAGGCTGGTGTTCATCTGGTTTAACTGGTTGGCCATCTGCTCTTCTGGCCTGACCAGCTGAGAAGTACCCAAAAGCAGATAATCAGATTAGCCCGACCACTGAAAACCAGCTTGGTATCTAACAAACCACTTCAGGCTAGTTCAAGAAGTGTTTTTCAGCAGATTCTTCATTAGAATACAGTACCCACCAGCTCAAAGTTAACACTAATACACTCCTCACGAGTGCACATGCTCCATTGCAGTTGCCACTTGGTGCTGCTAATGCCTTCTGTAATGACGCACTGTGAAGACTAGCATGACTGAGATTACCAGCGCTAATGGATGTGGAGCGTGATTTCAGCGCTGGATAGCATGCTGCTGTCCCTTAGCCAAACAATGGGCTGAAATGAATCAAAATCCTCTTCCAAATGTGCTTTAGCCCATTTCCAAAGCCTGCCTAGACTTCCTAGTGGATGTTAGATGCAGGGAGAACACATGGTTAAATCCCAGCAGCCCCACATTAGAGCTGTGCCAAATGAATGGGGCTAACGCAGAACTAGCAGTTAGCTTATGCGACTTTATTACAGTAATCGCCATCTGAATTACAGCTTAGAGCGTACAGTCGGCTTGATTGTTCAGTTGGGATTTAGTACATGTGCTTTATTAGAACTCTGAACATTGAATACATTCCCATCAAGCTTTCTCAGATGCATCCTCACTAAATATAGATCTGCGATTGATCTATTGAGGCTCTAGACTGGAACACCATTTCCTTTATCCGTTAACAGCGGGACAATAATAGCGTTTCTAACCATGAGCCTCCTGCTTTGGTGTATTTAGCTGAGGGAGATGGTGAGATTGGATTGTCAGACTGAATAAGAGAACATGGATCTTATTGCCGTTATGCTGAACCTCCTGGCACTTGACCCTGATGGCCCTTTTGGGCAGATAAGCTTTATGATAAAACGCATTAACATGCTGGACCAGGTACTGCTCGCATTTATCAAGAGCTCAGCCCAGAAAACAGAGATAGCGAGAGCTGCAGATCAGTTAAAGCAGTGGTTATCAACTGGTTTCGCTTCAGGACACAAGATTTATCATTGGGCATTAAGGACGTCCCAACACATGACTACAACTGTCTGTTGTACAAAAGTCTTTGATGCTGTATTGTTTTATTAGTGGTTTCCCAAACATGAGGATGACGTATGATGTTATCTGCCTAATTTTGCTAGCTTTTACCAAGAGAACCACAAATTTATTTGGACAAACGGGCTTTGACGCCAACAATTTTGGCGCCAACATTGTTTTTCCTTTCTGTCCACAATTTGAACAAAAAATGGGTTGAGAGCCACCAGTTGAAGAACCACTGAGTTAAATACTGCAGTATTCAAACTTCTACGAAAACACAAACCGCCGAATCCGTTTGATCATTTTTGCAGCAATACTAACAACCAAACCAAAGCAAATAAAACAAAGAGCAACACTTAAACGCTTCCTCTGTCAAATATAATAAAGGCCGAAAATGGACACAGCATACCATTCACTCCAAAGTCATGCAATAAGTCCATTTGTCACTTTTACGTGCGTAAATATCTAATGTCTTCCTGTATCAAATGCAATTTTCAATATGAAACCTCATGCATACAGATCCAAATAAGTCATTTTGTTTAGCAATAAATAATTGAGATGATAAAACCATGTCCTAACCAGGTGGAATACGATAAAGCAACATGCTTGGTTTCTACGATTTTTCGTCTAAAATCCTGCTCTTCATAATTGTATATTTACCTTTAAATATGCTCGTAGTGTCTGGTTAGCGTGCTTCTTTTTGATTAATACAGGTGCTTAATATTTCCAGAAATGATATACAATTTCACGCCTTCTATTTGTTAAACCCAGGAATGGTGCCCCCATCATGCACACCTGGTAAAATCTGACTGTATCTAGTGTACAAATTGTGATTTAATTCCTCTTTTACCATCAGTATTAAAGTCCTGTGCTGGCTGAGCGTTTATAGTTGGCGGACATAGTTTTTTCCTGTAGTTCTGGTGTCACTATACACCGTGAACGGACATGATCCTTTTTCCATGTAGTTTCTCCAACACCCTCACAATGTAGAGTATCTGTCATATAGAGCATCACGTTATAATCAGCAGAGAAAATCACTTGAAAGTGCAAGTTATGACCTTACTGGGTAAGAGTTATATCCCTTTGTTTCTAGAAAGGTTGTGTTGAATTTTCTGTCATTGGTGCATGTAATAGGTTAAGAAAAATGGTGTAAATTTTCCCGTCATCGGTCTCATGTTGTCGTGAGCGATCTGTCCACCTCTGCTGTCAGTTCCTCTGTGTTGTACATACATCTGTAAATATTGAACAGCTATGCATGCTGACACTCTAGCAATTGTTTCAGGTACTTTTATAATCAAAAATGCATATGGCATGTGCTAAAAAAAATATAAAAAAAAGTGAATTGAGAAAAAGTAACATAATAAAACGATTGGTCAAATAAACATGATCTCATAAACCGATGTGAAAAAATGGTGATTTTTTTTATTTTATTTTATTAGACTTTGTTTTTGTTATAAGCAATTATATCTTTGGCTGTCATTCCCAGTGTCTTTTCTTGTTATCCTTCAGACATTTTTGTAGGAGGGTTGAGGCAAACACGATATCAAAATGATATTGGGTAGGGAGGATGATCAATGTTAATTGTATGGATTTTGAACCATGGCCCTACATTTCAAAACCAAACTTCATATGCTCACAGAATAACGATGTGTATTTTATTGGTAATTTATTCTGTCTGTATCCTGGTTTTCTGACTGTAACAACCAAACAAAAGGCAAATGTCTTTTATTTCAGCACTTTTTTTTGTACATATCATGTATCTTGCTATATTCTATTATATGGCCATGAAGTGATTGACTTCAGCGATTCCCAAGAGTATTGCGATTAGTTTTGCCTCAGCCCTATGCAACAACCTGTACATTTATAACCAAACCAGAGACTATTCTATGAAGGAGATCATGGATCCAATGGAGGAAGAGGGACTGTTTTTTTTAGGAATGTTTATTTTCAATTCATGACGACCATGATAGTTGGAGGTGTCTGATTTTTAATCTGTGCTAAAGATATTTTAAATTTAATAAATAATCATTGTAACAAGATGTTCAGTGGTTTGGTTCTTTGCCATGATGTGTTTTTTAATTTGGATGGTTTAGTGATATTAGAGTAAATTGGTATATGTACAATACATCAACCTCGTCATTGTGCCACGTAATTATTTTATATTTTCGTTTTTTTACAATATTTTCATACATTGTATTGTTGACAGCATTCTTCAAGCTCAATCCTGTTATCATGTTATTGTAAGAAAAATATATAAAAAAAATTCTCTTTAATTTGTGGGTGAAATGTGTTTATCAGTTACAGCAAACCAGCAATTTGTCGCAAACTAACAAGCCCATATTTATCGCCCATATTATGTTATCCATTTTCGTATAAAGTGCATTTAAAGTATGTTGTATATTTATGTATGCTTATATTTTTATATTTACGAAGTAAGTAATTTTTAATGTTAATACATTTACTTTATTTCTTTTTATGAAGATTTAATTAGATTAAGACAAGAAAATAATTAAATCATGCAAAATATTAGTTTACTGTGTGTAGGCATCCAAATTCTTATAATCCTCTTATAAAACAAATAAAAATAAAACTAATCATATAATATATAGTTTGATCTCCAGAAAAGTAAACGCCCCTTTCATTTAACTTTTGTTAAAATAATAATAATAATAATAATAACTTAAACCTTTAGTTTGTGGTGTCCCCTAATAATTATAAATAATTATTAATATAAAACAAAAAATAAATAACATTTCGCTACTTTTATCCAAAACATCTGACTTTTTTTTTATTGCTCTATTATGAATTGCATAAAAAAGTGCAGGCCATATTCATAATTATATTTATCTTGTTCTTGACGTCTAGTTCTTGGGAGACATTTTTTGGTCAAATAAAAAAATTACAGAGTTTCACAGATCTTGTTTGTCCAGTTTGAACCTCCCCCATCCAAACCCCCAAAAGTCGCATCTCTATCACAAAAGAGCGTGAAAAACCAATCCTGACAACATTTACGCAGTTCCTCTTTTTCTTTCACCTCTCTCTCCATCTGTTTTTCTGTCTTTCCCCTCGTTTTTGTTTACCTTGGCATTCAGTGGCGGTGCTCTCAGCGAGCCGACAGCTCATCTGAGCGTGCTCCAGCCAGCTGTGAGGGGGACACTGGGTAAAGAGTAAACAGCCGCGATGGCCATTCTTTCTGCCCAATGAACCGCCGGAGAGAGGATTTACACCACAAAACACACTTCACAAATTCTGAACACACACACACCTCCACGGCCCGTGGCCCGAAAAACAGAGGAATAATGGTCCTTTCAGAGTGCAGGGGCTGGGATTGAACCATCTCCTCTCCCGAGGAGAACTGCGATAATGTACACAGTCATAGAGCAAACAGATGAAGCATGCAGACAACAATATGGTGCATCTACACTGAAACTGTGAATAGCCTGAAAATGAACAGGAACAGACCTGGAGGTCAAGGCAAAATGGAGGTCAAGGCACAGGAAAAAAGTAGCTGGAGGAAAGAATAAACTTAGAAAAAAATATAAATCAGATCCAAACAAAGGATTAACCATTTTAAAGATGCAAAAATCTTCTAATTTTAAACAGAAATCACAGTCCTAACACATAATTCAAAATATGTATTAACACAGTACCTATTTTTACATACTTATTTAGAATGTATAATGTGCGTATATTATGTATGAGTGTATAAGGTATGTCAGACTCAAACCTTCGTCTCCTATATCAGCGCAAGAGCTCAACACATCTTTAGCACAAGTGCTAAGCTCTGCGTCACAGCTCAGAACAGATCACGATTTCAACAATTTTATGCTAAAAGGTGAACAACAAAAACACCTAAACTGGACAGAGTATTTCAGTCTCACTGTTGTCCTCTAACAGACGAGAATCTTTCTCTTCACCTCCAGAAGGGAAGGATGGTAAAGGATGATCAATGTGCGTGCAGGACTGCCAGTGAATGAGGCTTGATGATTACACTCTCGTATTCTTTTGTCAGGGCCATAAGGTAGCAGGACCTTGCCCCACCACATGCATTAAATCCTATTAAAATCGCCTTCATTATAGCGGAGGCCTGTGTGTAATGGAATGGGGAAAGGCGCCCTCCGTCTCCCCCGAGTCTCGTTCTACTGATGGTGGAGCCCATTCCCACAAACCCATTCTCACTCTCTCAAGGGTGAGTAATAACATTCATGTTGGCGAGGTGTGCAGAGAGAACGGCCCATGTAGATTTCCACAGCCTTAGGACAACCAGCTAAACACCAGATTTTTCTTGCTATTTTATTATATTTCAGCTCTTTAAAAAAATTAAAGCCTTCCCTAGACCACATGCTCAGAAAAAAAAGACAACACAAAATCATTTATAAATATTGATTAGTTTTTGTATTTATTCATTTGTGCACCTTCAAGTGTTCATCTACTTTTTTTTTCTTTTTTTTTTTTACATGAAACACTTGTTTAACATGCAATTAAAATAAATAGGGCCCACAGCTGTCAGGCAAGACTTTCAGTAAAAACAGCTTCAATTTTAGGCTTTTCTGCACTCTAACTATGAAGTAGTGCTATGGTGCTTCTTCCTTTTTTGTGCCATCACGGGCTCTAGTCCCAATCCACTTTTACTGCACGGAAAAAAGAGCAGCATGAACATTTTTCAAAACTTCTCATTTTCAATTTTACAGTAGCAAGTAAGCCATATGATATCACGTTGCTTCTTGCAACACTTTCAAAGTGCATTTTCAGTTTGATCTGAAACAGATGAATGTGATTCTGGCAGCGGTTGGTATATGTTTGAAATGAAATGTCTAGTGAGTGGTGGTAAAAGGTTAATGCTCACGTTTGAATAATGTAGCACTTACATGAAACCCTACCCTAATCCCAACCAATAATGTTAACAGAAGCAAGCGTGAGATAAAAACAGTTGCTGAAACATCCATGCCATTTTAGCCTGCTTCTCAGAGCTGTTGTTTAATTATATTTAATCATTTTCATGCTGAAAAATAGGCTGGTTATGTGATGCAAACAGAAAAATGTATTAGTTTACAAATCATGCGCTAAGGTAAAAGTGTTTTGAGGTGATAATATAGTATTGTGCAAAGTACTGCTCTTCTACTTTCAAGCTTCTTTATAAAAATATTGGATTCACTCTTTTTTTGTGAACATTTTATTTTTATTTTTTGGAACTGATTGATTGTAGGTCTCATTGATCTGAGCTTACACTCTTACATTTTTGAGTGAATTTAGCCAAAAACATAAAAATTTAAATCTATAAATGCGCTTCTTTCACTCTAAGGTGCATAAGCTCAGATCAGTGATGCCTATGACCAACTGCTTTCAAAATGAAATGCAAAACCTGTACTCAATGAAAGAAAACTAGTTGACAAAAAGACTGAATCCAATTGCTGATAAAAGCATAGCAAGAGCTTTACAAGCAATTTCTAAAAGTCTGGTCATTTTAGACTGGAAAAAACAGCTACACAGCTACTTCTGAATATCTGCCAATGCAGAAAGATGATTTTTGCCCACATAATGGTGCAATCTACAATCAGGGGCAAACTAGACCACACTAACCAGACGTACCTCAACCCTTTGGTGTGGACAGATAAATTACTCATCTCTAGATATGAGGGTCTTCAAGTAAATTCTACATTTCAGGTCTGACAGTCTCTGTAAGACATATAGAGATGCCTCCTGACCACTAAAAGCGAGGTTGACGCAGGAAAAAAGGGCGCCTAGCGCTCACAGAGTTCACAGCGGTGTAAGTAATGGCCAGTCATTGTGAAAGAGCCTCAGAATAAATCGCCGGCGGTCGTCCACTCAAAGCAAACACAAGAAAGTGAGAAAAGTGAAATCAGACACAGTCTGACAAATAGAGCAAGTTGGGAAATAAACACAGCTGAAGTGGCAATCATTCAGCAGTCTATCCCGACTCTCTCCTGGAGAACATCGCCCCGGTGTGGACCGCGCTTTCCGATGAGATAGAGCGCGTGTCAGCCGTCACACTCCAGCCCGAGATGAAGGGAGGGGGCCGGAACGGGATGGGGTGGGAGGGGATGAATGAGCGTGGGGGTATTAGGACACGGAGCACCCAGGGGGAAAACGATTGGACTCGGAAGGACTTGTGCAGCCACTGTGAAACTATCTAGTTTTTATCTTTCGGAAGGACTTCCGAGGTGATCCGAAGAACATAATTATTTTCAGCTAATAAAAGCAACATATGCTAAGACAATAAAAGTCCTTATTGGACATCTATTCATTAAAACGGGGGGCTGTAAAAAGAGGGGAACTTTTGCATGCGGACGGGATTTAAAATGAATCGGGAAATCAGCTTAAAGCCGGGCGCTGGGCTGCGCTCTGAAATGAGCTGAATAAAACATAAGAGGGCTGTGGGTTTATTGGGCGTACTCGCCGCTCTCAAAGATCTTTGAAGGAGGAAGAAATTGGCAGCTATTTAACCCTGCTCATTCATTTCCACAGAAGGTAATGACTGCGGGTCACTGGAATAAAGAAAGTCAGAAAAAAAAAGAGTCCGGTCTGGTTGTGACTGCAGGTCTTTGGGGTTTGATAAAGGAGCTTAAAAGTCTCTCATCCTCTGCACCTGTGTCCACTTCAAAAACCCGCACTCATTCTCTCTCCTTCACTTAGACATCATTATATTCTTTCCAAAAGAATATTTTAAAGTATGGCTGAAGGCATGATTTGATGATATTTGAAAGTGTGGTATCTGAAAGTGGTTTAATAATGGGCATATACACACACGCACACACAAACGTCCCCACATATTTCACGAAGAAGAAAAACTACTGTAAGAAATGATAGTTTTATCTATATTCCTGCTTTTATTAGCGAGGACAGTAGTGAGGAATGAATCAGTTCATATTAATAGAGTGATTTTTTTTTCACGTATACATACATATATATACATACATATATATATATATATATATACATACATATTTTTTTTAGTTAATTTTTTTATGTGTATATATATATATATACACAGCTGGATCTTCAGCATCATTACTACAGGAATAATTCTAATTTGGTGATTTGCTTTACAATAATTATTTTTATTTTATTATTATTCTCATCAATGTTTAAAAAACAACAACAACCTTGAAATAAAATAAACTGAATAGATTTTTTTCAGCTAGTTGCCACAAGGCATTTTTTTATTAAGTTTATCTCTGATGTATACAAATATAACTAAAATAACTAATAAAAATGAATGAAAATGACAAAAACGCAACAAAATAGCAAAGTTCACTAAAATCAAAGTGAAAATACTGTATATTTAAAAATGATGTGATATCTCAGTGATAATAAAGCAACTCTAGTGCTGCTTAATGTTAAAAAGAAAGGTCTAAGGAGCAGCATTATTTTAAATAGATTTTTTTTTAAAATAATAATAATATAATTATATAACAATTACAAATATATAATACTTTTGATCAATTTAATGAGCCCTTGCTGAAAAGTTTTATATTCACGATAACATGAGAAATTTGTCTCATATATGCAAATCAAAACAAGTACACACTGGCTGTGTTCAGCTTAGCATACTACCGCAGGACTCTTAGTGTATACTGCAGCACATACTATTACACTATATGCACCTTATTTGCCAAAATACAGTATTCAGCACAGCACACTTTGTGATTAACTGTATCCCACCATGCATGTTTATTAAACTGCTTTTCTTGACTGATTATTAACTCAGACAGCCAATAGACTTGAATTTAATTAAAATATCCACATTTAGCTTGAATTATAACAGGTCACTATTAAGAGGATTAAAGGTCACACTTTATTTTAAGGTCCAGTTCTCACTTTTAACAAACTATTAACTATGACTTTTGCCTCAATAAATTTCTAATTTGCTGCTTATTAATAGTTAGTAAGGTTTAGGTATTAAGGTAGGATAAGGAAAATTAGTAGAATATTTTCATGCATAATAAGTGCTTCAAGCACTAATAAATAGCCAATATGTTAATAATAGGCATGCTAATAAGCAACTAGTTAATAGTGAGAAATGGTCCCTATACTAAAGTGCTACCAGATTAAAAGTGCTCTTAATGTCACTGTGACAACAATGCAGTTTTGTAATGTTCGTTGAGTACATCTCTGCATCATGCATGGTTTCCATGCTATTTTAAGCAGTCAGTAGCAGTGTGGAGTGTATAGTGCACAGTAAGCAGCATGCTAGTGCTCCATCCTACACACTGTAAGGCCCAGCGCTGGAGTTAGTGTGTGATCAGTGCACCTGATTGCTGTGTAATGGAGGTGTTGGGACGCTAGCGAGCAGCTCAGAGGCCCAGTCTAGCTAAGCTCAGCTCAGCTCAGCTAAGTCAAGCCCAGCAAAACACAGGTGGATTAATAAGGCCAAAGACAGGTGCTCTCTCCTCCAGAGCTCACACTTCTCTAATTGGTCTCATAAGACCCCCTGTGCTCAGAGACTGTGCTCCTGTCCTGAAGAATTCCTTCACACACACACACACACACACACACACACACACACACACACACACACACACACACACAAACACAGGTGTTAGAGAGACGACTAACACTCACAGTCTCTCATTAGCAGGGTTGAGCAGTGTCTACCTTAATAAAGTCATTATCACACCTGTGACTGCAAGCTGAGAGACAGATTAACTTTTCCTAAAAAACACACACATACATAAATATATACAGTTAATAAATAAATAAACATATTTAACAATGGTCTAACAAATTACATATACAGACGGTTTGTTTCATGAACGAGGCCGTTTTTAATATAAATTGAGATATTTTTAGGAAAATGTGTTTTAATTTTGTTTTTTCTTTTGGATTTCCTTGGCACTTTTTGTAATAGAAATAGTGAAAGGAAAGAGAGGAAATGTAATCAGGTCACAATTGAACCCACATTTCCTCCACAACCTCTGGTGCATGTGCAGCAACCACTGGCCCACAGTTCTGACAAAAATATTTAATTAAAGATGAAACTGTTTTGTTAAAGAGATTTTTAAGAGATTATCAATCTATTTTAAGAGTTTTGTTGACAAAACTAACTAAATAAACAAAACGAAACGAAACAAAACAAAACAAAACAAAATTAAAAAACAAAACAAAACAAAACAAAACAAAAAATCTATTTATTATGTTTGTCTTTTAGTAAATCAGTTAGGACTGCTGGGTGGCCATCATATACTGTTATCTTTTCAGTTTGTTACAAAAAAGCTATTTTGTTCAGTGTTCAATTTATTTTTGTTGCAAAAAAAGATGCATTTCTAACACTGTTCCTTTCCAAAATATAACCATCAATCTCAAATTCACACCAGTGGCCATGCTAAACAAAACGTTCATTAATATGAATTACTTTTCTCAGCTTTTGACTTGAAGGTAACAAACTAGCGCTGCAGCAGAGCGTGGAACAGTGGAGTTAATGAACTGAGCAAACAGATTATTTTCCAATAGCGAAAGAGAAGTGTTGACACAATACAGTACAAACCCGCTGCAGAAAGAGACGGTTCAGCGCGATTGTCCCGCCACAATAAGATAATCTCTTCCTGACAATGGTTAGAGTAAATTACAGAGGCCTACTGAGACATATATTATGCGTTCCTGGTATTGCACGCCGGTTAGATGCTTTGTACTGATGATACAATTACACAGAAATTTGAAAGAAAATAAAGCAAACGATATGTGGGAAGATATCAAAATAGTATCAAAAATGAAAATGATGAAGGTTTGTGCTCCAAACAATAACGAGAAAAGTTTGCGCTCTTTTCTATCAAAAGGGTTTATCCGTGAGCGTTTTGATTATTACTTTGCTTCTCCTTGTCTGCTCTCCCGAATCTTTTCTCGTTTCGTGGGTCTGTGGAGGTCGTTGGTGGGACTTGATCTTAAATAAAAAAGTATTGCTGCACCATTAAGCGCAGATAGTAATGATATTAATTTGCCAAGACTGTGTCATTTTCACAGGAGAGCAACTAGCAGAAAACATTATGAAAATGTCGGAGAGGACTGGTAATTGAGTTGATTAGTGTGACCTTGGTTGGGAAGGTAATAGAGGGGCGAGTGAACGAAGCGTGCGGGCTAGAGTTATGACCCTCTCTCTCTCTCTCTCTCTCCTTTAGCTCCGTGAGGAGCAGGGTTTGCTATTTGTTGGGGGTTACTGGGAGCGGCGTGCGCTCGCTCTGACAGAGTAATACGCTGTGACTAGCCGAGCTTGTCGTGCTACTTAGCGCTTTTTCCCGGAGAGTAATGAGGGTGCAAAAAGAGCGGCTCTGTGCTCGTCGTAAAGGCCTGGGCCAAGCCTAGTGCTGGGATTAGCCAATTCAGAGCCAAAAATGAAAAAAAGCTTTGCATTTAGAGTAGATTGCAGAGAGCTTGGCTACAGACAGCAGAGAGACCGAATCCATTAAAAAATACAAGGCCACAGGAAAAGTGTCTAAATGATTTAGCTATTTGTCTATATTTGTACAAATGAAAGCATCTCGTTTGTTTCAGTTTCTAGCATCATATTTGTGGACAAACCAGACTCAAAAACATTTATGATTTTAAAATACACCAATGCAAATGGTGCATTACTATTTTTCTTGGCCTTTTCATCTCTCACCCACACAAAACCAGAAGCACCGCACACAAAGTCGATGTTTGCATCATTGCAGTATTGGCCCAGAGTAGCTGCTGCTGCACAGAAAAGTGGTTCACTTCTGTTTTACGACTTTTATGGGGTAATGAAACTAATGAGCTGATGCCCAACCCCCTCCATTTCCTCCACGTTGACTGTGTGTCTGTCAGGAGCAGCTCTGAGTCCAAACGGAAGCCATCAAACCCGAACAAACCGTAGAGTTAAACGCTGAAGTTTCACAGTCAATTCTCAATCATTTATAAGCATGTTACATCCCTAAAATATGATTATATTTTAGTAATTATATTATATATATAATATTATACTGTATAAAATTAAAATATGAAATTATTAAAAAATATATTATTTTAAGCAACGGGTTTCTTCATTAACATGATAAAATAACTGTCATGTACAGCACATATTGGAATATGGAATATTGCTTTTATAAAGAGTCAAATCCATCCATTTTATAGCATTTCATTGTCATGTCACTTTCATGACTAAAACGATCCAACAATAACAATAGGTTGATAATAGCCAAAAACTGAATCGATACACAAAACTACGAGAGCAAGACACAGCCCACTTAAATATGCTTGGTAAATCACACCCTTCACGATACTCATGGCATGATGGACACATGGATCAAAACATAACAAGTAAATGAGGCATAGACTCATTCCCAACCCTCAGAGAGTCACATCAGCAGATTGGCCTTGTGCCAATTACGGACCAGGAATTGCTGGATATTAGAAAATGACACATATTTATCATAACTGGATGGGCAAAGGAGTTCACCCTGGTTTATACAGCTATATATATATATATTATATATATATATATATATATATATATATATACTATATATATATATATATATATACAGTATATGAAGAGTTCATTTGAAAAAAAAAAACGGAATATCAATCAAACTGCAGTTGGGTTGTTTTGATTAAGTAATAATAACTTAAACAAATACAGGTAATTAACTTAATTAAAGTTGAGCAGATAACTTCACATTTAATGTTTTATAGTTTTAAAAAAAATTGTCACTTGTCATCTGACCTGAATAATTAAAAAAATATATAATAATAATAATGAATTAAAATAAATAAATAGTAAAAATGTGCTTACAAAATATCAAGAATTTTTTTTTTACTGACTATGAAAGTGTTATAAATAATAATAAATGTATAACAAAATGTTTAATAAAATATCTAGAACATTTACAGTGACTATAAGAATGTAATAAACAAACAAATGTATAAATTATGTATATATATATATATATATATATATATATATATATATATATATATATATATATATATATATAGTGATAGAATATCCTGACACAATGGTCCTACTTATACTGCTATTTACCAAATAAATAATTTAATGGATATGAACACTTCATTTTCAGTTTAAATTATTAAATCACATGACATGATACTGAAGACATGCAACTTGGTAAGTTGGTTGCTTGGGACAATGGTCAAATGTGCAGTTTAGCCCTCATTATAAAAATTATTTGACTGCAGAATGACACGACTGACCAACCAGAATCAGTATTACATAGAGCCATGTAATAAATACAAATACATAGAGGTGTGAAAGTGTCTGAGACACAATTATTTACTGAGATACCCGAATTACTGGCTACAAAGCCAAACACATAACAAATACATACATACACATGTGTGTGAAGTGGCGACAGGGGCCAGACAGTGTTTTGTCCTTATCAGCTCCTGCCTGCCCATTGACCCAGCAGCTGACAGACCTGACCACAGCACACACGCAAACACCCGCCGTGCCGCATACATTACTGCTGACACTCCACATTTAATTATGCTGCTGTCAGCCACGGCCCCTCTCCTCAAATTCATTTTAATAAACTTTCTCTATGGCTCCGTTTCTTCTAACCACTCTCTCGCTCTCTTTCAAGGTTAGTGCTCATGGAGTCACCTTCAATGTCGGCCCCTAGGGCTATCACACACACACACACACACACACACACACACACACACACACACACACACACACACACACACACACACACACACACACACACACTCACTGTCTCCATCCTTCTCTCTCGCAAACACTCTTGCATGTAAAATTGTCAGAGAGTCTGATAATAACTGACAAACAACCAGGCAATTTACATTTTTTATAAAACAATTTTATAATTGAACATTCCCACATTTTCTGGCCATTTTCTAGTTGCTCATGATCACTGGATTTAAATAAACAGTCAATTAGTCAATGAACTAATTACATGTACATGCATACTAATTATAATAACTACACTTACATTTGTTTCTGAAGACATTTTTAAGTGTAATTCACACTTTGTGTGTCACAGTGATGTAAACCCACTGGTGAATGTAAACTGGAACAGTCTCTGAGGCTTTAAGACACTGCTCATATTTATAGCTATATACATACTGTACATAAGCTATAAAATTAATATCTCACGAGTATAATTACATAATTATTAAACACATTTTATTGTTGTAATACTGAAAGTAAAAAATGTACAGTATCATAGATTTGCACCGCTGTTTGAGAATGAAGCATTTATAAATGAGGCACACAACAAATTAAAATATTTAAGTTCAATACGTCAGCTTCATTCATTCAATATCCAGTGGCTCTAAGTGCAGTGTGTGTTGAGAGGTTTTTGTGAAGTGCTCCTAATGATTGAGATTGGTCTATTACAGCTGTGACCTTTCACTGCCTGTAGACCCTCTAATAGCAAAAAGGGCCTCACCCTAAAACAGACATTAAGAGCAGCAGAGGAAATGTATTCTTTCATTAAAAACATCTTGCATTATTAATTCTGCTTAATATATTCAGCATGCAACCTTTGCCATCTTTGCCGTCTGTGTGTCGTGGGACAAGGAGAGATTAGAGAATGACGGAATATAATTGGACGGATGACAGAAATAGACAGATTAAATCTCAGAGGAAGAGCGTATTAATTAATTAAGAGTGATTACACACACACACACAGATTTTAAAATGAATAACATATTAATGAATTAAAAAATGAGTAAAAAATGAAATCATGTAAAAGTAGACCGCCTCTAAAAGTAGATTTTAATGTGAACTTTCAAACATCGTTTAAACAAGTGTGTCAATTTAATGTATTAGTACTAAATCTAAGTGCATTCATCTAATTGATCTTGGTAAGAGCATAGTACTTTGAGATATCAATTAAATATATGTGTGTGTGTGTGTGTATATATATATATATATATATATATATATATATATATATATATATATATATATATATATATTACTAGAGCAACTCATGTCTGAAATCATTCACTTTCATAGTAAGAAAGGCGGGACTGAAAAGTGTCATTCTGCCAATTCAGCAAACTATGAACTCCAGACTGTAGAGGACTTTTAGGTCGAAGTCCCTGTCCAGTCTTAATGTGAATGTAAATACCGGTTTGGCGTGACGGATTCCACACCTGTTCTCCAGCGTGCCCCTTTCATCCTAATATAGACGGCATGTCCCGATGGATTCCGCACCTCTTTTATCATTTAATATCAAAGTGCATCATCTCTCCTTTCATACCACACTCAATAACCATCAGTGCTCCACTAATGAACAGGTGGTTTGTACCTTAAGAACAACAAATAGTGAATAAAAGTGCCATCAAACTCCTACTGACAAATCGGACAAGACCTGTGGATTTAAAACAGTCTGCACGAACATGATGCACGAACATGAGCGGTGGTTTGGAATGTAACGAGTATATCTGGGTTTCATCAACCCTGTTTCATCCTGCCCTGAAGGGTAATTCATTTGCACTGGAGAGATCACCTAAGCTCTCATGGGTCACTGTGTTTGAGAGTTTTGCAGTAAAGAGACAATGAAGCCGAGGTCTGATTTTGACTGATTTAAAAAAAAAAAGTAGCCTATGGTATCAGATAAAACAGAGACAAAATCTTATGTGAGAGAGACTGAAAATCTACATAGACTACCTGGAAGCTTTTATGATGGGAGACAAAATTGAACATTTTTTGCAGGAGACAGAATTAGTAGGACAGAATTATGCAGGAGCAGGAAAAATCCTGGTAGGATTGGACAGAATTTTGTGGGAGAGAGACAGAATCTTGTGGGAACGGGACAGAATCTGGCAGGAGTGGGACAGACTCTTTTTAGAGCGGGATATATTCTATCAGGAGTGGAATAGAATCTTTTGGTAGCAGAACAGAATCATACATGAGTGGGGTAGAATCTTGCATGAGCAAAACAGAATCTTGCAGGAGTGGGGTAGAATCTTGTGGTAGCAGAACAGAATCATGCATGAGTGGGGTAGAATCTTGCAGGGCAGAACAGGATCTTGCAGGAGTGGGATAGAATCTTGTGGTAGCAGAACAGAATCATTCATGAGTGGGGTAGAATCTTGCATGAGCAAAACAGAATATTGCAGGAGTGGTGTAGAATCTTGCGGGGGCAGAACAGAATCATGCATGAGTGGGGTAGAATCTTGCAGGGGCAGAACAGAATCTTGCAGGAGTGTGACAGAATCTCGTGGTAGCAGAACAGAATCATGCAGGAGTAGGACAGAATCTTGCGTGAGCAGAACAGAATCTTGCAGGAGTGGGACAGAATCTTGCAGGGGCAGAACAGAATCTTGCAGGAGTGGGGAAGAATCTTGCGGGAGCAGAACAGAATCTTGCATGAATACAGTAGAATCTTTTAGGAGAGGGAAAGGATCTTGCAGGAACGGGGCAAAATCTAGCAAGAGTGGGACAGAATCTTGCAGGAGCAGAACAGAATCTTACAGGAGTGGGACAGAATCATGCGGAGATAGTCTAGTGGGAGTGTGACAGAATTTGTTTCAGTGGGACTTAAAAAAATCATCCCACACAGACCTCTACATAGAATGGCACTAGCACCCTGTTCAAAGTATGGGATATTCCATCATCTAATGGTGGAATATCCAATTCTTTGAACTGAATGCATTACTACTTCCTAGAATGATATTTAGGACCAAAAAGGTGTTGTTGTGAATGTCAAAGTCCAGACTATATCTCTTTGCTTAAAATCTGATTATGATATTCAGGAACCCAAAGACACACTTGGTTTTGTTCTGTAACACTCACACATATTGAGTTACTGGCACCTGTGTACTTAGTAAAAGTGTTTTTATGCGGAAGACAAAATAAACAGTATTTAAGTCCTCATGTCTCTTTAGAGAGGACTACAAAAAGCCCATTACTGAGAGTCTTAACCCTGCTCTGTCTTTCCCCTCAGGCTCTGTCTGACTTCCTCTCACTTTCCCTTTCCCCTCAACCCTCCATTCAGGCGTCCTTTTGTCTTCATTTAGTCAAGTCAACCTTGTCCAGAACTCACCAAACAAGGGGCAAAAGCCTGGTTGCAGAGCCCAGGTAACTTCCTGCCAAATTAGCATGCCATTTCTCTCAGAATAAACCCGAAAGGCTACCAACCTGAATGAAGGGGAGGTTGTTTTTTTCTTCTTCTCTCTGTTTGTTGGTCATTAATTCTTGAAAACTGGGTCAAAACTGTTGATTGAGGATCTTAATAATATTAGTTTATATACTAATGACTTGTATAGTGACATCGGTAACACTTTATTTTAAGATAATATAAATTAACTAAATGTACTTACTATATGGTTAGGGTTAGGATTATGGTTTGTGTTAGGGTTACTTGTATGTAATTATGCATAATTTATTGTTATTATAATAGTAAGTACATGCAACGTGTATCAAGGACACCATAAAATAAAGTGTTACCGATTTCACTATACAAGTCATTAGTATATAAAACAGGAAGGGGTGGTGGGGATTTTACAGTACACTGCAGGGATGCTCTCTCTCAGCTAAACAAACTCATTAAAAGTGTCTTGATAGGAGTCTGGGGCTGCTGTCTCCCGCTGCCCCTTCCCTCCAATTAAGGCAGTAATCACTGTCAATGCACTGACTTTACCATCAAATTACACCCTCACCTCTGCCTCTCACGCTCTATCACGCGTGCATGTGACCGTCACGTGAAAATAAACACACCTTGCATAATTGAGCTGAAATATTGTGTGTCAACCTCTGCAAAGGGAGACTGAAATCTCATGGTTCTCATCTCTCTTTGAATTGTGAAAAGCTGCTGTTCCGTGCATCAGTGGAACTCCAAAAAAGATATATCGAGGAATACATTGTCGGAAAATTCACTAAACATTTCCGCAAAAAAAATGGCATTCCACTGCAAAAACCTGTTTCTTATTCACTAAGCTTCCACCATACAGTTTAACCAGTCACTAAATGCGCAAGAATAGCACAGCGCTGTATTTAAAATAAGTCACTGTCATTCTTTTCAGCGCAAACACGCCTCCATTCTATGTAAATTAGGCTCATTATACATTGCACCCTACCCACAAAACTCAGCACTATTTGCCAGCTGCAATTAATGTTGCACCATTACCGCCCACAGAAAGCAGGCGGCAAATGGAATTTGATTTAAAAGAGATGTTTATATACAGTTTCTACTGATCATGACAGCAGTTATTCATCAAATGATGGAGAAGAGCATTATATATGGCATATATTCAGAAACATGGTGTAGTCAAGTAGTCTTTCAGTATTCTAAAGAGCCAAAATCAAGTGTCTGGATCGCAGTGGTGTAGCAGTACAGTCCTAATACCCTGCTCACGTTCTTGGGATACAAGTGCTCAAATTGGAAAATATTATATTGTATTTTACTACATAAATAAATAAATAAAGTTGAAGTGGAAGGAGTGGAAACAGGCCCACTTTGATGAAACCAAGTAATAGCATGGCAAGATTTAATTGTAAACAATTCATACATGTATATGTTTCAATTTCTCAAAATACAATCAACAACCAAATCCTCACCCTACATATTTTCTTTCATACTCTGATCTATGTCACAATATGGAAGAAAAGATCTTTTGCCACTTCCAATTTATCATGACTGTAATTCTGAAGAAATATTAACAGTACATTGCTAGCAAAACTGAAGTCATGGGTTTGATTACCAGGAAACATGTATACCTGCAAAAAGTGTACTGTACATTGAATGAAGTATAAGTTTGATAAAAATATCTACAAAATAAATAAATGTTTAGAAAAGCAGAACACAGTCTTACATACTGCACCTAAAAGCAACAAACTGTAAGAAAATGTGTATGTACACACACTCAGATCTTTACATAATCTCCCCATGCTGGAAGGAGGTTGACCCAACTGTGGCTGAAAACACCATATATTTTAAAAGTCAAGGTAACGGCGTGGTTCCCGAAGCCCGAGAGAGCCTGCTGTTAACCACAATGTTTAATGGATGACCCGTCTGGAGGAGCAGTGGAGGGAATAGAGACAGACCCGTGAACACAAATAATGACAGCGCAGTCGTGTAAGGGGGACATAAATTACACCCCTATTCTTTTAATTTGTTTACAGTGTCTTGATAGATTAACAGAGATGGTTTTCTGGAAATTACAGGGGTACATTTAATGGAAGTGAGCCCGACCACAAAAATGTGCTGACAGGTTGGACAAGATCTGCCATCACAAAAAGTGCTCCCGAAACATGGGAAGTTCTATCCAATAGTAAAAACAACTGCCTGTAAAGCATCTTCAGGAACAAGAAATTCTTGGTTAAGATCAGGAGATCCTGGTCCCAATATAGCTGCCTATAAGTTTCTAGTGATCCTGAAGCCCTTGATTAACTTTGCCCAGGTGTGTATATTTGGGATGAAGCTAAACTTTACAGGACAGTGACAGTCCAGGACCAGGACTGGATACCCTTGGTTAAGATCCATGACTCTTGAGACTAGATGTACCATGGTTGAGACAGAACTAACCCAGACTTTCAATTTCAAATTCATTTAAGTATGTTTCCTGATGGCACTGGATTCTACTGAATCCAGATTCACACCAAAATGTCTAGTTTGAATGTAATATAAATGTTTTATGAAATTAATGAGCAGTATCAGGGCTGCATCAAAATGGTCCCATGAGCTTTCACACTTTCACCAAATATATGTATTGTATCTGGTTTCACACCAAAATGTCTAGCATGAATGCGCTATAAATTTGTTGAATGTGATTTTATGTGCGATTCACTCTTTAACCAAACGTGGTCAGTTGAATCTAGATTCACACCAAAATATATATTGTAAATGCTTTGTAAATGTGTTTAATGTAATTTCATGTGCAATTTACACTTTCACAAAACTTTTCACCAAAATGTTTAGTGTGAATGCAATATAAATATGTATTTTATGTGATTTCATATGTGACAGCAGGGCCCCATCATGGTCCCAAGAACTTTACCACTTTAACCAAATATATGCTATTAAATTCTGATTCTCACAAAAATGTCTAGTGTAAATATGATATAAATATGTGAGTTACTCTTTCACTATATGTGTTCAATTAACTCCATATTCACACCAAAATATCTAGTTTGAATGTGATATTAATGTGTATCTTTTGATTTAATTCACATGCAATTCACACTTTCACAAAATCAGTCTACTGAATCCAGTTTTAAATTAAAATTTCAAGTGTGAATGCAATAAAAATGTGTTTTATGTGATTTCATGTGTGATAGCAGGGCCCTATCATGGCCCTCTAAGCCACCCACAGTGACAAAGCTTTATACTGCATTAAGCACCAAGGGGGTATTATGGAAACACATTTCACTAGGCTAAGCTTAGACGATTAAAAATAGTGATCTACATGAATCTTGAGCATTCAAATGTGGATTGTCATGCTTATAATTAATTTAATAGAAATTTAAATAAAATAGTTTTCTAATATTAATATCATTTTTTATATCATGCCAAACACTGTATTGACTGAAGTGGCTAGTTTTGCTGATTTTCAACTTGTAGGTATGTACGGTATGTGTCCAAAACGGCACTCTATACACCAGGGGGTCTTGGTGTTCTGCTTGTGGTGTATAATCTAAGGGACCAGGGGGCCCTAGTGGTCAGCTTTCACTACATGCAGCAAGGTCCCTGGGTGTTTAACTGCCTTTTGTGGTCTCGGGCAGCATGTCCTGAGGTTTTAGAGGCCCCAGATCACTGGCCTGGTCCATAATGCAGCTCACATTGTGCCTCACAGTAGATAGACTTTGAGAGTTAGCAATAACTAGTTTGAAAAGGCATAGTTTTCCCCAAACAGAGTGTGTTCCAGGCATCAGCTAACATGTGTGTTAGCGGGGATAATGAGGTGTGACAGAGCATGCAGAGAGACTAATGGCCTGTGAAGTCGTTAGAGCCCTTTCACACACACAAACACACACCGTTTCAAGTGTTTTTGGAGAAGGCTCGGGAATTGAGCGCTGTGTGCGATGTAACCAGAGGGATGACTGCGAAATCTAAACAGTGTTCCCATATCACACATCTCACATTTGAGTGACTCAGCAGTGCATTGTGGGTAATTTTCAGGACATAGACTCCCTTCGCACAATGACACTGACTTTTAGCAAAGCAGTAGATCTTTCTTTTTCCCCAACGTCTCAGTCAGTCCATCTGTCTCTGAACTGTGACTGATCTGGTGGAGGGAACAGGGTCAGGCTGAAAAATGACCCAACACCTCGCCATCCATCCATCAGGACTGAATCATGAGGACGGGGAGAGAAAGACAGGCAGAAATGGAGAGACGAGCAAGGATGAACTAGACTAGGCTCATCTCCTCAATCATTACCAAAAAGACCCACACATCTTAACAAGCGCTGTCAATTGATTCAAAATTTGAATGGATTTTGCTATGCATGTTTATTAATTAGATTAATTTTAAATATCAATATTTGCTTAGAAAAGACACCAAATAAAAATTAAATTATTTTGGGAAACAATTGAATAGACATTACAAAGTGTCTTTAAAAGTCAATACAGGTCCTTCTCAAAAAATTAGCATATTGTGAAAAAGTTCATTATTTTCCATAATGTAATGATAAAAATTAAACTTTCATATATTTTAGATTTATTGCACACCAACTGAAATATTTCAGGTCTTTTATTGTTTAATACTGATGATTTTTGGCATACAGCTCATGAAAACCCAAAATTCCTATCTCAAAAAAATTAGCATATTTCACCCGACCCAATAAAAGAAAAGTGTTTTTAATACAAAAAAAAGTCAACCTTCAAATAATTATGTTCAGTTATGCACTCAATACTTGGTCGGGAATCCTTTTGCAGAAATGACTGCTTCAATGCGGCATGGCATGGAGGCAATCAGCCTGTGGCACTGCTGAGGTCTTATGGAGGCCCAGGATGCTTCGGTAGCGGCCTTAAGCTCATCCAGAGTGTTGGGTATTGCGTCTCTCAACTTTCTCTTCACAATATCCCACAGATTCTCTATGGGGTTCAGGTCAGGAGAGTTGGCAGGCCAATTGAGCACAGTAAATACCATGGTCAGTAAACCATTTACCAGTGGTTTTGGCACTGTGAGCAGGTGCCAGGTCGTGCTGAAAAACGAAATCTTCATCTCCATAAAGCTTTTCAGCAGATGGAAGCATGAAGTGCTCCAAAATCTCCTGATAGCTAGCTGCATTGACCCTGCCCTTGATAAAACACAGTGGACCAACACCAGCAGCTGACATGGCACCCCAGACCATCACTGACTGTGGGTACTTGACACTGGACTTCAGGCATTTTGGCATTTCCTTCTCCCCAGTCTTCCTCCAGACTCTGGCACCTTGATTTCCGAATGACATGCAAAATTTGCTTTCATCCGAAAAAAGTACTTTGGACCACTGAGCAACAGTCCGGTGCTGCTTCTCTGTAGCCCAGGTCAGGCGCTTCTGCCGCTGTTTCTGGTTCAAAAGCACACGCCTGTGCACGGTGGCTCTGGATGTTTCTACTCCAGACTCAGTCCACTGCTTTTTTCGCAGGTCCCCCAAGGTCTGGAATCGGTCCTTCTCCACAATCTTCCTCAGGGTCCGGTCACCTCTTCTCGTTGTGCAGCGTTTTTTGCCACACTTATTCCTTCCCACAGACTTCCCACTGAGGTGCCTTGATACAGCACTCTGGGAACAGCCTATTCGTTCAGAAATTTCTTTCTGTGTCTTACCCTCTCGCTTGAGGGTGTCAATGATGGCCTTCTGGACAGCAGTCAGGTCGGAAGTCTTACCCATGATTGCGGTTTTGAGTAATGAACCAGGCTGGGAGTTTTTAAAAGCCTCAGGAATCTTTTGCAGGTGTTTAGAGTTAATTAGTTGATTCAGATGATTAGGTTAATAGCTTGTTTAGAGAACCTTTTCATGATATGCTAATTTTTTGAGATAGGAATTTTGGGTTTTCATGAGCTGTATGCCAAAATCATCAGTATTAAAACAATAAAAGACCTGAAATATTTCAGTTGGTGTGCAATGAATCTAAAATATATGAAAGTTTAATTTTTATCATTACATTATGGAAAATAATGAACTTTTTCACAATATGCTAATTTTTTGAGAAGGACCTGTATATTGTTGTTTTTCCATATTAGAAAACATACAGTAATTTTATTATTGGCATACAGTCCAGAGAAATCTATTTTGCAAACAAGTAGTCAATGTGTTCGAGAAGCCCTTCATCAGTGTTATTTTTAATAATAAAACCATTTTTAAGCAAATACAAATTGCATATTAGTAAAGCATATGCACATTCAGACATAAACAAACCATAGCTGCCATATTGAGTTTTATGATTTCTCCGATTCATTGATTTGGACCTTCTCCCCTTATAATATTTCTGGTGACATCAAAGATAGCAAACAGGAAAAAGTTTAAACAAAGTCTTAAAATCTACTTGTAATCTATTTGTGATATGCATATTTGTTTGGAAAAGCAAGCAAGCAAACAAACAAACAAACATTTAAATAAATCTGCTAAAACATACAATAATAATAATGAGTAATATTTAACATTTTATTTTTTTAAATATAATAATTTAAAAATAAACTACATAATTTTAAATAAATCATTCTGCTAGAATTCTGACTACTTTTGATGGTATTGACAAAACATCTACTGTATTATAAAAGTAATATTTGTTATATACATATTTGCTTGCAATAATAATAATAATAAATGCAAAATTACGTTAGAACTATGACTACCATTGAATGGTTGTTTATCTGTGATTTCTTTCCCAACTAATAAACTATTTTTAAGCAAAAAACAAACAGACAAAACGAAAAAAAAAAAAAAAACACCTTGAAAAAATGCGGTCGTGCTAAAAACAGCCTATCAGATTAACATTTCCTCCAACCCCACAGATCTTTCATGTAAATTCTCCTCTAGCAGAGTGTTAAAAGCGAAAGCACTCTTGATTAGACAGTGGAAATGTAAGTGAAGGGTTGTGATTCACTGATCAGACGCCAAGTGTGTTATCACGTTAGCCGAGCCTGTAAAACCCGGATAATGAAATGTCAGAGGAACAGGAGATGAGAGGCCAGCCGATTGTTGCTTCACGAGCCGCCCACCTTCCCCAGATGAATTATGACATATTACACACATTACCCGCAATTAAAAAAGCCTTGGATTGGGCTGGACAGCTTCTATCAGTGCCTCCATCTCTCCCGCTCCCTCTTTCTGCTCGTTTAGTCTTGAGTGTCTGACGGCGGGAGAGTAATTTGATTAACCTTTGTGCTGATGAATCTAACAAAGTCTGTCTTTTTCTAATAAGGAATTAAACTCGTATCCACTCACACGCAGAGGTCAACAGGAATGGTTTAAACATAAAGAGAATAGAAATGCAATGTATATTGGGATTGCTCAGAATAGCATACTTGTATTTGTGCAGTCTGCATACTGTGTACAGCAGGGGTCTCTAGCCTTAACAACTAGATATATCTACAGGTACGTGTGTACATATGCATACATGCAAACACAACAGTTGGTAAGATTTTGCAATGTTTCTGAAAGAAGTCTCTTCTGCTCACCAAGGCTGCATTTATTTGATTAATAACACAGTAAAAACAGTAAGATTGAGTAATAGTATTATAATTTGAAATACTTTGTTAATGTTTTAAAATGTAATTTATTCCTGTGACACAATGCTGTTTTTAGCGTAATTATACTCCAGTCTTCAGTGTCTTAACGTTAAGATTTACTTATTTATTCAAATATTAAATAACCATAAAATGTTACAAAAGATTTTTATTTCAAATAAATGTTAGTAATAAATCTATATAACCAAGGTAATAAATAGTGTTTTCAGTATCTTTTGTATATTAATATCCATTGCAGAACTGATAGTTATGGTTATTCAATTAATTTGATCAGCCATAAAACACTGACTGTGTCAAAATTCTCAATAAATATCATGATTATTTCCCTTTGAGCTAAATTGACCTCTTTCCCATACATATATTTGTATTTTTACTTTATTAAAAATATATTATATTTGTATTTGTATTTTACTTTATCTTTTACAATTACTATATTTTTGACAGACATGTATTTACTTACAAATAATTATCTATTTAATCTCTACATAAATGTAAAATGTATTTTTTACATTTTCAATGACAACAGTATTTTCTTGTAAAAAGTATTCTGGTAATCTTTGTTTTATTTACAACTTTGAACTAGGGGTCGACCGATTATTGGCCTGGCCGATTATCAGTGCAGATATTAAGCATTTTTATGGTTATTGGTATCTGTCATTTTCAAAACCAATTTGCTGATACAATTATTTAAAAGCATTTAAAGAATGTTTTTGTCAGAGCCCTTGTTCTTAATTTTGACATAAATTTTCATTTTAACATCAGATATACACTTCTCGTCAAAAGGTTGGGATCAGATCAATTTTTCATGTTTTTTAAAGGAGTTTCTTCTGCTCATCAAGGCTGCATTTATTTGATAAAAAATACAGAAAAAAAATAATATTGTGAAATATTATTATGATATAAAATTACATTTTAATTAAATTACATTAAAATGTAATTTATTCCTGTGATCAAAGCTGAATTTTCAGCATCATTACTCCAGACTTTAGTGTCATATGATCCTTCAGAAATCAATATAATATGCTGATTTATTATCACTGCTGGAAACTGTTGTGCTGCTTAATACTTCTTTGGAACCTGTGATACTTTTTATCAGGATTATTTGATGAATAAAATGTTAAAAGGAAGAACATTTATTTCCAATAGAAACATTTTCTAACAATATACACTACAGTTCAAAAGTTTGGGGTCAGGAAATTTTTATTCTTTACTTTTTTGAAAGAAATTAAAACTTTTATTCAGCACGGATGTGTGTTAAATTGATAAGAAGTGATGGCAAAGATTTATATTGTTAGAAAAGATTTATATTATGAATAAATGCTGTTCTTTGAAACTATTTATTCATCAAAGAATCCTGAAAATAGTACTGCAGTTTCCAAAAAAATATAAATAAATAAATAAATTGCGACAACTGTCGCAAACATTGATAATTCTAATAATAAATCAGCATAAATCAGAATGATTTCTGAAGGATCATGTGACACTTTAGACTGGAGTAATGGATGATGGAAATTCAGCTTTGCATCACAGAAATAAATTATATTTTAAACCATATTAAAATAGAAATGAATGTTTTGTATTGTAATTACATTTTGCAAAATTACTTTTTTTTTCTGTATTTTTGATCAAATAAATGCAGCCTAAAAAACAAAAAAAAAAATAAAAAAAAAAAAAAAAAAAAAAGTCTTACTGATCCCAAACAGACACACACACACACAAACTTTTGACCGGTAGCGTATATATCATTTCAAAATATCGGTAATCAGTCTACTTGATCTGTTATATTCGGTAGCGGCATCGGCCCTGAAAAACACATATCGGTCGACCCCTACTTTGAACAATCATTCTGGATATAGCTATGTTCTTTATAATATACTTTTACACTGCATGCTAATTTTTAGATTTTCACATTGTCTGAAGTAAATGAAATAAGGTGTTGTTGGAAGTTGCTTACGGGCCCAAGTTAAAAGAATCTATGCATTTATGAACTGCGTTTTGCATTTGCAATGTAAATTTTGTTACAAATATGGGAATTGCTGAATAAAACCAAATTTTACAATTTCATGATACAGCCACACGCAGTACTAAATGGCAACAGGCAGCTTCAAGATTTAGTCTGAAAATGCAAATGAAAGCCTGTGTGAAGCTGCACTGGGAATGAGGCAGGCCTGCAGTGACTCTTAAAAGCCAGGCCTAGTGCTTTTAATTTGTTTTATTGCCCCGCTCAGAGCTGCAGCCAAGACCGAGCGTCACTGCTGTCCAGCAGTCAAGACATCACACCACACCATTCAACACAAACATACAACACACACAGATGTGTTTGTGTGTGTGTGTGTGTGTGTGTGTGTGTGTGTGTGTGTGTGTGCGTGTGTTTTAGCCAGCAGGCAGAGCTGGTTCTCAGATTAAGCTGTCAACTGGAGATAAAGCAACTGCGCATCTATCAGCCATATTTCACACACAACACTGGGGGCGTCTCTGAGCGAGCACATGTGTGTGCACACAAACACACAGATTCACAGCTGGGCTCGAAACACATCCTCAACAGTTATTGTCTCTGTTAGCACTGTGTCAGGCTGCATGTCAACACACAGAACACACACAGACCGCGGGCAGAAAGTGATGGTGAAGTAGTCACAGCAAGAGGTGGATAAAGAGCAGCCACCTCCCTCAGGGCTTCAACACCCTCGAAACCCCAGAAAACAGAGACAGCACATCTGGATCTGTCTGTAGGGTGTCTCTTTCTGCTCCCCTTTACACCTGGCAGGGTATGTTTAGAGAGCGCTGATCGAGAAAAAATAGTGTTATTCTTGTTTCATACAAGGTGAAATTAATGTATGAATGCTGATTTTACTTGGGGGCATCAGTGAGAAATATGATAGATTTAACAGATGCAGCGTCTGTATGGATGGCAAATTTGTTGAAATTAATGATAAATATATATATATATTTTCATTTGCAATAAAACAAGCTTAATTGCATCTACAAAATACCATATTATTGCAAAATTAAAAATACGGCACAGCTGATATGCATTCTTTATTCATCCCTTTGTAAAAGTAGAGTTTTATTTTAAACATCTTGCTGTATTTAATAGAAATGCTACATCACCATCTTGATCTGATTAAAGTAACCTGACAGTAACCTGATTAAGGCTTTCCAACTCGTATACAAATTTCCAAAGAGAACTTAATGAATAACAGATGAGTAATGCACAATAACAACAGGTGCATTTATTAATAAACTACACAGTTTGGATTTTCATGATGTCCTCAACATTTCTCCTTCACTCATCTGTGAGTGTTACTCTCTTTCACACACACGTGTGTTGATCTCTAATTACTTGAGCTGCTGTAATGGTAGTATTATCTTAAGAGTCCACAGGTGAGTGTGCTTAGAGAACTCAGCTAATGAGATTAACACACACACACACACACACACACACACACACACACACACACACACAGGTTAATCTGATTGTGCAGTACTGTTGATGAACAGGATGGAGAGATTTTGAAGGGTGGAGAGCTGATGAAGTTGAGTGCCAAATGAAGGTAAAAAAAAAAAACCTTTTGAACAGGATGACAATGGTGATGGTGATGATGATTAAAATTATTATTATTAAAAAGCCACTGGGGATGTTGTCAGCAAAATAAATAAAATAATTTAATTAATTAATAAATTAACCACCACAAAACCAAACAAAGCAATACAATACAACAATATAAACATAACAAAAACAAAAACAAAAACAAGAAACAAACCAAAAAAACACACAAAAAAAAAAAAAAACTATGATGCATATCTTTGGACACCTAGGATGGCCTGAGGGTGAGTAAATCATGGGATAATTTTCATTTTGGGGTGAACTTACCCTTTAATGCATAAATGAAAAGGCTGAATATGGGTGCTTTAGAAACAAACACTGAGTTATCTTATTTCAACGGTTGATATTTAGCTGGTCCATTCCATCCATACGCCGATTACTTGTTGTGTAGAGCACTAGACTGGCAGCTATAAACCTTATTAGCATGATCTGAGAGCGCACGGGCTCTTCTACACTCCAAACACACATAGAGGATGAGTGATTGGGGCCGTTTTAACAAGTCAAGTTTAACAAATGAGCTAATATCAGTTTTCAAAGCACGGTACACATCTAATCAGTCAAATGGCCCCGGCCGATCGCGTGGGGGTTTTAAGTGTGTACCTGTTTAAAACAATCTTCCGTTCCTGCGTGTCATCGCGTAAACATTCATCACGGTGACAGAGGCACATTCGCTTCCCCCCAATATCACTCTGCCGGGGCCTCGGCGGGCTGTCAGAGGAACAGTTGTCTTTAATTATGCCTGCAGATAAAGCCCGACGTGGACAGAGGCCGCAAGATTAACTGGGGTCCTATTTGATCACATTTGACTAATTTCAGGCATAAATCTTCAGCGCAGTGGACGCACGGCAAGACTATTAACCTGAAATTGACAAGTTTGTTTTCCCCTTTAAGTCTCTGCAAATTGAATATCAAAACAAATGTGAAAGGAACATACGAAAAGTGAAAACGGCAGATACGAGACTGTAGCATAACAAAATGACTCTTTCCTTTTTAATACGCAATATTCCTGCAAATGAATCTGCATGGCTTGTTTTCATTTAGCCTTTTGAAATAAACTAAAAGATTAAAGATTAAATGTTCATCGCAGAGAATTAGGTGGATATGCAAATAATGCCAAAGTGTTGCTTGCACCCATGAAATGAAAAAAAAAAACTAATTAGCTGGAATTTGCATTTGAACTAATTGGATCTCCGTTTAACGCAGCAGAGGCGCGCCAGAGTTCAACAGTTTAGAATTCAATCTGATTTGCTCTCTGTCTTAATTCTCGGTGTGAGGAGATAATATAATTAGCATAATTTGGATCTTATTTGCGACTGTAAGAGTCGGAGGGGGACAGTCGACTGAAGTCGCTGTGAGAGAATTTATGGGTGAGTTTCATTGTAAGTGAGCATCACTGCGCTGCACTCGCTCTGGGGTGCTAAGCACTTCTGAAGGGTGCAGAGCATTATGGTTGCAAAACAAATCAAAACAAAACAAAATAAAACAAAAAGGTTCTGGTAATCCTGAAAATGTTTTGTTTCACCATGCCTTCATATTTTAACAAAAACAAAAAAATTAAACAAAAATGAAACAAAAAGGTTCCATTGATCTTGGAAATGGTTTGTTTCACCATGCCTTCATAATTTAATAAAACAAAACAAACAAACAAAAAACAAATAATGCAAAACAAAAAAGGTTCAAGGGAATCTTAGAAGCATTTTGTTTCACTATGCCCTAATCATTAAACAAAACAAACAAAAAAGGTTCCAATGATTTCGGAAATGTTTAGTTTCACTATGACTTCATAACTTAAAGCGACAGTTCACCCAAAACATTTGTCTGTCATGTCATTCCAAACCCATAAAACCAGAACACAAATTAAGAATTTTTTTATTTATTTTTTATGAAATCCGTGAGCTTTCTGACCCTCCGTAGACAGCAAGGGACAGCATTTTTTTTTTTATTATTATCTTACTTGTATTAGTTTTCACATGACCTGTACACATTTTACTAGTTAGACTTTTTTCAAACTATGATTCCTGACTAAATGTATAATCAAGTGAAACATTATGAAGTTTCATTCACAGCATATAAATTTCCCACCACGCCAGGAAGGTTTTTATTTTATTACTATTATTTTTTAAATGTTCTATATATATATAATGTTATAAAGTTATAATGGTATTTACCTGGACAGCAATCAATCTGGCTTCAAAAGTGGCCACTCAACTGAGACTGCCCTGCTCTCGGTTACTGAAGCCCTGCGACTGGCAAGAGCAGCTTCAAAATCATCAGTACTCATTTTGCTGGACCTGTCAGCTGCTTTTGACACCGTTAATCACCAGATTCTCCTGTCCAGCCTCAGAAAGATGGGCATCTCTGGAGCCGCACTCCAGTGGCAGAGGTGGAAAGAGTACAAAAATATTCTACTCAAGTAAAAGTACCATTACATTAATGAAATTTTACTTAAGTACAAGTAAAAGTACCAGTCTAAAAATCTACTCAAGTAAAAGTAAAAAGTAGCTCATTTAAAATTTACTCAGAGTAAAAGTTACTTAGTTACATTTTAACAGTGGGAGGGAGGCAAAAATGAAACAGGCCAAGGGTGTCAAACTCCACAGCCCTGCACAGTTTAGATATAACCTTAATTAAACACACCTGATCCAGCTAATCTAATCATTTAGGCTTATTTGAAAACTACATGATGTGTGTGCTGGAGCAGGGTTAGAACTAAACTCTGCAGGACTACGGCCCTCCAGGAACTGAGTTTGACACCCCTGGGATAGGCCTATTAATCTCAAACTAGTTGTTTTTAATTAAAGGAATCAGTTATTAAGAATAATAAGACATTTGGGCTGTTACCAGGCAAATCAATATCAACAAACTCATCTTTTCAATGCAGAGGAAATGCAGAAGATTCATCTGAAGTGGCATTTAGATGTATTTACACACTGTTTAGTGCAGGATAAGAATGCATTTAACCTGCAGTTACAAATGCATAAATAATGTTTTGATATACAAGACATAAAATGTTGAATACTCATTTGAAATAAGAAATTAGTTATTTAAAAAAAAAAAAAAATCTAAAGATACTTTAAATGTGAAAGTAAAATGGCCAGTATGTGTCAGCAAGTCACTGTTAAGTGAGTTATTGCGATTGAACCGAATCATTTAAACGGTTCATTCATTCAGGAACGAAACACTGTCATGTTTGCTCAGAGACGCAAAACTGTGCTTTGGTGGCTGTGTTTGGAATTATTCGCAAGTCTCTTAATTAACTTGTTTACTGGCCAATATTAAATATAAAAATAAATACACATAAATATATATATACACACACACACACACACACACACACACACACACATACATATATATATATATATATATATATATATATATATATATATATATATAAATCATGATGAATGTTTTTGGAGGAAAAGACGGCATTCTTTGTGTGATTTTGATTTACTATATGAAATGAAATATTGTAAATTTTCTGCCCCTATATCTTCAATTTTGTGATCATTCTAAATCACACAGTGAAAGAATGCACTCTAAATGCGGGCGCACATTGTTAAAACAATTATGATATTATCGCAGACGATATATATCGCACACTCCGCACCACTGTCTTTTTGGCTAATTTTTGCAAAACCTCTTGCTAAAATGTCAAAGCTTCATTTTAACCACCAGTGCAACGATGCAGTTATTTAGCTTATCTCTACATGCTTGCGAAGGGTTGGTGTCTTGTCGAGATTTTATAAGCTGCTAGTTTGGTCTCCCTAGGCAAGCACAGCTTACACTGCGTAACAGAGCATAAATATGGCCAGGGGTTCACTTCATTTCCTTCAGTTCAACTTCAGAATATGACGGGGTTTCGTTTTCAGCGGTGTCTGCACCACTAACGCCTGTTTTGTCCGTCTGCATCTTTCTTGTGATTTTAGCGCCAGTTTGCCCTCCTGACCATTATTTACTGCATGAGTTTCCAGGGAACGATTTTTTATTTTTTTTTACTCAGTAATTAATGTGTTTTAAAATGTAGCGAAGTACAATACTTCAAACAAAATATACTTAAGTAAAAGTAAAATTACAGATTTTAAAAATTACTTTAAAAAGTAGAAGTACACAAAAAAGCTACTCAATTACAGTAACGCGAGTAAATGTAACTGACTGCAGTCAAATATAACACAGTGGTTTAAGTCCTACTTTTCTGATAGATCCTTCATGGTCTCTTGGAGGGGTGAAGATTCTAAGTCACAACAACTTGCTACTGGGGGTTCCTCAAGGCTCAGTACTTGGACCGCTTCTCTTCTCCATCTACATGACGTCATTAGGATCTTTCAATCAGAAGCATGGCTTTTCCTATCACTGCTACGCTGATGACACTCAACTCTACTTCTCATTCCAACCAGATGACCCGACGGTAGTTGCCTCGCATTTCAGCCTGTCTGAGTGACATTTCTAGCTGGATGAATGACCATCACCTTCAACTCAACCTTACTAAGACTGAACTGCTGGTGGTTCCAGCTAACCCATCGTTTCATCACAACTTCTCTATACAGCTGGGTTCGTCAATCATAACTCCTTCCAGGACAGCCAGAAACCTAGGAGTTGTGATGGATCATCAGTTAAGCTTCACAGAAAACATTGCTACAACGACCCGGTCCTGCAGATTTGCCTTATACAACATTGGGAAGATTAGACCCTTCCTGTCAGAGCAAGCCACCCAACTTCTTGTCCAAGCTCTTGTTCTCCTATTGTAATGCTCTCCTGGCGGCCCTTCCTGCATGTACTATCAAGCCTCTGCAACTGATCCAGAATGCAGCAGCGAGAGTTGTCTTCAATGAGCCAAAAACAGCTCATGTTACTCCTCTCCTCATCAGGTTACACTGGCTACCAGTAGCCGCTCGCATCAAATTCAAGGTACTGATGCTTGCCTACAAGACGACCACTGGCACGGCGCCAACTTACCTAAACTCACTAGTTCAATCGTATGTGCCCTCCAGAAGTCTGCGCTCTGCAAGTGAACGACGCCTTGTGGTGCTATCCCAAAGAGGTTCAAAATCACTCTCACGGACTTTTTCCTGGACTGCTCCCAGCTGGTGGAATGACCTCCCGATCTCAATTTGAACAGCTGAGTCTTTACTCATTTTCAAAAAACATCTAAAGACTCATCTTTTTCGCCTGCACTTAACCAACTAATACTAGTACTTACCTTTTTTCTTTTCTATCATAATCCCAAAAAAAAAAAAAACCCTGGCTACGTGTTCTGTACTAGACTAACTGGGACTTGTCATAGCAATTGTATACCGTTGTTGTTCTCGTTGATCTGATTGTTTCTACTGTTCTCATTTAAAAAATAAATGAAATGAAATAATAATGTAGGCATCACAAAATAATAAAATATAAAAATAACAATATATATATATATATAATGTTATAAAGTTATAATGTTACTAGCCTAATGTCAGTAAGAATGGTTAGACAAAACTTTACTGTATTCTCTGTTCAGGAATATCTGTTCATGCTTGTGTTTATGAATGTAACTAAGCTTCTGTTCATGAATATCTACTCTATGTTCCAGAGATGAACGACATGAAGGTGAGTAATTAATGACAGAACTATTATTTTTGGTTGAACTGTCGCTTTAACCAATAAATAAAATAAATAAACAAATAAATAAATAAAATGATAAATAATAAAGGTTTCAGTGATCCCTTTTGTTTCATCTTGCTTTCAAAAAAAAAAAAAAAAAAACACAATAAAAGGTCCAAGGGGATCTTGGAAACATTTTGTTTCACTATGCCCTCATCATTTAACAAAACATAAAACACGTTTAGTTGTATTTCCCATCCTTAGTCTATAACACTGACTACTCAGAAAGCCTCTAAATCTCACATACACCTCGCCTTCCATTTCTTGTGTCGTCTCTCTCTCTCTGTCTCTCTCTCTCTCTCTCTCTCTCTCTCTCTCTCTCGTACAGCCCGTCTCCATATTTCACCCGCCACCCTTTCTGTCATGACTGGAAGCGCTGAAAAGATCCTCAACATTGTCCCTGTTAGTTTAGCAGCGGTGCATGTGGGTGCCGCACTGTGAAGCGTTAAAGCAGGTGTCACGCTCAGGAGATATATATGACAGGCCGAGTGCAATAGCATTGATGCACTGTAAATGGCCTTGCGTGTGTGTATAAGACAGCACTACTACTGCGTTTACTATAAAGAGAAACACTGGCCTGGAGCTTATCTACACAAAATTAAACAGGCTGTGTGGGATCGTAAAACAAACCCTCAGAAGCACACACACGCACTTGCAAACACTTAGATTCATATTTCTGTTCCGTCAAAACCTTGCGAGCTGCCACATAGGCAGCACTTTAAGAAACATGCAATTCCAGAATTAATCAAAGACAAACTACGCAGGAAAAAAAATCTATTTATGAGTAAGTGACAAATACAGTTGATATAATTCTGACAAAATCAAAGAAGAAAAGGGTGCAACATGTCAATCAAAATATGGGCAAAACAAGTTTGTAACATCTGACCTTTGTTAACTCTGCACAGACTTTTCAACTTCAAACTGTTATTGACTGAACTGACGTGGAAATCTTTTCATGTTCATTTCTTCGCTCAGTCCATCAAGATCAGACACAAAATAAACACACTTAAAAGCTGCATTATAGTTCAAATTGAAGTTGTAATTATAATTAAATAAAAAAAATAAAAACAAAGAAACATACTTTTTTACACTGTCAAACTTAGATTGTATAAAGGCTTTTAATATTTAAAGTATTTTAAAACAGATTTACACTGTCAAACTTAGATTGTATAAAGGCTTTTAAAGTAAAATTAATCAATTCAAAGAAACATACTTTTTTACACTGTCAAACTTAGATTGTATAAAGGCTTTTAAAGTAAAGCAAATCTATCAATAAAAAGTAATAACTTATGTTCATGTTGTTTCCAATATAGGTGAATTTACACATTTTAATCATTATTTCTTTAAAAAATAGTAGTAAAATGTTTTTTAAGGGAAAAATGATTATGAAATGAGTTAATTCATACATATCATTACATTTGGTAACACTTTATTTTACGATTTCATTATTAGAAGCTACATGTACTTCCTATTATAATAACACTAAATTCTGCATAATAACATGCAAGTAACCCTTTTTAAGGTTGTTATTTAAATATTACATTTTATTCCTTTAATAATTTTTATTAAAATAATAATAAAATTTTTAATTGTGATGACTGGACATTTTATCACCTTGACCCTTAAAAATATACAGATTTTTTTATTCAGGAAAAAAAAAAAAGATAAAAGTATTATGACAGAAAAGGTCAATCCAAGTCAATGTATATGTTAATTGCATTGTTTATGTATTTTGATTGAATTTTAAATAAAATAAAAATAATAAAAACCTCATCATTTACAAATAAATTTTCATTAATAAAAAAAATAGTTTGATGGAATCAAACACCAATTATTTCATTGGCTATTTTTGTGTGCTCTGTCTTTTTTTTTATTTACTTATTAGACTATCATTAGCTAATATGCTAACACTGAGTCTCTCCCGTGCAGAGCACTATTTATAGTAAGCGCTGCAGAGACTTGCTGCCCACGTAGAGTGTTCCAAATCAGTCACTTATGAGGTTCTGTGATGCCGTCTACGTAGGCAGCAGGTAGCGAGGCACTACGTTTCGGAAACGAGCTATTGTTTCCGTAATTACAAACACACACCCACACTCGCACCAACACACGTTTGCACACGTACACACGTGGCATTCCTCCAAATAAAGCATGCAAATGCCGTGTTGGAGAAATGTGGCCCAGAGTGCATAATTTAGCAGAAAAGGTGGCGGAGAGAGGGGGAAAGGCCGTGATTATGTGTACAAAACAAGAGGGACAAAACACTAGAGACAGGCATAATAACCAAACATGAACTCTCAAACCCTAATGATGACACCAGGGACGAGAACAGTTGCTGCTGAACCAAGCAGAAAATTGCTGGTCATTTGTAAACAGGTAACGATGCGGGCCAGGTGTGTGAGCATATGTAGCCGAGCGGGGACGATTTTTTTTTTTTTTTTTTTTTTGCCTGTCCGGCGTGGTCAGCTGTCAGGCTCATTAGCTGAGCCGCTGCCCACTCGGATGACTTTATCTGCCGTGAACCACTGGACTGCTCTCTTATATACTTTCGATCTCTTCTATTATAGAGTTAGAGCAGAATTTTGTAGGTTGCATGTCTAAATTGAGAAACGTGCTAATATTAGATCATTAGAAATAATAACTGAGGCCCCTCGTGATCAGGTTATGGGCCTGGGGCCCTATAGTGGTCAGTTCACACTGTATGCGCTATTGGGAAAGGTGTTAAGCTTCTGGGTATCACCCCCTGATAGTCTGAGGCCCCAGCAAAATTCACTTTTTTATCAGATACACATATTTAAAATGGGAAAATATATAAAAATGGAGCAAAAAAATATTGATGACTCATCCTGAACCCCAATCAAATGCTCTCTAAAATGAGAAAAAAAGCCCCTCTTCATTTCAGCTTTATTTCAATTTTGGTAACTGAAATAAAGCTGAACTAAAATTATTTATTCAGTCAATTGGAAATTATAAAAATAACTAAAATTGTATATACATTTTAGATGAAAAAATTAAACTTAGAAAACTTGAACGAAAATTGGAATTGTTTCCTTGGCAGCCAACTGAAATGAAGTACTAAAATTACTAAAACGAATAAAAGTGAAATATAATTAAAATATCACTGATGCAAAAACTGAATTATAAACATAAACATATAAAACTATTAAAACTTACAGTAAAATGCAAATAAAAACTAAAAAGTCATTCAAAATATATAATGGTATCAATATACTTAGGTTATTAATTTTTTTAAATTAATTTTTATTTATATTTTCATTTTGTTGAAGTTTTAGTAATTCTGTTGTCTTTGTAATTTTTTTAATCACTTTTTTATTTAAAAATGTTTATATAGTTTTTATTCGTGTTTATTTATATTTTGGTTATTATTTTAGTACATGAAGTTAAACTAAATAAAAATGAGAAATCCTGGCATCTAGAAGAAATAAAACAAGTTTAATACTTTTCTATTCTATTCTATTTATGTTTTTTTATCTTTATGTTAATTTTATCATTTGATTGATTCAGTTCAGTTTAGTAACTGCTATTACTACTATTAATACTATTTAAACAAACAAACAAATACACCCTCCAACCTACCAATAACTTCTTTTATTTTTATTAAAGGACACTATCTTAAATACTGACAGCTCTGTTAGTCATGCATGATAAATTTGAGCATGTGTCTAATAATAGGGCGTTTATGATGATAAAATGAGTAGTATTTGGCATCTCAACATGGCCACCTGTACAAGGTGACCCTATTCATGAAAAATAAAACAGCTTTTATTAGTCATTTATTCATTCATTCATTTATTTTTTTGAGTGCACAAATTATATATTTTTTCTCTGATAACCTTAACTTCGAGAAAATCTAAAAATGAATGGCTGAATGGAAGAAATTTTATTTTTATATTTTATATTAATAAATATTTTAAAATATCTTATTCCTTACTCATAAAAATGTTAAGGTATCATGTGAAGTTAGCGGTTGATGAAAGACAAACACTAAATATTAAAGTTCACATTTACAGAAGTCTGCTCACTTAAGTGAAGCCATTCTGAGTATATTTGTCTCGTGTCATTTGTAGAGTCAGAAACAACTTAGGAAAAGAGAACGGATATTTTAGATTACATGAATGCAAAAATTAATTCGGAAATTGTAGGTTCTTTTTATCGGCACATACAGCACACACACAGATGCGGAGGTTAAACTGCTGTCAGAGTGTATGGTGCAGTGCTGAGCGTGGCATTAGATCACACTCACTCACAGAAACATTGTAAAGGCAGTCAGGCATAACAGAGCCACCCGCTGGGCCTACAGAAGCCGTTCAGACCAGCACTGACAGCCCTGGGACGAGACGCCTGCGGAATAGTGCTTATGAATTTCTGTGCACAAGCCTTTAACAGATTTTCACTTACCCAGCATGCATTTAGTTCTGAGTGAGCCACAAAAAAAACAGAAAAATATAATTACTATTAATCATTGCGTTTCTGAAGCACAGGGAAAATAAATAATAAATTAAATAAACGTTGTATTTTATTATATTATATTTTATTTTATTTTATTTTATTTTTCAGAAATAATACCAATACCAAAAGCAAAGTTTCGATGCTATTGGGGCTTATTCAGGAGTGATCAATTCTGGTCCTGCACATTTTGCACGTCTGTTATCTGAGTTCAGTTCATGGAGTCTCTCCTAACGAGTCGATGATCTGAATCAGGTGTTTTAAAAAAGGGAGACACCCCCAGTACCAGGATTGAAAACCACTGCTCTGAGACATCATCGCATATATCCTCCTCAGAGAAGACAGAATCCATTGTGTTCTCATGAAAAAAAAAAAAATAATAATAATAATAATGTCACTTAAGATGGAGAATAAAAATTATTATTTATATGAACATTTTGGCTAATTCTGGCTTATATCCAGGGATGCTAATAAAATGGAGTGAAATATTACATAACAACATGTTTGTTTTTCCATTAACACAGTCATAACCCCTATTCGGACAGGACTAGTTTTCTAAACTATGTTTTAGTTTCGATTCTAATCACCTGATGTCTTTTCATGTACCAATTCAGATGGGACTAACATCTCCGTGTTTATTACAGAGGAGGGAGGGGCTGTTTTGGACATCTGGGCATCGCAGAGATCACACGCTCTGTATGCGTGCAGTGCATATAGTCTTTGGGATTGATAACTACCATAGTATAACCACAGTTTTACTACAAATACCATGGTGAAGCTATATGGCAAATGTAGCAAAACCACGGTTGATGTGTGGTTACTTTAGTTTAACTCTTTTATTTATTTATTTATTTTTATTTATTTTTTAGTAAAACCATGTTTAATTTATAATATTTATAAAGGTACATATGTAATTAAAACATTATGTAATTGAGTGCCTGAGAGTAATCGTACCTGACGATGATATTACAGTAGCCAGTCTTAACAGTTTACATGATCTGGCTCTTGATTTTATTTTTGTTATTTTTTTATCTCATTGCCGAGAGGCAAACATATCAAACATTAGTGTGGTAAGAGTGTCTACAGCAATTCCCGGTGGCCAAAACACACAAGGAATCGCGTCGTTTAAATATATTTATATATATTCGGCATTCGCATTTGGACAGTTGTGTGAGAAATACACAGACATGACAGATTCGGATGGGATTAAAATCGCAAAGTAAGACTGTAACCACCCCCTGTAAAACTAGTCCCATCCGAATAGGGCTATAGAGACTACTGCCATCTAACTGTATTCGTGAGTATGTCAGTACAGACGCTTCTACGCAACACCAGCTTGATTTGTGAGCAATTTACAGAAATGCGAGCTTGCATTGCATTCTCAGCACTGCCACAGGGGGCGCTATAGCAGAAATTAACGTAAACCATACGTAAACGCTGTCCCAAATGACAATGTATTCATTGCACACTCAAACTTGTACTCTACTATAATGTATGATTTTTATACGGTTATTTTGTCCATTTTAATAGCCCCGCCCTCTCCTCTACAATAGAAAAGCTGCGACTATTACGTTTCTAATACTCCATGCTTCATTTTTTCAGTTAATTAAGTGCATCATCCAGGTATATGAAGTGCACTTGTTGTTGGAAAATTTTTTTCAGCGTGAAATTTTTATATTACAAAATATGGTAGAATAGTGGGCAAATTGGGAAGCAACTAATACGTCTACGGTCGATTTTCTCATTTAGGTCAACTACTGTGATTGCGGCACAATAGTTTGAAAAGAATCTTCCTGAGCAAGTTGGATTTCACTAACATGTTTATAGAAAGCTACTTGAATATAGCGCTTCAGCCGTGACATCAATTTGTAGGCCAACCTGCAAGGCTAATTCGCATTTTGTTCTACAACAAGTTGCTAACAAGTCTCTACTGTATATAAGGAGTACAATTATTGTCCAGTTTGTTGAACATGCAAATACACATCAAGATCCGTAATTAACAATGTAGATAACTTTCTTCTTAAAACCAGCAGGAAATTTGCAAAAAAAAAAACAAAAACAAAAAAAACAACAACAACAATGGTTTAAAAATGCTAATGCTATGTCCAAGCATAATGCTTGTGCATTCGTGTAAAGTATGTTTCTGGCCTAAGGTACGAACCTAAACAACCAACCTAGCTCGCCTAATCAACACTAACAACAGACCAAACTTCACATTTTCTGCACGTTGTATTAGCAGCTCTTGTGAGCAATGCTAACGCTCTCAGTGTGTGCGCTGCAGATGTGAGTTTAGCTCTGCTGGTGTTTCTCTCTGCTGGGTTTAATCAGAGTCAGGCTTCTCTCAGTTCTTTTGGCCGTGTTTTTAATCGCCCGGGTCTGAGTCCGTCATTTCTACTTCAAACGCAGGCTGATCTTCAGTGCTAACTCCAGTACGTGGTCTTATCATCAGCGACATGCCGAACACCCGCTAACCCTCCCCCTACAGACCCGACGCTGCTGGTTATGAGCTCAGGCAACTAGTCAGAGCAAACTTCACCATCAGATCGTTCATTTATATCAAAGCTTTTACAGTATTACGCAGAAGAGCTGAAATGGAGAGTGGGAGTGTTTTAAATGAGATATTTCTCCATTTTGACTGTGCGCCCCAGGATATATTTAGAGAGGGGCAGGTTTGAGATGTCTCATTTACAGGAAGATGAGGAGAGATGCAAAAATTTGAGCTGTATGGAGTGATGTAGTGTCTGTTTAATTCATAGCCAATATTTTTTTAGTATATTCATTTATTTATATGCACAAATGGTAAACAATGTTATAAGACAAAAAGTAAATCAAATACTGTAGAATATAGTGTATGCAGTCATCACTAACTACATATGTAATATAACAATAATAAAATAAATATGTAATTTGCAGATCATTTGCAGGATAATTTGAAGATTAATTTGAAAAGACAAAAACAACAAACAGATGTCTTACCTTTATGTAGATGGTGAGACAAGGTCCAGGGAAGAAAGAGAGGGGGAAAAAGAAAAAGAGAGATGGTAAATTATTTAAAATATTTTTGACAAATAAATAATTATAATAAAAATATAATAAAATTAAAAATTCTCAATATATATATATATATATATATATATATATATATATATATATATATATATATATATATATACACTAAATTATGAAATTACATAAAATACAATATATAAAAGAGAAGGTGAGGTTTTAAAATATTTATAAATATTCAATAAATATAATTATAACAAATACATTATACAAATCTAAATAATAATAATAATAATAACAACATTATGTATAAATTAAAAAAATAAACTTTTTGACAAGTTTTTACCTCTCTTAAGAATTTGTACCATAGCTCTAACAGAATATTTAATGCTTGTATATATGTGTGTGTGTGTGTGTGTGTGTGTGTATGTGTGTGTGTGTGTGTGTGTGTGTGTGTATGTGTGTGCGTGTGTGCATGCGTGTGTGCATGTGTGTGTGAGTTGGGTAGCAACTGATTACATGTAATCTGGATTACATAATCATATTCCAAAAATTAAGTACTAGATTTTTAAAATACTCGTAATCAGACTACCGTTACTCTTTTATTGATGACTTACATGATTTCATATTATTCACACAATAGCAATAAATGATTCATATAAACTACACCTCAATTCTTCTTTTTTTCATCTTTTTTTTCATCAACATTTATAAAATAGCCTGCTGTTTAAATACATTCAGAAAGTCTTCCAGTTTTGATGTCATAAACAGTAAGTTTTTACTGTTGTTGTTTTAAGATGATTTATCTTTATTTTACATTTTTATGAATTGATTAATTATGAAACTCACAATGCCCCTGCAGTTTCTTCACGAACCCCAGTTTGGGAAACCTTCATGTTGTAAAAAAAAAAAAAAAAAAAAAAAGGAATTCATTTTCTATGTCTTTTCTAACTTCTATCTGATTTTTTTTTAGATTGATATGATACAAAATTAAAAGTAATCTATAAGTAATCAAAAAGTAGTTCGATTATATTACCTAAAATGTGTAATGTAAGAGATTACATTACTAACTGTAATTTTTGTCATGTAATTTGGAATCAGAACTACAATTATTAAGTAATCCACCCAGCACTGTAGATATTTATGAATCTAAACAGCATTGTTAGTAATGTTTACTAGAGTAAAACAGTAAGGTACAATTTCATAAGGGTCAGCTGACTAACTGATGTGACCTCTTACGGTAGGGAGCCAGTGCAGGTGAAAGTCTTCCTGTCTTTTGTTTCCCATAATGCTGTGCTAAGAGACAGTGATGTTCTCACTAGAAACCAACTAACATGCTTCACTCACTCCTTCACTGTGTCTCAAGACGAGTCAAGGCAGACAACAATTTATTCACCACACCATCTTCACAAAGATTTTCCAACTAAACAATACCTACAGTCCAACCAGCACAAACTACTGCAAGAACATCATAAGACTCGTTTCCATGACTTTATTCTCAACATGAAGTATTTGACGTGTGAGCAGGACCACCCTGCACCATCCGCTCATCCAGCCCTCACACCACACAGCGCAGGGGTCACCGCCGAGCCCTGCGGCGGGTCAGAGGGGCGAGCGGAGGCTCCGTCAGCTCTAGAGGGTCACGGCTGGAGCGCAGGGAATAGAGACACGAGTGTGAGAGGCCTCTGCTGCTCTGCTCCTCTGAGAGAGAGAGAGACGGCCGTTACCTCCTCATCACCCATTTATCACCCTGCCAACAGAGCTGAGCCCGAATTACTCATCCACTATCACACCATCACCAACAGAGAGAGAGAGAGAGAGAGAGAGAGCGAGAGAGAGAGAGAGACATCCTGGATATCCCAAAATAAATAAATAAATACATATATACATACATACATACAATAATAATTCTCGGTAGTAACTGATTATGTATGGATTAATCAGATTCCAAAAATGTAATACTTCTATTTACAAAATGGCAGTAAATTATTCATGATTCATTGATTCTCCCTAATTCTTCTTTTTATATTATTTTCAATCATCCTTTCAAAATAAAAAGGCCTATTGCTTATAAATGTTTAGAAAGTCTTCAGGTTTTGTGGAATTGCACACACAGACTGGACATGAGTTCAAATTGTATTAGGGTCCAAGCACCAAAGGTGTGTAGGCAACTCTTGTATCCGTTAGATTTCTTCTTCTTCTTCCTCCATGTCTTTCGCTCGAGTCTCTGGCAGCCCACAGAACCGCTTGCGGGAAAGTGATGAAATTTGACACAGAGATAGAGGACAGTCTCAACCCCAGCAAATTTGGTATATCTCAAACTCTCTAGCGCCAAAACTTGTCCAAAGTTTCACTCATGTTTATGCTAATAACTTTCAACCCCCATAAGGTCTAGAAGAAAAATCCTTTTCCTCTGCATCCTTGAACACCAAAATTAAAAAATCATAAAGTCTATTTTTTTCCCACGTTATTTTTAATAGTTTTATACTTTTTTCAAACTCGTCTTAGACTGTTTGTCCGATTTTCACTAAATTTGGCTCAAATCATCTTCAGACCATGCTGGCAAAAATTTGTGGAAAGAAAGTTGATTATTCAAACCGTTCTCGAATAACACATGAATGAATTCGACAAAGAGCACGCAAAAATGGATGTGAGGCTATATCTACGCAACAGTTTGGCGTATTGAGTCCAAACTTGGTGTGTGTTATAACAAGCATGACCTAAGGCTACCTGCAGTGTAGGCACAAAACTGGTCTGTTTAGATTCGGTGGAGCATGCCTAGTTGAACCATTCCCAATTTTCCCATGTAAGCCATTTTTGGCATTGGCCATTCTCAATTTTGTCGTAAAATGCTATATTTTATGAATGGATTGGCATATCACAATGAAACTCTGTTTTGTGTCTTCGGCACCATGCTCTGACAGTACTCAAAAAGTTTGGGGGCACTGCCACCTTGTGCCCAAAAGTTATATAGAAATATTCATAAATGCATTGATTAAATTGGCCTATTGTAATGAAAGTGATCTCAACATATTCCTTGGGTCCTGTAGAGAACATAGATACCAATTTTGCCATAGTCATCCAAATTTTTTGCCAAAATTTTCTGTCCACCATTTTGACTTACGTTGAAAACATACTTTTTCAAACTCCTCCTAGACCATTGCTCCAATTTTCACCAAATTTGACTCGGATCATCTTCAGACTATGCTGGCAAAAAGTTATGGATTTCGCATTGATATACGAAAGGGTTATTGTTTAATGCATCAACAAATTTGGTGTAAAGATGCCAAACTGCATTTGAGGCTGTATCTCTGCAAAGCTTTTGACATATATTGACACTGAAGATGCCACATCAATTTGGTAACAGCGCCACCTATTGGTCAAACGTAATAAAGCGTTAATTAAATATTATAAATAAAACTTACAAGAATGTTAACTTTTGATTGTTTAGCCTATTGTAATGATACTGGTCTCAAAATATTGAGACCAGAAAATCGTGGAGAAAAGAGAAAACCCCTTTTGCCATAGTCGGTCGAACTTCCTGTCTGTTATTTTGATTTCGTTGAAAACCTATTTTTTTTTAACTCCTCCTCGACCGTCGGTCCGATTTTCACCAAAATCGAGTCAGATCATCTTAAGACTGTTCTGACAAAAAAGTTATGGATTTCGTGTTGATAAACGAAAGTTTTTGTATAGCGCCACAACAAATTTTAGGCATGATGCCAAACTGCATGTGAGGCTGTATCTCTGCAAAGCTTTTACATATTGACACCAAACTTTGTGTGTGCCATTATCACCTGACACATAAAATACCACATCGATTTGATAACAGCGCCACCTACTGGTCGACAGTGATAAACCATTAAATCATATTACTAGTGGTTGTATTTCTGTTGTGCTTGGCCCCTTAATTGCTGCTTGCAGCTATATTTTTAATGTATTCATTTTAATTGCATTTCCCCCCTGTAATTTAAAATTGTAAAGACTTAATTTACTATTAGCTTTTTCATAAATTTATGAAACACGTGCAGTTCCTTCACAAATCCTAGTTTAAGAAACACTGACATGTCACGTTTAATACACTTCATGATGTTAATAACAAAGAATGGAATACATTTTCTTTCTTGTTTATTCTTTGTATGTGATAAATGAGTTAACCTAAAAGTAATCAAAAAGTATCTGATTATATCTAAATATATAACATAAAATAGATTACATTACTCACTACATTTTGAATTTGTATTCAGTAACGGACTACCCAGCATTGTGTATTATAATTTGTAAAAAAAAAAAAAAAACTATATACATTAACATTTTACTTTAAAAAATATATAAATAAATTAATTAAAGGTAAACAACCAATGACTGAAAGTTGACCTCTGTCTTTGTATTGTCTGGTTTGGGTCACACACAGCAGTAGGGAAGCTAAAGACAGATGCCAGAGTTGAAGGACACTGGCCCTGGGCAAAGAGACACTTCCGCAAGACACACACACACATACACACACACACACACACACACACACACACAAACACAGACGATGCATGGTCCGCCTGTGGGGCAGCAGTTGGCAGGGTGGCACAGAGCCTGCTTCCCTAAAGGAACACACTACAGTGCTCCACACACACACACACACACACACACACACACACACACACACACACACACACACACACACAAACACACACACACACACACACACACACAGACAGGCAGAGCTTTACTCAGTCACCACCTAAACACTGAGCTCATCAGAAAATCTTGTTCTGAATGAACCAAGGTCATATATCTTCAAAATCATCCACCTCAATCACAGAAACAACTAAGGACATAAACATACTCGAAGAGAGAACATGAACACAGATACTTTTCTGCTCACTGCACTCATACAATTCATACCACAACACAGGCATTCAAGAGTTGCATTAAAGAAAAAAAGGGGGACAAGAAAAAAAATACATAAAATCTATTCCAGTCAGTTTTCTTTTTTAAGTTAATTATGGTCATGAGCAACCATTAGATGAATGGTCTCAAATTCTCTCTTTGGCACAAACAAGAGTCCATGAGATGAGTCTGTGAATGAATCATTCGCTTGAGTAGCATCTTTTCAGTGAATCTGGTGATATGGCTCACAATATGGATTCATGAATTGTACTGATTCAGTTCTCAAGTTGAACTCTTTGCTGCATCTATTAGTTTATACAAGACAAAATGTCCAATTTGTGAATAAAAAAAATATTTTCAATCAGATGTTTTCAAAGAATCAGTTAATCTGGGCCTTGATTCATTCACGAATCTGAACGATTTGGTTCACAAGTCCAACTCTTTTGCACATTCATGAATTCATCATGACATATATTTTTAATAAATCTGGTGACCTGGCTTCAGTTCAGTTCAATTCAGTTCAGTTCAACTCTTTGGCACGTTCACACGTTTCACAAGGAATGAAACACTCTTTAAAAACCAAATGTTTTCAATTAATCAGTTGATCTGCTTTAAAAATGAATAATTAAAAAATAAATCATAAATAATCATTCATGAATCAGACTGATTTGATTTTCAAGTCCAGCTCTTTTGTACATAACTTCGTGAGAGAATAAACGTACGATTTGTCGATGAATCATTCTTTTAAGTTTGATCTCTTTAACGATTTGATCTGGTTCACAAAATCAACCTGAGTGATTCAATTATGAATTGACTCGTTTTTGACTCGTGTCGTTTTTGAAAAAAAAAAAAAAAAGAGTAAGTGACTATTTTATTTTATTTATTTTCTGTGGAAAAAAACTATACTTAACAATAGGAGTCTCCTAACTAGCTCTCTTAGTAAAATTCTTAATATCTACAACACTCATATTAGTCCAAACTCTTCCATTTAAAGAATGTATATTAATTTCTTTTCTTTTTTTCTTTTTTTCAGTGTGTGTGACCGCGGGGACTTTAATACAGGATGTGAGACACAAGAAGTATTTCTAAAGACAGAATTCTGTACGCGGCATTGAGACGGCGCTGTAAAGAGAGCAGAGAGAGAAGGAGAGTTTGAAAGAGAGAGCGAGACTGAGACAACGAGGTAATAACAAATGTCCCATTGTGTGCGGCTGTGCTGTGATTTATGTAAGGTGTGGCTGGATGAGGGAGATAATGCCAAGCGAAATGCTTCATTTCATAAATCTATTCCAAAGGCCTCTGTTCCCCCCTCCACACACACACACACCTCCGTCTCACCTGCTATTGACATCCAAACAAGTACTCTCTGTTCACTGCTAAGTAATGATGCAGTATCACAGGAACTAGGGCTCGAGTCGGACTCTCTGGGGCCCACACACACACACACATACACACACACATATATACATAAACAAGAAGGGGAAAGCGATAGGGGAACTTGTATAAGCAAAAAGCCGCCACATAATCAACAAACACTCAATTACCCAGTGTCCTTTGCACCCTCTGATATTAATAACACATGCTCTTGGTCTACGCGCACCGCTATAGGCTATTAAACGCGTTGGTGCAAAGGAGAAACAGAACAAACAGGGAAAAATTGCAACATGAGAGATGTGGAAATAATTCCAATCTCCATTCCAAGGCTAAATGCAGGTGATCCCAGACGCTGGGCAGGTGGGAAATTAGTTTGCTCCACTGAGACTTCAGGTAATGGAGGCGAATGAGATTCCCACACACACCCCAGCCAACATGAAATAATAATGTCTGGGAAATATAACAGGCTACATTTCCATTTGCTCTGTTTGGAAGTGATGCATCTCTTTTGAGTGGGTCCACCACATGAGAACTGTGTTTGGGGGTGATGTGTTTTCCCGACATACAACTGGAGATCAAGGAGAAATTATACAGGATAGAATCTGGATTGAAACCCAACAACAGTAAAAATAGTGCTGTATTTAGTTTTTATTTGATCCTCTTTTTAAAAGCTTCAGATCAGAAATAGGGGTTATGTCTTATTTCCACCTTTCTCTAAATACATGTTTTTATGTCTTGTCTCATTAGCTCATCTAGCTGTTTCTTCACACATGGTGTCATCTGGTTTTTGTTCATGCCGGAAGTAAATCAAGGATTTAACATGATGGACAGCAAAGTCAGAAATATTTAGAAGTGCAGGAAAAGTGTCCGTTTAAACACCTGCTCCAATGGCCCACAGGAGTCCCTGAAGACAGAGATATTTCTCGGGTGTATATGTGGAAATAAACATTAAAAGCATGAAAGCAAACCTAGAAAAGCAGAGGCAAAGCAAACACACACACACACACACACACACACACACACAAAAGCAAAGTTAAGTGATGCAAAGCAAAAAAATAAAAAAAATGAAAAGGCAAATAAAAAGTAAAGTGAAACGAAAAACGAAAAAAACGGCACAGCTAACCCATACCAAAACAAATCAAACAAAAATAGCAATGCAAAACAAAAAAGTAAAGTGAAAACAAAACAAGCAAAAGAAAAAGAAAAAGATCAAAAAAAAAAAAAAAAAAACATCACATCTAACCCATACCAAAACAAATCAAACAAAAATAGCAATGTAAAACAAAAAAGTAAAGCGAAAACAAAACAAGCAAAAAAGCAAAGCAAAACAAACAATAAACAAAACTAAGAAACATCAAAGCTAAGCAATGCCCGAGAAAAAGTGATGTGAAGCAAACCAAAAAATCAAAGCAAAGCAAAACAATGAAGTAAAGTGAAACAAAAACCTAAAAAAAAACAAACAAGCAAATACAGCAAATCTAAGCAATACAAAAAAAGCAAAGGAAAGCAAAAGAAAACAAAAAACAACCAAGTGAAATGAAGCAATGCAAAAAAAAAAAAAAAACACATGCACAGCGCATGTGCTCTAACTGGTAAACCACATCTAATTAATACTTTTGATGACATTTAGATTTACTGTGCTTTTTTTATCCTTTTCATGTTATATTATTCTTATAAACAACAACAGTGTAAGTGGCCATTCAAAGAGAGTGAGTTTTTGCATTTAAAACACATTTGAGACACACAGGGTAGTGAAAAAAGAAAAAAATCAAGGTCTAGAGAAGTTGAACCAATTTTACCTTGAGATTTGTGTTTTTAGATGCTACTAAAGTGATAAGCACAACAGTCAAACATGTCTGTCTAGCTCATGTTTACTTAGAAAAACATTGAGAAGCAGTGCACTGGAATGCTAAAGCATGCCTTGCAACGGCCCCAAAGAAAATCCTCACGAAGTGTCCAGACAGTCTCTCTCAGATCTGTCTCGGTGGAGGTGAGCCAGACGCTCTGTCTACAGCAGGGCACAGGAGCACAGTGGAGACACCTCGCTCTTACTGTCTTTGTCTCAGTGGCGACAGGGTTCGGCCAGAGCACAGTCACCTGGGATGAGACCAGCCCTGTCCTGAATAGAGCGCTTTCTCTGTTTGTTTTAAATGAAATTCACCAGCAATTTCTGAGAGAAAATTGTTTCTACACTCTTTTTCTTTTTCACTGTAAAAGCATCTCCATATAGCAACTTAAATTTGGCTTCAGGTGAAATCTATTTTCGAAATGCATGTTACTGATTGAATGAACGATGAACAAAAATCTGTGCAAATAATTAAATTTCGACCTACATTTTTCTTTTCTAATAAAAGGTTACATGAGGTACAATAGGTTAATTATGAAAAGATTATCTCAAAACCATGCACATGGTTGCCAGGTTGCAAAGATAAAGTAAAAAATAGAAAATGTGATGAAAAAAAGGAAAAAAAAATAAATAAATCCAATTGGGGGATTTAAACTTTTGAGATCTGGCAACCCCAAGCATTAACACTTTCAGACAGTTCTATGTCTCCGTCTTATCTTTGTCGCGGAAAAATAGTTTTTCATCATAGTTTTTGTTAACGGTTGCATATTTTAAACATGATTCATCATGCCTGCTGAGCTACCACAATAAGTGGAGCTATTTTACTTCAAACATGTTCCTGTCTGTCTCGCATTAAGTTGAAAATATCCTTTTACCTCCCACCGCACAACGATGTTTGAGTTTCCGCTCAGTCTTGAGCTGCAGTGAGTCAGGGCCGGGGAGGCTTCACCTGAGTCTTTCCCGCTGTACCGTACAGAGCTGAGCTGGCACATGAGTGGATAGTCCACACCGAATTACCGTGGCTTAATTAGTATCAGGGCTAAACCTCCACGGGGCACCTGCAATCTTAATTCATTTGCTGACAGGGAGGAACAAGTGTTAATGTGCTGTATTTATGTTAATACTCCCAAAGTGTACGTGTGTGTGTGCGTGTGCGTGATGTTATTTTGCCTGAAATACCTTCCCTCACAACTAAAGCTAATAAAAGACTTGTGTCTGTGCACATGTGTCTGTGTATATGTGTCTGTGCACATTTGACAAATGTATAGATCCAGAACATAAACAGAACAAAGAGTCACCAGAATTGAAGGTTTAGTTCACCAAAAAAAAAAAAAAAAAATATAGAATGTTGTTCAAAACCCATTAGAGAAATGTTAATCTTCAAAACACAAATTAAGATTTTTAAAGAAGCTTGAGATTTTTGTCCCGCCTTTGAAAGTCCTTTCCACCAAAATTGTCAAGCTTCAAAAAGTTCATAACAGCATTATAAAAGTAATCCATATGAATCAACTTGTTTAGGGGCTGATCATACACAATGATTTTTCATTCCACTGCTCTTCCATTGTTTTTTTTTTTTATGTAAACACATGCTAAATGGAGAGGTCTGAGCATTGCATATGATCGCTGTGCCTGAGGACAGAGAAATTCATCTGGTGTATGTGGAAATAAACGGCAACATCAAAACGCAACAAAACAAGAAAGCAAGAAAACTAAATATGAAAAAAAAGAACAAAAAGCATTGTAAAGCAAACCAAAACATCAAATCAAAGTAAAAAAATAAATAAATATGAAAGAAAGAAAAAAAGGCAAAACTAAACAAAACAAAAAACAAAAGCAAAGTGAAGAATAACAAAACAGCAAAACAAACCACAACTATTTTTCATTCCAATTATATATATATATATACTATAAACTATAATCAGTTCAAAAAAAGAAAAAAAAAAAAACATTTCGTACACATGTCCTCTTATGATTGGGCAATACCAAAAAGTCAACATCAAATAAACAACAATAAACCTTAAAAAAAAATGCATTTGCCTGTTATGTGAGAAAGTTGTTAATACGGCTTTTCACAACTGTTGTTTTTACAAAATTACCCTTGCACCAATACATTCCACTGGTGGAGATTTTTTATTTTTTTTTTATCCAGTTTGCCCTCTTGTTCAGGAAAATTAATGTCTATGTGCGGAATATAATCCATCACGCACTGAAAGCAGAGGTCATTCAGGAAATGATAGCAGGTAAGATTAGGTCTCTACCACAGAGACATTCACACACACACACACACACACACACACACACACACACACACACACACACACACACACACAAACACATGTGTATGAACACACCACAATCCAGGAACTTCCTCACACTCCTTGCCTTGACTTTGCCAAGTGCACAGAGGAGAAAATTCTCAAGGTTCTGTGAAGGAGATTCTCACGGACAAAGTCAAATCCCAAACTTTCTCTAAAAAGAAAGTACTGTGGCAGTACTATGGTGATATCATAGTAATTTGATATATACCATGATACTGAACGATTACCACAACAGCATTTGCTTGGTACTCCAATAGTTTTATTTCCAATTTCACCTTATAGTGTTAAAAACATACCAGACTATACAATGAGTGCTGGTCTGACGTAGAGTGAAGTTATTGTGATGAAATTTCCGTAATGTAGATCTGAGCCGCTCACGGGTCTATAGGGAATCAGTAAAGCTATTCAAGGGCAAAGTATTTACACACACGCACACACAGTCAATACTGAATCAGAGTGTACAGGGCCACCCCTGCATAGAGATCACACATTAATCCCTTGCATTAATTATTGACACTAAATTTAATTTGAAAAGCAAACGTACACCAATCCACTGGTCAGATTTTAATAATGCAAACAGGCAATGCAGGGCATAATCATATTGCTATTGATTAATATACAACAACTAAGGGTAGTCAGGCATGCATGATAACCCATAAACATATCAAAGACTACATCACTAAACGCACTGGATTATGGGTACAACACATGTATGATCCTCTAAATCTCCTATTCTTACAGACTCATAAACTAACAATACAAAAAATAAATAAATAAATAAATAAAAATACAACACTACTGACGATTACTGATTGCATAAAAAAACATTACACTGATGACTACAAAAAACAAATAAACTGAACAAAACATCTTTAATAATCATTAGTAAATGTTTTGTCTCCACCAGTAAATGTATGTTTTACTGTTTGTTTACATAAACGTTTACAACTGTTGTTCTTCAGTGTTACCTAAAATAATGTAAAGTAAAAGTAGAATAAAAAAATGTTACTGATCATTATGTAAACTAACAATAGAACCAATTTTATTGACAATTATTTACGTGAACAACAAAACAAAAAAATGTATGTTTTATTATGTTTACATAAACGTTTACAACTGTTGTTCTTCAGTTTTACCTAAAATAATATAAAGTAAAATTTAATAAAACAAATCTTACCGATGATTACATAAATAAACAATAGAACACAACATTTCAATTATGTAAACAAACAACAGAACAAAAATAGTTAGTGATAATTAAGCAAACAAAATTAAGAAAAAGTGCAATGTTAGTGGTAACGTAAAGAAACCACAAAATAAAACACTACACTATAGTTTCGTTCTATTGTTTATTTACATTTATATTAGTAAGTGTTTTGTTTTATTGTTTATTCTAATTTGGGTAAAATTGTGTTTTGATCATTTATTTATTTACAGTATCTTTCATGATCTCTTATTTATTCAGCATTGGGGTGTTTAAGTAATATTTTTTACATTAGTTGTCTAAAATTTTTACTGTACAATCATATAAACGAACAAAACACAATGTTACAGATGACTATGTAAATAATAGAACAAAATGTTACTGACAAAATGCAACTGAACAATATAACAAACAAAATGTAACCGATAAATATATAAACAACCAACAGAACAAAACAATATTACTGACAATTATGTAAGCAAACAAACAAACAAAATGTTACTGGCAATTATGTAAACAACAGAACTGGAAATGTTAATAATAATTATACAACCAAAAAAAATAAAAAAAATTTTACTAGGAAACAAAACACTCTGATGTTTATTTGCATTTTGATTAGTTACATTGTTTTGTTCTGTTGTTGAAATTTCAGTAACACTTTTAATCTTTTGTTAATTCACATAATTGTCAGTAACATGTTAGTTCTAGTGTTTATGCAGTTTACATCAGATTAAAAAAAATCTGACAGTTCTATAAAACAAACAAAACACAATGTTACAGATGATGTAAATACTACAATAAAATGATACTGACAATTATGTACGCATGTTTACATTAACAAACTAAAAAATACAGAATATTTGTTACTGATAACTACGTAAGCGAACAAAAGAACAAACACAATGTTTGTAGTGATTACATAAACTAAAATATTTGTTCTATTGTTTATTTACACGATCACTAGTAATTGTTGTGTTTAAATTTCAGTAACATTTATTCTAGTGTGCGTTTACATCAGCTGTTTAAAAAAATACTGACAATTACATAAAACAATTTTACAGATGATTATGCAAACAATAGAACAAAATGTTACTGACAATTATGCATGTGCATAATCACATTTTGTTTATATAATCATCAGTAACATTTATTTTGTTTACGTAATCATTTACATTAGTTGTTCAAAAGTGACAACAAACAGACAATGAAAAGTAAAGCAAAACAACGTTACTGACAATCATGTAATCAAACAATAGAACAAAATGTACTAACATCAGAACAAACGTCTCTTAATCGTCTGTTTGGTTACGTCTTTTATTGATTTTTCTGAACATTTCAGCCATATGCACATAAACTGACAGTCACCACTGATAAGCTACTCCTAAATATTGTAGAAACTTAATTTTCTGTAAAGTTGCTTTGCAATGATTTGTATCGCAAAAAGCGCTATACAAATAAACTTGAATTGAATTGAACTGAATTGAACAAACTAAATGTTACGAATGATTACGCAAACAAGCTCAAGAACAAACTGTGAGGGGAAATGAAGCTACTGTATGTCCTATACACAGTCTCCTAAAAATAACTCTATTTATCTAATGTGGGACAGAGGTATCGGCCTGTAAAGAACGCCCTTCAATGAAAAGAGACAGAGATGGAGAGAGTGTGGAAAAAGAGCGAGATGGCTGGAGATCATCTTTAACACTTAACAATGACCGGAGCAGAGGCAGTTTACCTTCTGCCACGGGCTGTTATGAATAGAGGCCATCAGTCTGTCGCTCAAGAAGGAGCGAGAGAGGGAGACATCTCAGCCCGCTGATTTATGAAAATAATGAAATATGTATGGCTGACAGCTTGAAGGATCACCGTTGAGGTTTTATTCTAATGCACTTGTCCTCTTTGCAAATCACCCATCACCCGTGTCAAGTCAAGCTGTTTTTCCACGGCCACGCTGAAAGCCGCCTATAAAGAGGACGGACGCTGGTGGTGGCCATGTTTTAAAAGCTCGATAGTGATGTCTGTGTAGATCGAGATTTTGAAATCTGAAGGCGAAGGCGGAAAACCTTCTTCGTAGCAACTAAATGAGCCAACTGCCTCAGCAAAAGCTCTAGTGTGAAAGCTCTCTTAAAAACTAAAACATCAAGTGTCTATCCATGCTAATCTTGAATCGAGTTTGACTTGTGCTTCTGGGAAACACTTTGGGAGTTTTGAAGTCGTCATCTGATTGGTTGAATTCTACAGGATTCTGCCTAAAAAACAAAGCCATCGTGGTGCCAAACCCCCCCATTGAAGAAGAAAATCGTTGTGTTTACAATTATGATTATGAGCACTTATCAGGGTCTGGATTTTCAAAAGCATACACTCTTTACTTACACTTTAAATAAACTCATCTACATCTTGGATGGCCGGAGGATGAACTATTTTGGGTTAACTATCCCTTTAACTGCAACACTACGACAAGAACAGGCTAATTTACATGAGTGCCCGAGTAAACCACATGAGCTCGCTTCATAATAAAGACATAGACAACATAAAAAAAGCGTGACAACAATAGATACCATTTCATATCAGATTCAAATTCACACAGCAACAATTCGACCAATTTACTCAGCATGGCATGAGGCCACTGCCTCGGCATCGTTTCATGTTAGCAAACAAGCAGTCAAACCACCGCCTCCCCATTCTTTTAATGAAGCGCTCAACATCGCCACAGCTGTCTCTCTAATGCATGACATTAGCTAAAGGATCTCTTTAACAAATCCGATTAGGACAGCCTCATATTAAAAGCCTTTCACATAACAAAGCACCTAAACCCGTATGAAAGCCGCAATATCGCTGCGCGCGGCGTCCCACCTCGCTAGCCGTTAGAGCAAAGTGCTGGCACTGTAATCTAATAGATATCGTATTGCTCGCAGCAGTGCGTTGCGCGGGGAGTGGCGCTCTTTTCAATGGACACTAAATGGGGGATGAATAGAGTCAGGCATCCTGAAGGACGCCTAAACTTAATTTGAGTGAGTTAAAAGGTTGGAAATGGTATTGAGCTGCTCCGCAGGGGCCGGGGGCGTTAGCGGGGCCGTTTAGCCAGCGTTTCAATGGCTTCTTGTCCTGTTAAAGTCCTCCTCAGACCCAGCTCATTTCTTTTAAAAGCCCGAGCAGCACCTTTAAGGATTATTAAAACAGTGCAGGAGGTTAGCGAGTGGAGCGCCGAGGCTCTGAACGGACCCCTGGCTTTCAGCGTGGCAATGCGGGGACGGACAATCTCTCCAACAGATAATGGTAATGATGATGGGTGCGATAGCTTTGAATCAATACGCCTCTTAAACTGGATCCATTGTTTTGAGATATATTACATCCTCCTGTCAGCTTCTGTAAGGCCCTTCTGAGGGATAATGTACACAGAGATCCCATAGGCCCGAGCGGCAGCATTGTGCTGTGCGTCTCGTTAAACGGTGTAATAACGAGCTGGGGCCCAGGGATGCTGGGACTCTATATGAGAACGCTGATCTTAAGTGGATGACTCAAGCTGAGACACTTGAGTCACGATGGCGTTCCGACTGCATGTGGCCCACTTTACGACCACAAGGCCTCTCATACGGGAAATGTACACTAGAACACTCCGGCAGAAACATGCAGCAGCAGGCAGAAAGAAATTCAGAGCACCATAACAAGAGGTCTGAGTGAAAATGCAATGACACTGAATAAAGTTACAGAATATGCAGAATTTAGAGTCAGAACTACTACTATTATTGTTGAATTATCAGAAAAATATAAATTAGCTCATGGTTATTTATTATATTACACCCCCCAAAACCCCCACCGCAACAAACATTACCTATATTTTGATAAATAATGACACAAAGTGAAAAATGTCATGTGGTTTAACCGTGAAGAGCGATCTTGATCATTATTTTCAAAAACATTTCAATTTCTTTTTTAAGGTCATTTTTTTTTATATATTATACAAATACCATTTGAATTATTATTTCCTAAATGGCGTTACATTTTTGGAAAGTTGCACCACATTTAACAGCCAAGATTGCCATGTTGATTTAATGATAATTTTTGATAATTATGCTATCTTATATTTAAAGAGAATTATTGACTTTGTACTAAAATAGATTTATATATCACTTCTTATTAATATTTAAATAATAATAATAATAATAATAATAATAATAATAATAATAATAATAATAAAAAGTGCCACAAGGAAGTCATGTGGTGCAACCAATATGCAGAAACATGCAAAAAATAATGCATAAAACAGGACATTTTATTATAGAGAGGACTCCATAATAATAAATAGTTAATACATAAGTATTTTATATTATGACAAATTGGTGGCAAATTTGTGTATTTTCACACAATCTCCCCCATATGTTTTCATACAGTCTGGGGTTAGGGGTGTACCTTCATGCTTAATTTATCATTATCATTACCATTATTGTTGTTGTTGTTTATTTTAATTATAAATTATAATTGTTGTTATTTGTTGTTTATTATTTCTTTATTATAGTAATTATTGTTGTTGTTGTTGTTTATTTTATTTATTTTGTCTTTGTGAGAATCATACAATTTGAGTCATTATATATATATATATATATATATATATATATATATATATATATATATATATATATATATATATATATATATATATATATATATATATATATATATATATATATAAATATGGATGGATGGGTGGATGGATTGATAGATAGATAATTTATAACTTAAAAATATGCTCATCGTAGAAAAGGTGTATTAAAGCCATTGTATGTATGAATTCCTGACATGTTTAAATAAAGTGAGCAAAATAGCAATGTTACTGTGCCTAAGCATGATACAGGCGCAGCCTAAATGTGTAGAAAAGACCTCCTCATCGTTCCTGTGGCTTCAGTGCTAGACGAGACCCTCAGCTCTCTGATTCATTATGTTAATGCAGGAAACTGTGCCTCTCTTATTGCAAAATGCAAAACTCTCCCACTCCTTTAATTTATTATTTACAAGTACTTTTCTAATTACCGAAGTGCTTCTATAGCTTTTGTACGTCAGACGTGTTTTAAAAACCACTTCAAATGTGTTTTCAAATATAGCATGAATGCATAAATGAAAATGAGGTATACAAAACGGAAAAAAAAACGAGGCGATCTTTGCTTTGGCTAGTTATTTAGCAGGACTTCCTCAGCTCACGCATAAAGAGTATCTACCTCTGCTTCAAATAGACTGTCAGTGTGTGGATTTATGAAGAGCGGCTACTTTGTATGCCAGAGGTGCAGCATCAGACCTGAGCTCTGAGAAAATTCACACATTTTTATAGATTGAATAATGGCCAGCATAAAAACGGTTTCATAGCAGGATAAATCATATGTCAAAATACAGCCCATGTAACATCATGTAATTTAGCCTATGAGAATAACGTGCGTACTTTTCGACTAAAGACTCGCCCTCTCTGCATCTGCAGATAAATGTGGAACTTAATCGCATACATGATAATTTATTAGGAGATTTAAAATATTCATAAATATTGAATTAATCATTTATAATAGATCTGGTGTGTCTTTGAAGTTTTAGATGTACAAGATCTTCCCCATAGAAAACGTCCCCTGTGGACATTTTAAATTTACTTTGACATCATCTCGGCGGCGGATGTTTTATGAATATTCAAATGTACGGACACGGTTAAACAAAAGGAGGGAAAGACTCAGTGTGACTTATTCCTCGTGCAGAAGAAAGCCTGTAATAGCGGTTGTCGTAATGGCTGTGTGTCGTACAACTTTTATTCATTCGCTTACATATTTTACTTTTTATGGCTCATAACGATTTAAAGGGATTTCCTTTCCTCTTCTCTGTCTGAGTTTGAATTTGGTCCCAGGTGACTGTACATCATTACGAGAAAACCTCTCTATGCATTTATTCATCTGTTTGCTGGATTCAGGTTTGTCCAGACAAGGACATAATTGCTGATGAAACATGTCCAGCACTTTAAAGAAGATTTCCCCGGTGACATCAGAAAGAAACATCAGACGGAATAATTCAATGGTACAAACATTTCTGTCTCATTAAGGAGGAGATGGATGGAAATGCAAAGCCAGTGGCCAAACATCTCTGTGTGAACCGGCTGAACGCAAGTGCAAAAGGTCCTAAAAAGTCCAACATGTTGCGGAAATAATTCTTTGGTAAAACACGAAAGGAGAAATTTAGAGAAATGTTCATGCTGCTCTTTTCCATACAATAAAAGTGTCATGCTCCAAACGCATCATAAAAAAACAATTCATACAACTTATTTTCAAAACATTCAGATGCCATATTACAGTTTTTGTGAAAAGTGTCACGTCAATCTTATTTGTTTATTTATTTTTTAACGCAAAAATACCGTCATTACTTCAAATGTTGTGAAACACTTTGTGTAGAGAAAAGTGTTTTAACACTTTAATGTTGTTATCATAAAAGTGCATTTAAGGGTGCGCTAAATCTGTTACGACTTCATATGCAGTGTAGTGGTCTAAAATAATCTAAACTCTGAAAATGTATTAATGTATCAATAGTTTTTTTTGGTTCCATGATCCTCATGATGCATATTAAAGTTAAATAAGCCATTTTGGTACATTAATAGTTCCTAATTTAATTAGTTGTAAATTAATAAGCTGTAAGCTGGCAAATTTCAGTTCTCTATTTTCATTTTTACAAATATTTAGGGAAAATTTATGCAACAATAGATGAGTTTCCATCTGCTTTTTTGCACTGTTCTATTATAAACAAAGTGAATACAAACAAACAAAAAAAAAACTAACTAACTAACTAATTATTTATTATTAATAATAATAATAACAATAATAATAATAGGCTGTTTCAATCCACTTTGCCTTTTACAGATAAAATGTTGTGTGTGATAACGTCATCCTTTAAATAGATTTTGGTATATCTCAAAAAAAAAAAAAAAGCAAGAAAGAAAGAAATATTGTGTCAAATGTTGCAAACTTTGGAATGTTGAAAAAAATAAAAAATAAATGGAAAATTGCCTACTGTGTGTGTTTGTGTGTGTGTGTGTGTGTGTGTGTGTGTGTCTGTGTCTGTGTGTGTCATATAGTCTTGAAGGTATAGTAGTAAAAATGGTGTTTATTTGTAGCACTTATTGAAAGTGAACAATTTGTCTAAGAAAAAAAAGAAAAAAAAAAACCCCTACATATTAGCAGTTGCAAGAACCCATGAATAGCATAAGTGATGTTCAGGTGAAAATAAATAAATAAAGCATTTGTGTAGAACACTTTAACACTCCATCCATACATCTTCACCTTGTCAGTCTGGGAAGTCCAACAATGAACTTCAACAGATAAATGATAACAATGGAAAGAAAAATAGTCCTCTGTCACTTCTGTAATGTATTCTCCATTTAGCATACAGCCAGTGTGGGCCGAGCATCTCCATCACGCGTCTGCAGCGTTCGCGGGAGAGTAGAGCGAGTGTCGGAGCGCTCAGGGCACTTCCTGAAGGACACCACGATTCATCATAAAGCTCTCTGATGGATCACACACACATTCAGAATGAAAAGGCCCAAGTCACAAAACAAAAGCTGTGTATTGTGGAAGTGTCTGCCCTGCACTCTTAATCACAGGAGAACTTCTGTTAGAGTTTTTCTGAGTCTGTTTGATTGATTGATGATGCAACAGCTTGGCCCTTTGAGAGGGACACATATTGTGGAAACCTAATAAGAAGGAGACTGATTTTACACGTGAGGTGATGAATCTCTTTATCAGTGGAAGGTCATCTTTCACCACGCAGAAGATCCTGAGGTGCGTTAAGATATGCATCAGCCCCGTTGCATCACCTCGTAAAAACAGACATCAAAAGGAGCTCAGAAACGCTTCCTCAGCACTTCGACAGAACAGAGAAGACTGACCGCCACGTCTAATCACTTCCTGTCAAAACGTCTCAACATGAGCTCAAACTATTTGCATTTACAATAAAAAAAAAACAATAACAATAAAAAATAATAATAATAATGGATGTGTGCAATTATTTCTTGCTGTTTAGACATAAACAAATAAACTAAGAATGATCTGAGGTAAAAATAAATAAATAAATAAAATAAATGTAAAATAATAATAATAATAATTTAATTGCTTCCTAGGTGTTAAATGTTTTCGTCTCCCCTTTATTTATCTTAATTATAATAACTAAATTAATGAATTAACAATACTACTACTACTACTAATTATTATTATTATTATTATTATTATTATTATTATTATTATTATTATTATTATTATTATTATTATTATTATTATTATTAATAAATTCCTGTTAAGATTTTTTTGTCCCTCACATTTTTCTCTCTCTCCAAGGTTTGTTTCTCTTAATTTTCATAAATAAATAAATAGATAAATGTTTGTTTGTGTATGTGTGTTTGTTTGTTTTGACTGATTGATTGATTGATTGAAGTTCACTTTCAAAAGCATCTTGGATTATGACAATGCTACTTTTTTAGCTTCACTGCACTATTACAATAATACTGCTATAACCATTGGAATTTAACAACCATTCAAATCATTTTTTTGGCAACATTTTAGAAAGGCTGCCTTACTTACTGTATAACAGCAGCCCAAACCAATGCACAAATAGCTGTTTGACTGTCAGTCAAATGCTTATTTGATTTGATGGCTTTAAGTCATTGTAATTAAATGTAAATATGAAATGTAAGTCATTGTCATTACCACAGTGGTCCTTCTGGTAACTACTGCTGTGACTGGGAAAGGTGGGATAGAGCGATGAAAAGATCAAGGAGGAGGAGGATAGTGGTGAAAAATGAGGATGTCAACCTCAAGTTTAAAACATACCACAAATTATAATGTTGATGGGCGTCTGAGAGGTGAGAAATGAACCCTTGCAAAAAACACACACATAACTACACGTGCACATAGAGCTGGGGACCATTTCACTATTAGATTTCATTCAGATTCAGATCGACAGGGCTGTTTGAATTATTATATAATTACCCGATTGTCTTCAGTATACTTGTTCACATAACATCTTTTCAGTCACGCTTTCAGCCTTTGGACTTCTGGATATAGCAACAGTTGGATAATCGTGTTTGTGAACAAAAGTGGAAACTGCCTGATTTACATTGCATATCCCATCAGTTACAAAAGAGACGTGTCCAGAGGCACTTGGTGGCACAGACTATTTTACTGACGTCAAAATGAAAAAAAAAAAAAAAATAATAATTAATAGAAAGAAACCTTAGGTAAACCAGCATGATTTTTTTTATTTTTTTTATAAATTCGTATAAAATAAGAAGTTTTAAAATGTATATAACAGCTTTAATTGCATCTAATTCATGTGGTGTAACAAATAAAGAACAAAGCAAAAAGACAAACAAAAAACCAGAACAGAAAAAAACAAAAACAAAACAAAACTAAACTCAAAACAAAACAGAACAAATCAAAGCAAAACAAAAAACAAAAACAAAACAAAGCAAAACAAAAAAACAAAACAGAACAAAACAAAGCAAAACAAAACCGAAAACAAAACAAAGCAAAACAAAAAACAAAACAGACCAAAACAAGGTCATTTAAAATGCCATGTGGTGGTATATGGTATACCGGGCAATAGTTAGTGATTATTAATGATTAATGATAATTCATGATAATTGTATTAAACACACACACACAAAAACATGATACCAGTATGAATACAATTTTCAAGAACTAACTGTTACAAGTCAAAACCCTGCGCCATCTGTCCACAGATGTCCCGCAGATGTAGACATGAGAGATACTGGTGCACTGATGGATTCTGGGAGATTGAGATGTGTATAAGTTCTCAAGTGTAGATGAACTGAGAAGAAGAGCTGTAGCGGTAGAACTCCTCCTCTACTGTCAGCATGTCAAAACTCATGAGGACCGCATTCATCATATCACCGGCATGTATGATGGATTTCCATCCGAAACACCGCTACAATCCCCAACTTACTCATTGCTAATACGTATCTCTCCACTTTCTCGCCTTTTCTCTGTTCCTTACCTTGTCTTTGTCAACCTTACCAGCAGAAAAACAAAAGCAGACACATCTCTTTGGCGTTCTGAAATATTCAGTACCTTCAGATTCGCAATTTACCACACAACCTCAAAGTTTAACCCAAAGAAATGCAGTTCTGAACGAGACAGCCGAGCTGTTTGACAAACATGAATATCTGGAGGTTATTCCTTGACACAGCGAGGGCCGGTTTGATTTCGCCACAGACGCAACCGATAGACCTAAGCGTCGGGTGGAGAAACACCTCCCTGTCTAACAATCTTTCTCGAGGGTAAAGGGTAAGGGATATGCGCACCTTTGTGAGGGCTAGGACAAGGTTAGGACGCAGGACTCTGCAGTTCACCAGAGCAGAGGGGTTAACAGTCCAGTGAAGACATGGCTGGCACCAGTGAGTTGCACTAATACACTTGGCAGCCAATTCAGTGTCAAAGCGTAATTCCCTGAGGGCTGGAAGGACACTACGTAATCTGTATTCAGCCCTGACATTGTCCACATCTGATACGGAACATTAGCTGCTAACTCCCTCTATAGACTAGTGTCCTTCAGTTTATATTACTTTATGTTAATAGAAAAAAATTACATACAACATCATCTGTCATAGTTACAGCAGCCAGTGAATGCCTGATTTAAATGCATGTGTTTACTGTTAGGGGAGGGACGGGAGTTGTCTCTTTTGGCCTTATTGATCTTTGATCCATTCTCAACCTCCCCTGCCCTGAACTGTTTTTTTTTAGCCTTTGGTGACAGGCAGCTTTTAGAGCTGAACTCTGTCTGGACAGGCTATTGAAAGCAGGGGCACTTGACGACGGCATCCTGAAACCGTCGGACTGAAAGAGTTGTTGATGGTCAGCACTTGCCCGAGCGAACACTGTTGTTGGAGCCAGGTTGACGCATGTGCTGTGATGCTGATGTTTCAAAAAACAGAAATGGGCATTTTAGAAGTTCTAGTTCTATCATCCTGAAGTCAATGGGGTTTTTGAATAAAGACAGATAGAGCTGTCAGAAGTTTAGTGATGGTGACGTTTAAATTCATGCTACCATGGTGCACTTTGATTATAGCTCATGTTTAGCTTTATGTCTTCTGGTGATTGTATTAATTTGCCCCTATTATGCCATTTCCAATATGGCCTTTCATGCAGTGTGTAACATAGCTGTATGTGAATGCAAACAATCTGCAAAGTTGTAAAGCCGAAAGTGCACAATAAATAAAGTTATTGTCTCCCAAAAAGAAAGAAACACAAAACGAGATTGACAAAATGCTTGCTCTTGAAAGATGGCTCATTACTCCGTTTATTTGGACTAGCTGGCTCCACTGAATCTCAAACTGTAAGTATGATAAATAATAGATGTTTATATTTTCTATTGCGCATTATATACGCAACCCTGGCAATTGCCGTATCGTTTCCGACATGTGATGTAGGTCGTAGAACAATCACAACAGACTGAATCTTAGAACTGCTTTGAATGAATCGTTTGAGAATTGCTGAAAAATGAGGTGATGTTAAATGCATATTTTGGTAAAACGAAAGCGTTGTTCGACCGTGCATGCATGTAAACCTATTGTAGGAGACTCCCAAAACAATATTAAAGGGGTCATATGATGCGATTTCAATTTTTCCTATCTCTTTGGAGTGTTACAAGCTCTTGGTGAATAAAGAAGATCTGTGAAGTTCCAAAGACTAAAGTCTCAAACCCAAAGAGATATTCTTTATCAAAGTTAAGACTCTGCCACGCCCCCCTAAAACAACTCGTTCTAACACGCCCCCACATGTCTACGTCACTATGTGGAAATATTTGTGTAATGCCGCCCAAATGTTCACGCAAAGAAAGAATGCATGGTTTCAGTAACCGCAGTTAGTGTTGAAGGCGAAAGCAAAAGCACTTTATTTGGCCTTCCGAAAGTAGATGCATTTAGGAATCTTTAAGATTACTTACAGCAGAACAGCAACACATTTTATGGACAACCGTTTCATGAACCAGAGGAGAGGAGGTAATTCAGACTTTGCTACGATAATCTGGCGCTTCTGAATCAGCTACTGTAAGTATGTTCTGTTATTAAAGTATTTGCTATTGACTGTTCAAATGCGGAGTTTGAGAGAGAGAGAGAGACTGTCACACAGTGGAGTCAGCTGTCTTAACCGTCCGTGGCTTGTGTACTGCAGACACATACGAGGTTCATCACTGTGTCTGTCACAAGACTCTGTTCCTCTTTCGGGCTTGAACTGATGATAAAACTAAGGACATTGTTAACTGTCTAAACATTTATTTTGAAAGATGAAGCTCGCGATTATGGAAAGGGGCGTTACATTCCCGATGAGTGCTTGTGGTGTTCGGCCAATCACAATGCACTGGGTCAGTTGGCCAATCAGAGCAGACTGCTCTTGTTAGAAGGAGGGACTTTGTAGAAAACGATGGGTTTGAGAGAGGCGGGGCATAGAAGACCTACAATAATGTACAGTATTTGAAAAATAATGTGTTTTTTGAACGTTAAAGCATGTCAACATATTCTGTTACACCAAATACACAAAATAATGATCTTTAAAAAAGCATCATATGACCCCTTTAAGAACCTTAAAAATTGCATAATAGGGGTACTTTATGGCTTCAAAATTCAACACTCTATAGATGAAAAGATGTTTGGACAATGGATGGATGTTTGAATTCATAATGAGATCTCTGACCTTTGAGACTTTGAGATCTACTCTGAAACTCTAGAGCAGTAGTTGTAACCCCTGTCCTGGAGTATCCCCAGTATTCTGTATGTTTCTGTAATCACACTGAACATATCTACATCTTCCCATCTGTCTGTTAGTAGCGATTCCAAGACCTAAAATCATGTCTTCAGATAAGAGTGATGTGCAAAACGAGTACTGTTGAGGGTACTCAAGGGCCGGGGCTGGAAATGACTGGTCTAGAAAAGAAACAAGATTGCTGGTATCTCTTTGTTTTCTCAAGACAAACATGAGAAGCTGGAGACTGTTTAATTTCAGGGGTGTCCAGACCTTCTCCTGGGCCAATTAAAACACCTAAACCAGCTAACCAAGGTCTTAGGGATTACCAGAAACTTCCAGACAAGTGTGTTTGAGCTGGTTGAAGCAAGAATCTACAGGATGTTGGCCCTCCAGGTGCAGGATTGGACGCAGGATTGGGTCTAGATATTGAGGAGACTTCACTTGTGACATCTTTATGAGTTTTCTTTCAATTGCAAATCCTTTTGATGTGCTCACTATTTGGAGTTATGTCTTCTACAGTGTATCTTTCTCTTCAGATCCGACTGGGGATAAAATATGGCCCACTTTCCCCTGTCAGTGGGTTTCTATTGGTCTGTAGGTCATTTTGCTGTCTAAGATCCAGACAAACACCCTCTTGACTTAACGTTCATTTCGATCGACCGGCTCTCTCACTCATAAGACACACATCCGTCTCCGGTGTCACACTCGTGAACCCAGACGACCTTTAACCCCCACTTCCTCAAAGCATCAGGGCGATGCCACTAAAGGAGACAGACAGGTTAGTCAGATAGCAATCAGTGTGATCAATATTGTCTACGAACCCTGATTCAAACATGCTAATGCCGCCGAGCTGCCGGGAGCCAATTTACACAAAGTGTACACACACACACATTCGCACACACCAAAAACAATTAGGAAAGTCATTCAGATTTGCTTCACTGTTGTTTTACCTCCTCTACAATCAGATGTTATTGGTAAAATTCACCTCAAATTCAAACGCAGCCCGGCTGAAAGTTCACTGATGGTTTCTGTGATAATCTGAGCGTGCTGTCTTAATTGAAGTATCTTCTGCTAATTTATAGTGTCTAATTGTTCTACCCTTAATTAAAAAGGCTTAGCGCAGCATCACGCTGAGATAGTCTTCATAACGCTGATTGGATAGCGCTAATTAGATTTAATTTGCAATTATTTTCACACACAGTTGTGTTAACCTTTATAGTGTAGCCCCGCCAACACCCACCCACTCACAGGAAGGATCACAAACGCTGTTTAACTAGCAAGATATAAGCTGTTATGTGTGGGATAGACTAAGATGAGTGATGTTATGATAAAAGTCTAATAATGTGGGGAAAGCTAAAGACATCTGGTTAGCATGTTTTCCTTTGAATGAAAAGTATTGGGAGCCACAAACCACAATCTCTTTAGAATTAAAGGGCCACACTCCTAATTTTATGAAAGTTTTGTTGTTGAAAGAAATCTCTATTGCTTACCAAGGTTGGATTTATTTCATTTGATTAAAACATAGTATAAAAAAAGTAATATTGTGATAAAATAACTGATTTCTATTTTCCTTTGATACTATTGTTTGTTTGTTTTTAACGAAGAGAAAGACAATTTTACATTTTCTGTGCGTAAGCTGTCAGCTAATAGGCAATCCCTCTCTCAGTTCTCAGAGATGTTTCCAGGTCCCAAGTCTGTTCTTTTTCTCCACCACAGCTGGATTCGTTCCAGGTGGCACATATCCTGCAGTAGAGTTTCAAAACACACAGCCGGTTGTACATTCATCACTAGCACTTGACTGACTTGGAGTGGGACACTCGTATGGGTTTATGACAGAAAGAAGGAGTCACAGGGCACTCCTCTGGTGTGTGTGCTTGTGACAGACTGATCCAGCACTCAAACATGTCATCTGCAGTCAGGCGGCCCCCTGTGGAAGTGTGAGCCAGCTGGCAGCGGCCCCTCCAGAGAGCAGGACTCTATAAACACGAGAGGAGGAAACCCAGACTACACCACCCCGGCTTTTATATGACAGTACTGATTAACAACAGCATCTCTGCTCTTACATGTACTTAAAGAGATACAGTAGTTTGCACAAAAATGGAAATTCTGTCATTTCCTCACCCCCATGTTGTTCCAAATATGTATGACTTAATTTTATGTTCCACAGAAAAAAGAAAGAAAGAAAAAAAAAATCTAATTAAATAATTAAAAAAATAACTGTGCAATGTTTTACTGTTGTAATTTATTCTATTTTGTTCTGTTTAAATCTACTGTTCTCCACTGTATTCCATTCTATTTTTATTGTTATCTTACATTCTGCAACATATTTTGCTCTATCCTGTTATATTCTATCATGTTCTGATTTGTTCCGTTTTATTCCAGGGTTCTCTATTCAATTCTACTGGCTTCTTCTTCTGCACTTTCTGCATTTTATTCATATTCTATTTTACTTCTATACTGTACTACATTGTGTACTTTGTACAATATATTCTATTTTGCTGGAATGTCATTTTGCACAATTACTTTCAATTAAATTATCTTCCATTTCATTTTATTGCTACATTCTATATCACCATTTTATTTCATTCTGCTGTTATATTCTTATGTGTTCTGTTTTACTTTGATATTGTATCTGTTTTATTAAATTTGATATATTGTCCTCTGTAGTGTAGCATTGGGTTGTATTCTACTATGCTGGATTCTGTCTATCTTTATTCTCTTCAATTTTATTCTATTGTGTTCTATTCAATTCTGTTCTATTTTTATTCAATTCCAATCTACTGAAATCTATTTTACTGTATTTTACTACATTTTATTCTATACTATCATATACTATTATCTTTACAGTAAATTATATAGCACATATTTTGTGCTATTCTATTCTCTGTTCTGTTTTATTGTATGTTGATCTGTTAAATTCTGCTGTATTCAGTTCTATTCTTTTGGGTTCCACTATTTTACTCTATATAATACTTTTCTGTTCTATTCTATTTTATTATATAGCTTTCTACACTGGTTTAATTCTACTGCGCAAAATCCTACTAGACTGAATTCTATTCTATTCTATTCTATATTATGTTGCATTTTAATTCACTATTTTCTCAACTATTTTCTGTTCCATTCTAATTAATATGAGTGTTAAATTCTGATCTAATTTATTCCATTGGTTTGTTCCATTGGTTTATCTATACTGTACACAACTCTATTCAAATGAATTATCTTCTGTTTCCTTTTGTTGTTACATTCTATTTCACTCCTCAGTTATTTTCTGTTCCTTTTGTTCTATGTTCTATTTTACTACTGTAATGTATCTTCTTACATTAGTAATTTGATAGTTATCTTTTATGCTGTCAAATACTATTTCTCATTTTTCATTTTCTAATGTTATATGCTACTGTGCTACTTTTATTCTATTCTATTCTTTGTACTATTGTTGTAATCTATGTGCTGCATTCTGCTGTGTTCCATTGTATTCTATCATTATATTCTACTTTATTTTGTTGCACTCTATTTAATTATTTTCCATTCTATTATTCTCACCACTGTTCTGTAGGTTCTTTTGCTGTCTTCTATTCTATTCTGTTCTATTCCATTCTATTCTATTCCACCACCCCCATAATAAAGATTTCAATTCATGTTAGCAGTGTTATTAGTCTTATAATTATTGAACTGATTGCAGTGTAGTTGTGAGAACCTCCCTTGTTTCTCTGGCAGTTCCAGAGAAGAACAGATACATGTAATGGCTTTATCGGCCGTTTCCTTTGAAGCAGGCTCTGGAGGTATGTATTGATATTTGGGGAAACCGATGGTGTGCTTAATCACTTTGATATTTTTATAGAGTGAAGGAAATTGATGCCTGCCTCTAACGATCCCCCGAATTAAGTGTGATGACATCACGTCGACTCCATCATAGCAGCTCACTGGAGCTTGGCTAACAGAGCCATACACTGATCAATGAGGGACAGAGAAAGAGCAAGTTATGGGAGGGAACAGGTTAGCAAAACAAAAATCTAACTAACAGACCACAACAAGTCAAAACCGGCCAGCCTTGATCTCGTCTGCACTTCCAGCGCACTTCAGTCAAACATCACTGGGACACCCGGTGAAGACACACAATCTCGGTTGTCTTCTAATTATTTTCTTTGAATAACCTGCTGTGAAACACGGTCATGTCCACTCCCACACACAGAGACGGACGCACCCAGCTCTCCCGGCGGGGGTAAAGGGTGAAGGACAGTCAAGTTGGTACGAGAGGGGAGAGGATCTGTTTAACGATTCCGTAAAGAGAGCCGGCGGAGGCCTGGGGAGAGAGGGCAAGGAAAGCTTGTCAAAGAGTCAATCAAAAGGCCCTGACCAGACTGAGGGGAAGAGTAGCCTCTACGCAGGTCAACTGCCTTTTGTCCAGCTCGAACCACACACTCTTACACACTCAGCAGGAGAAATAAAAATTCTCAGTTTGCTTTCTCAAATACATGTTCCTGGTCCCACTGTGCACAATTAAACAGTCCACGTTATTTAAAAAAATAACATTTTCTTAGTAATCTTTCATCAAATTCAGGTCTGTAATTCAGGTATGGAATGCCCACTTTTCAACATCCAATCAGTATCCAGTGGATAAAATAAGTCCCACCCTTAATGACAGTGTTGGGGGTAATGGATTACAAGTAGTGCAAGTTACGTAATCAGATTACCTCAAGTAACTAGTAAAGTAATGCATTACTTGTAAAATTACAAAACAAAAATCAAGAAAATATCCGAGTTACTTTTTCTAATATACTTAAACTTTGTTACACAAAAGTAATATAATGCATTACTTTCCATAAAAAGTAATGCAGCTAGTTACTTTTTATGGAGTAATGCAACACTAGCTGCGTTTACATGGAGCATATTAATCCAATTGTGATAGGACTAGAAGCCCAATCAGAATAAAAAAGTCACATGTAAACAGGTCAATCGGACTGAATTGGACAGATCCGACTAAAATTTTGATCAGATTGTAAGGGGTGGTTTATTCCTTTTGTAATCCAAGCCAGAGGATATGTAAACACTTGATCGGATTGAAAACCGAAACTGTAAAGTACTGCGCATGCGCAGTGACGTAGAAATAGCGTAATGACGTATGACACGCAGAACAAGGTGTTCTTCCTGGTGAATAAAGTGTCATAAATGAGTGTCCCGTCATTATAAAACTCCCCTTTCACTCAGCGTCTGTGAAGTAGAGCAGCACAACATCCCCCAGTCCCTGTTTAAAGGGATAGTTCACCCAAAAATCAAAATTATGTCATTAATGACTCACCCTCATGTCGTTCCAAACCCGTGAGACCTCTGTTCATCTTCGGAACACAGTATAAGATATTTTAGATTTAGTCCGAGAGCTTTCTGTCCCTCCATTGAGAATGTATGTACGGTATACTGTCCACGTCCAGAAAGGGTAATAAAAACATCTTCAAAGTAGTCCATGTGACATCAGAGGGTCCGTTAGAATTTTTTGAAGCATCGAAAATACATTTTGGTCCAAAAATATCAAAAACTACGACTTTATTCAGCATTCGATAATCGATGAACCGGATCTTCTTGAACCAGAAGATCAATCGATGTAACCGGATCTTCTTGAACCAGTTCACCAAATCGAACTGAATCGTTTGAAACGGTTCGCGTCAACAATAAGCATTAATCCACAAATGACTTAAGCTGTTAACATGGCTGACACTCCCTCTGAGTTCAAATAAACCAATATCCCGGAGTAATTCATTTACTCAAACAGTACACTGACTGAACCGAGCCAGATAACGAAATAAACATTCGGATCACCGCCGAGTCAAGAACCGGTTGCATCGGTTTTCGGATCACCGGTAGCGATGGGAAGTTCTGTTCTTCTCCCGCGAACCGGTTCTTTTCGGACAGTTTGATTCAATAAACCGGTTGCTGAAAACGGTTCACCAGTTCTTTTGCGCTCGACGAAATGACTTAATTGGCGATGATTGCCCTTGATTCAAGCCTTCGGTTTACCCGCGCTCATAACATTAGCACAGAATCAGTTCAGAATCAATCACCAAAAGAACCAGTTCAGTTCAGACGCGCTGTGTGTCAGTCTGAATCACGCATGCGCAGTATCATCAGCTCCTTGGTTCTCGAATCGGACGCGTCCGACAGAAACGGTTCTTGACTCGAGAACGAGTCAATGTTTCATTCGTTATCTGGCTCGGTTTCAGTCAGTGTACTGTTTGAGTAAATGAATTACTCCGGGATATTGGTTTATTTGAACTCAGAGGGAGTGTCAGCCATGTTAAAAAAGTTAACAGCTTAAGTCATTTGTGGATTAATGCTTATTGTTGACGCGAACCGTTTCAAACGATTCAGTTCGATTTGGTGAACTGGTTCAAGAAAATCCGGTTACATCGAGTGATTCGTTCGCGAACCGGATGTGCTGTGAACGCGCTCATAACAGACCCGGGAGAGAAGTCAATGCTGAATAAAGTCGTAGTTTTTGATATTTTTGGACCAAAATGTATTTTCAATGCTTCAAAAAATTCTAACGGACCCTCTGATGTCACATGGACTACTTTGAAGATGTTTTATTACCTTTCTGGACGTGGACAGTATACCGTACATACATTCTCAATGGAGGGACAGAAAGCTCTCAGACTAAATCTAAAATATCTTATACTGTGTTCCAAAGAAGAACGGAGGTCTCACATGAGGGTGAGTCATTAATGACATAATTTTGATTTTTGGGTGAACTATCCCTTTAAGACTCATTAACAGACGACTAGTTTTGGGCATGGGAAGGGTCACTTTTAATACTTTTTTTAAGTAATTAGCACTGCACAACAGTTCATATGCTGGTCGTCGCCTAATTAGGACCCTAAGTAGATAAATATCACGTGTGCTTTTTAAAACAGTAAAAAGCAACAACAGCACAAAACCCTGTATATTCATGCAGTGTGCGCATGTCAAAAGAGTAAATCCGATCAAAAGCCAGTGACATATAAACGCGCATATCAACCTGATCACTTTATTTAGCGTTCATGTAAACACTACTTTCATATTCATCAATCAGAATGAATTCATTCCAATGAAAGCAAAACGTGTCCATGTAAAAGTACCTACTGTAAAGCAATTACTTTTAAAAGTAACATCAAAGTAACATCACGGAAATATATCACATTACATTGTGGACTCATGTTCCATAAGCAGTGGAATGAAGCTGTAACCTCCCCATCATTGTTTTAGTGAAAGTCAACTCAGACGACCATTTAATACACAAATGTAGACTAACTGTAAGGTTGTTTTAGTTTTCCACAAGAAGTTCTGTAAGTGAAATCTGGTATTTCGAAAGCAGAAGGAAATTTCCACCTCCACTCCAAGAGGAAAGACCGGAGAGAATAATCTCTCCCTCATTATTATCAATTAAGGTCAAGCTGAGAGGGATGGAAAGAACGACGGATGAGGCAAACGAGTAGGCTGGAGTTTGGTTACTTTGGGATTTTAACAACAGACGATTATGCGATCAGTATGAGTGTGTTTTAATGTAAACACACATAAATAATCCATATGTTTTTATGGAAAATTTGAATGAATTAAAGTATTATGGAAATATATATAAATGACAACTCAAGGAAGTTTAGTTGGCACTTTCTGAAGTTAACAACGGTATGTAGGCAGTTGTGTGTGAATATAGTAATGCTATTAGGAGTGGTGGAGCAGAAGAAGTAGTGTGTTAGAGACCAGGACAGGCCCAGAGTCAGTGATTAATGACTGGAATCCACTGAGGGAGATAGTAAGGGAACACTGTGATTATCCTGCCTGTAGGGCCCTGGGTTTACACGCAATCTCTGACCCGGAACCAGTATGAATCTCCTGACCTTCACCCCTCTCTCACACACACACATACACACAAGGATAAGTCTAAATCTGCCCGAGAGGTAGGCGGACTCCCTGGCCGGAGTTAATGGTGTTTTTTTCCAGGTGAGTAAGTTGGCGTTTCCGGCTGAGGAGAGATGGGGAATTAAGATGTTATGCTAAATGAGGAGCAGCTCTGCTAACTGTCTCCTTCACTGCCCACACGCAAGGCGATCTGTTTAAACACAAACTCACAAACGCACACAGATCAATACAGTCAGCGAGAGAGACAAAGGGAGGGTGAGAGCCTGGAAGAGAGAGGCAAGGAATGACAAAGACAGAAAAACAGACAAATAAAGAATAAAAGAGCAAATGAATGGAATAATAAACAAATAAAAAGATTAACAAATAAAACCAATTTTTTTTAAAAGAACAGACAATCCAATTAACTTATCATTCAACCAATAAAGGAATAAAACAACTAAAAGAAAAGTACAAAAGAAAGAATGAATGGACATAAAAAACTTCTAACAAACAAATAATAAAAAAATTAGCTAATCGCCAAAAAAACAAGCAATTTAACAAGGAGTGACCAAAGGGAAAGAATAAAGACAAAACAAAAATCAAAGAACAGACTAATAAATGATAAACAAAAATGAAGAAAAAAGATACAAATGAACAGATACAAAAAATAAAATAAATAAATACAAAGAAAGAACAAAAAAAGATTTGAAAAAGAAATAACGAACAAATGAACTAACAATCAAATAAAAACCAACCGACTTAGCAACCAAAAGCAATGAATGAACAAACAAACAAGAAAAAAAATAATTAATTAAAAATAAAACAAGAGTGAAAGGACCAACAAACCAAAAATTCCCACCAATATATGAAAGAAGGATGCTTAAGGAACATAACAAAAGTTGAAAAGATAGAAACAAGCAAGGAATAAATGAAGAAACAACAACAAAAAAAGAGTAAGATATTGAACAAACAAGAATGAGAATAAACCATTCAGCAAACAAACCAACAATCCATAAATGTCACAAACCATGAGGGAGGGAAAGAAAGAAAGAAAGAAAGAAAGAAAGAAAGAAAGAAAGAAAGAAAGAAAGAAAGAAAGAAAGAAAGAACAAAATGTTGACATCTCCAACTTACTCTTCAACATACAGTCTTCAAATGCAAACCAACCAACTAGAAAAGACTAAGTAACTAACTGCCTGAACTACAATACAGACATATAGCTGTCCACTGAAAAAGCTTTGTCCACAATTTATAGATTTTAAAAGTACAGACACATTTCGTAATTGAGTTATCCGTCAACAATGATGACAATTGTGTTGAATTCCATGTTTAGACAGAAAAAAATGAAGGAAAAAAAACAACAGAAAATCAATTTGTGCAGCGGTTCGGAGCCGAGCGGCGCGTGGCGTATAGAACATGTCAGGCTCTGAAATGAAGCTGTTTGACTGCGCTGGCCCGCGACGGGGAAATCTGGGCTGTTTTTCCCGCTGGCTGAGCAGCTCTCTCAGGTTCGCCGCAGACAGTCAATAGCCTGAAAATGAACAGGGTTGTTTTCAAGTGCCGGCCCTGCAGGCTTCAGCGCCCGCATATCGGAACAATAATGCAAACATGTCGGAATCATTATCAGTGCTAAAGATATGATTAAAGCAGCCTCTCTGGGCATGGACGAACAAAAGGGGGCCTCTCTTTTTTTGCTCTGGTTTTAACCAGCGCTCAGGGAGCCAATTCTGCTTTTGACGTAGACGGACTCAAAGCCGACGTCCCCGAAGAAGTGGAGTGTGCGACGGAGGGAATAAAAGAGCAGAAACAAGTGGTGGACTGGCACCATAGGGAGAAGTGCTTGTTTAGAGTGGTAATAAAGTACTCAAGCCTCCGTCTCTAGCTCATTTCCACAACACAAGACTCCAGACCTAAGAGCAATGAGAAAGAAGGATAAAAAGAGAGCGGGAAATGAAAGCGGGGAAGGCGTGTTACACGTCTGTTCCTCTGCTCTGGGATGAGATGATACTTCCTCTGGAGAGGGCACAGCACATAAAGAAAGCCATCATATCACCATCTCTGACCATGATTGACTCCCGGACGAGCCCCCGATGTAAACCAAAGCCACTTAAACCTGTTCGTCGCGCTCAGAGTCACCTTCCCGGTTTGTCCCAAGTCCTACCACATTCCCAAATTCCCACATCCTTTCTCCCGCTACTCGGAAAACTCCCTGTTCTCCCACTCCCTCCCCCTCTTTATTAAAAACAAACAGTCCGGCGGAGCCCTGTCGCTTCCACCCGGCTGCAAAAACCCTGGATTCTGACACATGGTGCGGAAATGTGTTCATGTTTCATTGTAAATTTATGAAGTCTCGGAGCGCGCAGCGTCCCCCGGGCAAAGGCTCGGGTAAATGAAAGTAGCAGGCAGTCCAGATTAATATCATTTTACTGTGCTCCGATTGGATGAGCACTTTAAAGCAAAGAAACTTTTAGCGGGCGGCTTCATCTGTCTTTTGATTCTCTGGGACCTGTACGGGGAAGGACTGTAGTGTTGTAGAGTGAGCTTAAATATATTCTGAACACTTTTTCATTAATTTATGTGGAGGAGAGGCTCCTATCATATTTTATGAAGGCTTGAATGTCCCGAGGGATGCGTATGACTTAAGTCGAAAACACAAAGTCAAGCTGTTAAGGTTGGTGTGTTCTCTTTGATAATGACCCTGATGAGTGTTGGCAGAGTTTATGGTTTACAAATGTGCCTTTGTCTGCCACTTGTGGTCTAACGTTGAGCACATATACTGGTCGAAAATTATGACAGAAAACATTTCCAGTGATTCTGTATCCCAGGACCTTTGACAGTGGGGGACAACTGTTATTCAGGACTTTGTGTCAAGTAGAATCAGCAAGTTCTTCAAAAACTTGCAAATCAATTCCTCTATTTGGTAAAATGGACTGAAATGGTCCTGAAAAAAGGTTTTAACGATGGACTCTAAGCTTCACATCCTTTTCAGGCTGCGGGAAGGTGTCCAAGTGGCTCCCACTGTTCTTAAACCAAGTCACTTTTTTTAAATGCACGTTATTTTGGATTTAACTGTACATTTCCCACAAAAGCGCATGGGCTACAGTTCTGACTGAGAGTTATTAACGAGAATGTCTGACAGCATAGACTGTAAAGTGAACTTGAAATGTAAAAGTGAAAATTGCACACTGCATAAGGCATGAGATAAAACAAACATGGCTGCGTTATTGACTTATGCTGATAAATAAACTAAATACTAAATGGTCTTGCTGGTGGAATATAAAATGAGCTAAACCGGTTGGAATACAGAGCTGGTTTCAGTGGCCAGGCTATGGCAGTGCTAATGTATTTGGGGATCGTGGACTCCTCCAGTGTGTGCGGCTGTTAATTAAATCTATTCTAGGTCACAAGATAAATGGCTCTGACACAAACGTGTTGGCCTCACACCAGCAGCAAAAAAAAAAAAAAAAAAAGGAAAAAAAAATAATTATATATATTATATATATATAAAACACTTTCCGCCATTCTGCTACAAGCTTTGATGGATTTAAATGAAAAGAGTCATTAATAAAGTTGAGCGGTTTGAGGGTAAAAGCATACTATTAATAACAGTTCTTCATGACTGCGAGGAATATTGTACATAATAAAACAAGCCCTAACTGAGTGAGCCAGGGTTTGAGAAATATAAGGCAACTAACCGAGAGCTCATGTTTGCGTGATTAACAGCAGAGGTTATTGCGTTTATCATGTATGAAACGTCTCAGATGAGTGATCCGCAGCCAGAGGAAATAATACCTTAATGGTAAACAACTGCAGAAGTGATTTTTATTATTATTATTATTATTATTATTAGAAATTAAGGAAAATAAACTAGGCTATGTCTGTTCTTTTCCTTCACTTAGTAAAATATTTTATATCTATCTGTCTGTCTATCTATCTAACCATCCATCTATCTTCTGAAAATGTGTGACAAAAATTACAACTTTTAAATATTTAATTTTAAAGCCATCAATTGAATGCATTTATTGAGTTTGATTAATTATAAAATCATTAATATATTTAATCATGCCCACTAATTTATATTCCATAATACATTATTTTTCATTAATGCAACTCAAGCAGTGCAGCTGTATTAAGAATAAACAAGCAAATATTTATGTCTGGAATTAATGTAATTAAACAATCAATCAATCAAATCAATCAATCAATCAATCAATCAGCATTTTGTAATTAATATGAATAAATAATATTAACAAACATATTAAATTGACTGACACCTGTAACTTAATTCAAATATAAAAATGGCATCAGTGGTTAGAAGTCCAGAGTCTAAGTGGTTAAATTGTGTATTTAATAACACAGCGTCTGAAAATCTTGTCGTCTCAGAGCTGCTGAGATGAATAAAGGAGTGTGAGAATGAGCAAAAAATGAAGGAGCCGAATGGAGGAAGCCTGAACAATTTTAATAGAAAAACAGTATATCAATTTAAACTGCTACGGTGTCACCCCATCACCCCGCCTAAACCGGCCCGCACGCCACCCAACCAATCAGAGCGCTCCGCCAATTCATTTAAATAAGAGAGGACTTGGCCGCGGGGAGCGTAAATGATGAGGTGACGTGTTACACTGATTTATGTCTATAGGCAATAAAAGGAGCATTTCTGCTCCTGCCTGTTTAATATGCGAATATGCAGGGCATCTCGGGCCTGACAGCCTGTCATTAATAAAACCCTTGTAAGTGGGCACAGATAGCAATATTTCATCTTTATGAAAATACATGATGATAGTTTTACACTGTATAATTTTTAAACCAGTGCCAATGTGCCCTCCTAGGAGCTGAAGCCATGGAATATCAGAGCTATAAGTTAAAGAGAGAGAGCGGCCCATCGCTGGAGCTCAACTCACCTGCAGGCATGCACACCTGCCTATCGCTGGAGCCATCAGGTTAAACCTTAGTGTTTCTTAAGCCAAAATAAAGAAACACAAGATTTATACTCAGAAGAAAGCATGGACACATGAAGAGGAATCATCCTATCAGCTCTAGGGTCAGTCTTTTTTCTCTCTCAGCTATCTAATAACACAAAGGTGTGTGACAGCTGATTCTGGGGCCGCTGGTGAGTGTGTGTGTGTGTGTGTGTGTGTGTTTGTGTGAGACAGCTCCCCCTTAAGGATCATTATATTAACAGCCGTATTCAGAGCTGACACTCCAGAAGTACACGTGTGTTTGAGTGCGAGTGAGCGACCGCAACGGCAAGCAAACAACTACAAATCTCCAATGTCAAGAAATAAGTCTTCTTGTAGCGCTGCAGGGGGAATCAACCCATTTTTACCTTTTGTAAGTTCTGTGTTTTACTCTTTCTCTCACACACAGCCGATGGTGGAGGGTGCGATCAAACTTACAGAAATGGTACATCAAAGTGAGAGTAATATTAGAATAACAGAAATAATTAGGCATGGGAAAGACAAGAAGAAATTCATTTGCATAAAAATGTTAATTAGTCTCTTCACAAGCTGGGGCCAGCTAACGAAACGAGCTGTTTAATGGTTGTGTGTGTGTGCTGAAGTACATTCCTTCACATGAGCTCATAATTGAAGGAATTGCTTAAAGGAATAGTTCACCCCCCAAAAAATCCCCAAACCTGTATGTGGCACATAAAAGCAGAAATGTTCAAAAACCAACATGCAAAAAATCACATGTGCAGCTCTTGCCAATCAAATGTCTGTTCAAACATAGAGTGTTATATTGCAAATCCCTCCCTTGGGTTTATATAAATATTTTTCTATAATGCAATGTTCCTATATTATAAACTATATCATTTTTGTATAATACTATACATATATAATGTAACCAGAATTAAATAGATTTCATTCATTCATTCAAGGGTGAGAAAATAATGCCATAATTTTCATTTTCTGGTGAACTTACGTGAACATGGGATACTCAGCCTCTTAGGAAGGAAAATGTTAAACAATAATCCCAATAGAGCTTTCTATGAAATCTAATTCAGAGCATCATTCTTCCTGACAGATATTTGCTAAAAGGAACATGTTTTAATGCACTGCGCAGACTTAAAATAAAGAGCCATCTATGTTTAATGCTCATTGATATTAATAAGGCTGAACAGAATTACATATTTTTTAGATTACATTTTATATATTCTAATATATAATAAATATACAACTAAATATATTAAATATATGACTTAGTTCTCCAGTATTATTTTATTATCTTCTTACATTTCACATGGATCCACAAAAATGCATGACGCCTGGAGAAGCATCCATAAGTGCGTCCAATCTTCTGATTGGCTGTGAATTATTATTATTATTATTATTTGTGTGTGCTTTGCAGAATTTTCACTTTAGTTTAGGCTTCAAAATTGCTTGACGCTGGAACCTTGTGGTGTTGTGCCTGGTTAGGACATGGATGAGACTTCACAGCAGTAACACTGCGTAACACTGAGCTTTTCAGGAAAATAAATACAGCTTATTATAGGATTATTAATGATTTGGCTTGAGGGGGGAAATTACCATTCTAGCTGATGCATACATGTTTCATTAATAGAGAGCAAAAGTAATGAGGGATCTTGACACAGACATCTAACAATGATATATACATTCATGTTTCTCACAACAACTAGATTGTAGAATCCTGTCTTTATCCATTTAAGACACAAGATCCTCATTCACACTGATGAGGAAGGTAGATGTGGGAAATGAAAACTTAAATCTGAAGTCTGATTTTCATATTAAAATACTTTCTCCCATCGCAGTTTAATATGCAGAAATGAGCAAAAAGTCACTTGCAGACTAACAGCAACACAGGCTCATCTTACAGCACGGAAACCTGTTTGAAAACAGTCATTATTCATGCGCTATTCCGCATGCTGCCACTAGGGGTGCAGAAATGGCACAATTTACATTTGAAGTCAGCATCTGTTTTTTTTTTTTTTACTTTAACGAAAATATCTTGACAGACTTCTCATGACGTGTCAGAATCCCCACTGTTTCTTACAATCTACTGTAAGCTTGCATTTAAATCTGCCTCCACCCTGTCGACAACGGACAAGTCCTCATTCTCAGTTTCACTCGAATGCACATCACATCACATCACAAAAAAAAAAAAAAAGATTTGTTGTTACTTCTGTTTAATCACAACTTTAAGAATTTACATACAATGCCACTTGCGATACTTCTATTTGCTCTTGCGTTACACTGACAAAAAGTCATATGGGTTTGGAATGACAAATGATTTTCAGTTTTGGCAGAATTTAATTTATTATTTGGGAGTTAAACCATTTTTTATTTTTTTTTATTTTTTTACTAATAAATGCCTGTTATGAAAACTTCACATTGCTTCCTAATTCCAGGCATATTTCTCCTCCCATGTGTCCAACGCAGATAGATGGCCTGTGCTCTGTATTTGGAAGTACATTAGACTGATAATACACTTGTAGCCAATCACAGGGTTTAATATATGAGCCACAGCATTTTCATTGGCAGCTCTTTGTGGAGCATAATGAAGAGAGTGTAGGCTGATGAATGCAGTGGTCCGGGGGTAAACGTCAGTTCTTTCATTAAGGGGACCTGCATCTCGCCCTGCCGTATTGAACCATGGCTCCTGCGATTAGACTGATGCATCCCGCAGACAATAACAGGTGAGATTTGCGAGGGAAAACACATTGTGCTCTGTTTAACTCACATAAAACAACTACAGTGAGGCAGAGGATGCCTGTATTTGGGAAATCTTGGTAAAGGCTCATGTATGACCCCGGTAAATTAACAATTCATTATAAAATAGCTCTAGTCTGTGTCTTGAGCTTAAAATTACCAATTCATAATACAGCATAACCTCTTGAATCTATTTTCTGAACTCCTATCTATGTTTATTCATGCAAATAATAGAAAGAGGGACTGGAAACAACTGGGGGGTGGGGGGGCTTTAACTTGTGTCACATGATCCAAAGACCACCAAAGCTCCAGAGACCACATGGTCAAATAATAAAATAAATCTATGCAAAATAAACAAATACTAATAAAATAAATAAAATTAAATTAAAAAACAATAAGCTAATAATAATAATAATAATAACAATTCAATGATAACATATCAATTAAAATGAAATATAGCTTATAAATACAATGATTTTTAAAATATCTGATAAAAATAAAATATATTACAATAAAGATTCTGTTTAAATTAAAGAGATATCATATTTATAAAATGTTTTTATATAGATACAATTTTTTAAATTGTATTTTGAAATATATTTTGTTATTATTATTATTATTATTATTATTATTATGATTATAAGGACAAACATAAATTATTAAATTGACTTAAATGTAATCAATCGACGTTCCTGACCATTTATTTAAGGATACTTGTTTAATTTTAGCATGTAGGAAGTATTCTGTGTCATAATCAAATTATACTGTGTACAGAGTTAAGAACCTATTGGACAGGGCACATAAATGTGTGTGTGTGTGTGTGTGTGTGTGTGTGTGTGTGTGTGTGTGTGTGTGTGTGTGTGTGTGTGTGTGTGTGTGTGTGTGTGTGTTTGTGAGAGAGAGAGCCCGGAGCCGATGGGTATTAAGCAGATGAAGTCATACAGGAAATCAATGTAGTATTGAGAGCAGAAAAATGCAGTGCCTGAGGACAGGCATATGCAGTATTATAAATGAACGCGAGCATAGAGACAGTTTATAATGAGGGGTCAGGCAGAGATGGGGAAATACTGCTGTGATTTTTCTTCACCGAGCAAAGGCCCATGAAACAGTCTTTGTGCATTACTTGGGCTGGATATCATACATTCTATGCAGTGCATTAACAAATTATCTGTTGTGCATTATCGGAAATAATAAAAGAATGTTTTAATGAAGGATGTTTTATTAATGTTTAAACAATGTATGCTTTAATAATGTTTTCTAATAATCAAAACTATTACAAAGCATGTCAATCAGCACAATTTAATGGCATTTTTGCCTTATTTGTTTTTAACAGCTATAAAAGTTAAATCTTTAATTTCTATTTTTAAGACTGAAATAGAAACACAATAAGCAAAACATATGCATTGATGTTTAAACATTATTACTGAAAATGATCAGTGTTACCAAGAACACCCAAGTATTTTTTTTTTTCATTAAGTGCTGGAGTTTGTAGACTGCAGCCCCTGATATACAGTAGGTAACAGATCACCCACATTAGCATCATAGCTCAGTGCGTTTGGAGCGCAGCGCTAACTGCTAGGCCACACTTCTGACAATTTGCATAATTTAATAAGTACCTTTAAATTAGCTAAGATAGCGGCACCGAACCCCACATTGTGTGAATGATTGTGCCTTTGAGTGTCTGCTGAGAGATTCGGAGCAAGCCTTGATGGTGTTTAGCGTCTCTCTCCGTCTGTTAATTGTTCACACTTGGCTGTGTTATTATGTTCTATTTCAGGAGCGATATGGCGAGAGGAAGTCCTTAATTATTCATTGTTCTCTCGCACAGCGGCTGAACGCCCAGAAATAGACCAAATCACACCTCTGTACCGCCACAACCAGCATGACACAAATGACACTAACGCCCTACGCGGGACCATGTGAGCGGCGGTTCGGTACCGAGATAGAGAAGCTAACGCCCAGACCTCTTCACGTTCCTCTGGCTGCTTCCCAAGCTGCAAACCTCTGTCATTGAGAATTCCCATCACACTCCAGAACGAGCAGGAAGCCATCGTAATCAAAAACAAGGATCAAGTCTGCAACTCCAATTCCCAAAGAGCGCTGTCACCGTCGATACCGCTACATACCCCCCCCAAACCCACACACACAAACATACGGCTTTTACATAATCCAGTCAGAATGCTCCCGCATCCCGCGGCTCATTTGAAAACCTAAAGTGGGATCAGGCGAAGTGAATAACTGCAGCAAATTTACTTCCGAATTACCTGCGCGACAGGGAGATGTTCAGCCACTTAGCCTTTAAGTCAAGCAGATACTTTGCCGCTTTTTTGCACACGCCAGCACTTTACTTTTCCGCCTTTTGTTCAAGGGTAATGACGTGATATAAACATGGAGGAAAAACAAGCACAGGTCGGAAAGGAAGAAGAACGAGAAAGAAAACACGGCACTCTCTCTGAAGTTAATTGGTTCTCATTGGCCTTGTGTAACGTGCGCGACGTCGAGAAGTCAAGGCTTACGTTTTGGTCTGGCTCGTCCTTTGTTAAGTTAATGGCTAAATATTTAATGTTCAGGGGCTCTAAAGATTAAAGGTAACATGTTGTCAGTATCATTGGAGGAACTTCAAAGGGTGTAAATTATGCATTTCCTGTAGCGGTGGAAGAAGAAATCAAAGGACGTAATGAAGATTAAAGTTTGGAGGGCTACGTATGGACGCAAAAGAAGAGGGGAGTGAAGTGTGTTGGTGTGGAAAGGTTAATCTATTTTGAGAGTGCTTTATCTTATTAGACCGTCATTGTTTTAATTCAATCTGTTCCGCTATTCGTATATGGACCAGGAGTTATGGAGACGAGGTTTACAAAGCAGGAAGTCAGGAGGCCATGAAATCACAGGAGCAATTAAAAGAACAACATGACTTTCACGAGCAATCCCGCGACGGACCGCCTGTGAATGTCAAGCTCCTAACAGTAGTTTTAATTAAAGCTGAATTGGAGTTGGGTTTAATTGTACCTTTGTGTCAGACCCACTGAACTCAGAGCGAGGGGGAAGGATTGATGGCTAACAGTGTCTTTGAAGAGCTCAAAGGAAGGGTGAATCATTGCTCTGAGCACATTTAACATCTTCACAGTTTTCTGGAAGAAATTATGTGAAGGTATTATGAATTAAGGTATAACACAAGTAGACTATTATTAACTATAAATGTTCTGGTAAAACAACAGCAGCTTTCAGCCTGTCGCCATGATGCAAGCATGAAATATCAGTCATTTAGTAGTAGTAGTTACAGGTTTTATATTTGATTGTGCTGCTTTTCCTTTGTTTTTTTCTATGTAAACATGGATATGTTTGACTGTTGCGCTCACGTCTCTTGCAGAACCTCATGCATGAAAAGGCATTGTAAAAATCCAAGGCTCAAGTTAAAAGAAGTTCCCTCCCATCTTCTTGCATGTTTTTCCTATTCCGTTGCCCACGTCGCATCGTTCAACACAAAAGCACATTCTGTGTGGATGGCACCTAGTGATATGATCGAGGAGCGCGTCACACGTGAGCGGTTAATCGTTCTCTTCTCTTTACTGTTATCACCGACATATTGTCAAAGTGTAATTCTAACGTTTGGTAATATTTCTATTCAAAATCCTGATTCCTCGATTTCTAAAAATGAAATTGTGCCAAAACAATGAATTTGAATTAATTAATAAAATTTGGAAAAATTGCCCAACCCTAAGTACAAGGTCCTTTTGGAACAAAGTGTACCAAAGCTGATCGGGCACACCTTTTATCAGTTGCTTTAAATTTTTCATTGTTTATGCCTCACTCACAGATAAAGGTACAAAGGCTGCCACTAGGGGCAGTACCCTATCAAAAGGTACACATTTGTCTCTTATTTTCTTTTGCTCATGTATCGTATTTATTTATGCTCATGAGGAGCATAAATAAAAACATAAATATGGCACAAAAATGATGTGCATATAAGTACCTTAAAGGTATATATTAATACCTAAAATTAACATATTAGTACCTTAAATGGTAAATATTTGTGCCTTTCAAAACTGCACCACGCCATTGATAGCTTTTGCACCTATATTTCTAATAGTGCTGTTCCTGGAGGTCACATGAAAGTACATAAAAGCAACATGGCTTAGTATTTTTATTTACATTTTCTCTTTTAGTTTCCTAGGTTTTAGCAGCAATTACCTTAAAAATCGTCAAATTCATTAATTCCACTCTTTCTTCAGAGGAAGAATATATTTATAAAATGTCTGGGAGTCATTTGGGCCTACTGTTGTTTGGACCCCAACAATCTCCAATATCTTTTAAGTTTCTGGAGAAGAAAGAAACCCATTCAAGGTTGGAAAACAAAAAACATAAATATGACACAAAAATGATTACTTAATTAATTCGATTAATTTTCCTTTTAAGCAGCTGTGACACATCTTGCCCCTTAAGAAACCTGTCTGACTGACTTCCTTCAGTCTCAGTTTCAAGACGTCTCAGTCGAACAGTTGTTCAGATAACAGGCAAATAGTCGATATTGAAAATATGCAATTTTGTATACCCCTACTCTCCATTTAAAAATGCAATAACACCTGCATAAACACTCCCTAGTTAGTGGACCAATTATGTATATTAAACGCACATCATGTAATTATTCTCCAATCACACCTCAAAAGAAAAAAGTGTCCCTCTTTTGTATTCAAGTTCATGTTTTGTCACCGGTCATGATTACCATGAATACTCCTTATTGGCGTCTGTCAATGATCCATAAAAAAGTCACCACCATTACCTTGGTGTCAAGTGGCCCTAATAGTCCGATTTCATTAGAGTCAATGGTAGTGAGCGGAGCCATTTGGAAAAGTCAGATAGTCACCAAGGCTCCATACAGCTGCAAATAGCAGGCTGGAACTGCACCGCAAATGGTTCCACTCGCAGGACATAATAGTCAGTATGGCCGATTTGACCTAGCATGAAACTCCCGCCTGCGCTCGACAACCTACACCACAATCTGTGAATTATTCCGTCTCGTTTTGATGATGTCATTCCCAAAGAGCTCTCAGCGGAATACATCCTGTCCTGTCTTGTTCTGCAAGTTTATGAGGTCATCCTCAGGTAGGACGTACAGCTGCAATAGGAAATGCGGAAATCACCCATGTTTTATTGCAACGGAGCGTCTGTTAAGCCAAATGGCATTTAGGTGCAGTTGAAAAGTCCGCTTTTAAGAAACAATGGATTATTATACTGGATGAATTCCTGGATTGGAAGAAAGAATATCGGCATCATCATTCATCTGCAAACGTCGTTAATTAAATGAGGAAACATCATATTCCAATTGTATTTTACAGCACACAGTAAATATTGACAAATCCCTGTCTGTTGTTTATCTGTTGTTTATCCTATTGATCATAATGTGTTTGAATGTCGATGAGCTGTGTACGAGTGTGTGACGAGCTGTAAGAACATCTTTGTGTTGGGCTTCAAAGTATTGATGACTGCTTGTACAGTCTCCTAATAAAACACTTTTACATCTGAAGGGACCAAACATACATAGGCACTTTTATAATAGGCAGCGTTTGGGGGTGTTTTTTTTTTCCCATAACCAGGAAATTGTCCTGTATATTTGTGCCACTTCAGAAACACATGTTCCATTTTATGCAGGGTTCAAAATCAACTCTTTCTAAGTGCCAAATGTTTGCCTACACCATTATTGTTATTTTAATATGTTATTAAACTATTAACTTTTAACCTGTTTACTGCAAACATTTTGTCAGTTCACCTGTCAGTAATTTAATTTTGGACTTATGTTGTTTTCATATAAATTCTGCTTCTTTTCCTTTTTTTAATTCTCCTATGGTTTTGTCCTGTACTTCCCAGTAACTTTGCATGACGTAATGGCCGGCACACTCACAAAAAAGAAGGACAAACTGACATATTGCATTTTGAAAGAAGGGTAGCATGTGAAAGCGAAGGAAAATAAAGACGTAAGAGTATTGTGGAGTGCTTTAAAAAGGGGCAATATGTCCTACAGTAGAAGCTTTCCCCTCCACCCCATCCCTTTAAATCTAACTCAGTGCAGATTATTTCTATGCAAATGCTTGCAGGCGCTGAATTAAATCCAAAACACAGTTTGTAAAAATCGATTCCTCTGCAACCTACACAAGTCTGCAGCCAGGCGACATGCCACGGCCATAAATATTCATCTTTTATTTACTGCGCGCTGAATACAGCAATGGATTTGGCAAAACAGGGATAAGGAGGAAGGGTGTGTGTGCACGTGTTTGGGAGAGAAAGACTGAAAAACAGAGATGTGGAGGTCATGAGATTATTGGAGACTCTTCAAGCCTTGTCAAGAGTAATAGATTACTAGAACATCTATCAATCCATCTTGGGTGATAACAGACAATGGATCACGTGTTTGTTTATTTGTTTTTTCGTGAATCACATTTCAGCCCAGCTGAATCTTACCTTCAATAAATCATTAATTTACTTATAATTATTATTAATTAGAAATTATATTAACTTAAATTATACTTTTTAAGTATATTAATTTATTGTTCATTATTAATTTATCGAATATTATTTATAATGTTTTATTTTACAACTATATTAGTTTTTCATTTACTTTATGCAAAACATAATTTCTTGCATTTTGATTTGGGTCCATATGCACTGTTTATTCTTTATTCATTTATCTAATACTATTTATAATATTATTATAGTTATTAATTTTAAATCTATATTTGATTACACTCAGTCACTGATATTGAAAAAAAATACAGTTATCTCCCAATAAATCAACTGTACTTTGCAGTAATCTGTGTGAGTGCGTGTGGTGGGAGGCAAAGACATGTTATTTTTCTATGACTGCTTAAGAGACTGAGCATGTTGGACATTAAATGTATTTAAATATTCAGTATGATTAGACAGATGATTAAATTATTTGAGAGACGAGCTCGCATGTGCAGCAGAAATGTGAACAGTCCACAGCTGTTTAAAAATGCATCAAACATGATCTTAAATTAACGCAACTGTCAAAGCACGCTCTTTTTTATGGAAAGTGGAAGCGCTTGCAAAAATAAGTGTGTGTGTGTGCGTGTGCAAGAAAGAGTACAGCATTACAAGAAAGATATGAGAGAGTGTATTCATGTTACTCATTACTAATAAAGTAGATATGCATATCAATAAAACAGGTTGCCATCAAGGACTATAACGATAAAAGCACTCAAACAAACAAACAAAATTAAACCTTTAATAATGACAACAATCATGTAGTTGTTAATCCTGTTTCAAAATATTTAAAAAAAAAAAAAAAAAAAAAAAAAAAAATCAAATAAATAATAACAGATTGCGGTTTTGTGCAGGTGTGTGTTAAGCAGCCAAAAAGTGCAGATGTTGCGAATTAAGCAGTCGCTCAAAGGAAAGCACCTGCGTAAGCATCCACACTCTCAAATGTTGCATCATTTGTGTCCACAACAAAGGTTGTTAAAGCACTTCTTTAAATGCTAAAGCGTACACATGCGTGCACAATGATGACTCCACGCTCGAGTTGGCAAGCAGGTCAGGCGCTCAGGTAGAAAGATGAACGGGGAGCGACAGTCTGGGAACTCGACAGAATTGAAGAGCGCAAGGTGTGCGTAGGATAGAGCGGTTCAGTGCAAAATATATGTCAAAACATCACGCGACTGCAGGACTGGGGCTCCCAGATACTGGCCTGCGTGGTACGTCAAAACATCCGTAAACAAGAAAATCGTAATAAACAGACCGCCTTAATATTAAACTCAATCAATTTGGAGCTGGAAAATGAAGGAAACTGACAATCTATGCACTTCCAAGAATATAGCAAAGGTAAATCTTTATTGACTTATTTTGAACACCAAAGCACTTTAAATAGTTACGTATAATTATTTATATACAGTGGGTTTTATTCAACATTTCACTCACTCAGTGATGATCATATAATTAGTATTTTAAATTAGAAAAATATTTTTTACTAGTCTTTTGTTCATCTGTAATAATGCATGCTAATATGATATTATTTTTCAGTAACATTCTAATAAAGATTGTACAAAAGATGTACCTGCTTTGCAAATTAATAATGGGATATGATACTTCCTTGCCATTAATCTTGCCTTTACATTCAACAATTGTGATAAATAAACCAACAGAGTGAAACAAAGAATCAACGGAACAATTCAAGAATCTGTTTTCATAATCATGATCCGGCGGAATTGAAAAGACAGAATTCTATGGGAAGAGGAAACACACCGCTTGGGCCGGGCGGCACAATAGACTATGTTTGTCATTTGCATTTGTATTGTACGAACATTGAGGGGAAACAGAAATAAAGCACATGGTGCTATAAAAGGATTTGCGAGTGGCGGAGGGGGGCATTCTGGGTAAACTGTGAACATTGTGTACATGTTACAGAAAAGTAATAAGTTATGCAAATCTTTCCTTTCCTTTCTTTGACACAAACATCCCTATTCTAACATCTTCCACACAATAAATTGATTTCCGCTTGTTTGGTTGAAGGTACAAGAGCTCTACGAAAGAACAGGAAAGTGCTATATTTTCTAAATTTGATATTAAACGCACTCACTCTCCATACCTACATGAGATAGCTGTGTTCTCTTATCTTCTTTCCCCCCATTTCTGTATTTGCACGAAGGAGAAAGCACATTTTTTCATTCGTCTTTCATTCTGTGTGTTTTTGCGTGTGGTTCTGGGTTCAGAGGTGATGACAGCTTTGACAGCTATACCTGTCAGTCTAAAGCAAGGCCAGATAACCTTCTGTCCTAACAGAGCACTTTCAATAGGCTTCTATTTTCCCTCTCTACACACACACTCATTCTTCTGTAGATGAAAAAAAAATCCTATCTTCCATTTATTCCTGCATTGCCTCAATCTCAAACACATGAATAGCAATTAAATTGATTCTTTTTACCCTTTCCCAGTTTTTTTTTTTTTTTCAGGCCGAGCCAGTACTGGTTTGGAGCCCAATCTACCTTTGGTTTGTGTGCATCCTATCTCAGAGACAAGACCTCAAAGAGCAGCTAAAAGGATCTTTATCAGACAGTGAATTAACACTTAGTCTTCCATTATATAGGAGAAAAAAACCAACATAAGTTAAAAAAAAACGACCCTGGAAGGGGACACCTTGAGAGTGAAGAGAGGACCTTGCAGCTTAGCGCAGGAGAACCCTAGTGCTGACCTAGCACTCTTCAGAGAGAGAGAGAGAGAGAGAGAGATAACAATCACACGCTGGCACTGGACTGAACAATTACCTGCTAAGTAAAGGTCATTTGCGTCAGTGTAGCAGCAATACAGAGGGAGAGACACACTGGTATTTACTGACGTGCTGCGTGATATCAGCTAAGAGGAGGGAACTCAAGACAATCAGGTGTATACATAGACACACAAAATAATGCAGCAAAACAAGGATTCATAATTGTGTTCATTTTAAACTTCTAGAATAGAATCTTTATTTTTTTTTCACCAGTAAATAGCATTTTATTATACTTTTGATTTCATTTCAGCATATTTAAAATTTTTGTCCAAAAACAAAACAAAACGTGGAGTGCTAGGGAAAGCAAATTAGAAGGTTCCTGGAGCCCATCTTTATCTCTTCATAATATCATTTAGTAGTGCTATTTACATTTTGGTACAACTGAAACATCAAAAATAAGTAAATAAATAAATAAATAATACTAATAATACAGAGTGTCAAAAGTGTGCAGTGGTGTTCTGAGTTTTTTTTTTTCTTCAATCAAATGTAAATTTACACATTTTCTTGGTTAAACGTAACTTACACTATCCGAAAAAATTTTTTTTTTTTTAATTTAATCTATTTTATATTTTTACATTAACAATGTAATCAATATTCTATTTTTTACAGCCGAATATGAATCTCATTAAGTTAGTGTTAAACATTTTACATTTATTCCAAAATAATAACTCTAGGCAATAACAATTTAAACAATGTATTTTAATTGTGAGCTTACGTTCAGCTGTTCTATTTAATAGTTAACTATTATTATTAACATTTTTTTTTTTTGGGATCATTAGTAAATACAGAAACAGATTTACTTTAAATTTCACCAAGCTGATTACTCCGTAAAAACTCAGATCATTTTTCAGGCCATTTCAAGTCTTATTTTGACGTAACGTAGTGGTTACATCTAAGTGTCTTAGTTGTTTACTTACTTTTTTTAATTAGTCTTTCCATTAAGGCCATTATATTGCTCATTCAGACTGATTCGTGGATGCTGAATTATCACATGAACCAATCACAGACGATCATAACCAGGCATATCCAATCATATCCCAAAGAAGGCATTCCCTCCTCTCACATGACTTTCCCCATTCATTCTCAATTATCCCCTAGCAAACTCACAACACACACTGCAGGGTTGGACATCCCTGGCTTACGGCAACAGAACAAACCAATTGCACCAACATACACACCAGGAACACCAAACTGCACATAAATCTTGATACAAACCAAACCATGAGAAATCGTACCCCTTTAAACAATATCCAAAAAATATGAGCTCCAGAGAAACAAACAACTATAAAAACATATATCTTTTCATCTCTAATTGCTTTGTACTTTAGCCATTCCCAAGTCCCTGAATTACAGAACAGCCTGTGCGCCACCTCTGCCATGCACACACAAACACACGCATACACAGAAACAAACTATTTTTTTCCCCGACAGCATGCCCCATTAATCTTCTTGTAGGTCCCATCCTCAGTGGGGTTAACCCAGGTGAGGGAGGGGCAGCTGGGGCAAGAGTTAAGGCAAGACCCAGGTTTGATACAGGCTTCCAGGAGCATTAGCCGGTGAGCTGGAGGAGAATGGAGAGGCCTGGTGGGGGCCAGGGGGAGATCAGAGCTTTGAGCTGGACAGAGCCACGCTGACCTGGGGGTCTAAATTAAGAGCCAGGAGAGGAGCGCTTGATTTCACATCCCCTCAATGACACGCCTGACAGGATGATGTAAGAGGAAGCAAACGTGAGAGGCTCACCTTTAAGTCTGCCCTGTAACCAATGGACCACAGCAGAGGAGAGAGAAAGAAAGACAAAAGCTGTGTTGCATGCACACATACACACACACTCACAAACTGCTCATACTACTTTTCAGATCAATGCGGTATAGAGTATGAACACAGTATGCAGATTTTCTGCATGTATGCGATACCCGTTTGACCTTAAAGTTGTCTCAAGTAAATAACCAAAGCTCAGCTACTTTGGCCACAATTCAATGAGCCCATTTTTAGTTTGAACTTCAAAAAAGGCAAGCAAGTGAGAATGTATGGGCAAAGAGAACCCACTTTTTTTTAAGATTTATTTTTGTCATTTTTGCCTTTATTATGATAGGACAGATCAGAGCTGACAGGAAGCAAAGTTGGAGAGGGAGAGGTCCTTGAGCCAGGATTCGAACTCGGGACGCACATAGCACAACAGCACTGTATGTCAGTGCGCTGCCCACAAGGCTATCGGCGCCAACGAGAATCCATTTTATTGAAGGTTCAGGCCTTTAACCAAGTGACTTCATTTGGCCTAGTATTTATTAGTGGTTACATACAGGAGCAAAGTGGTCACAGGTCCGAAGTGTCACCACTGGGCAGCCAAGCTTGGATAGACCAATATTCTTGACATATTTAGCACTATGGTTGAATAATGGGGTTTAAACAGGATCTGCAATTGAAAACAGGCAACCTTACATATAGAACGAAAACAAGAAGTTGGAGCACTCCCCCAATCCTTGAAACATCATGGATACAATAAGTGGGTGGGGGGAAAAAATTAAAGATTGGTGGTTGTTCTACACGTTTAACAATGAGATGAAATTAGGTTAGGCCTCTACCAGCTTATAGACTCTAGGTGGATCTTTCAGTTGCAATCACATTTACCACATTTTCACATTTTTGCTTGGCAAAATTTTCTGAGCAAATCCCATTTATTTCAACAGGAAACTGTGCGACTGAAGGTTTCACGTGAGGGCGAAAAAGTTTCCCATGCAGATTTAAACTTTTTTCTGGAAAAAAAAAATCAGGTTATCAATTGTAAGTTGTATCAGTTGCTGAAGGAGTCATTGCCTGGACGTCTTTGCAAAGAACAACAGATTCATCAACATAACATTTTGTGTTTTTACCTTTATTACGATAGGACAGTATGGAGCTGACAAGAAGCAAAGTGTGAAAGAGAGAGGGGTGTGGGATCAAGAAAGGTCCTCGAGCTGGGATTTGAACTCAGGACGCCCATAGCGCAACAGTGCTATATGTCGGTGCTAGCCACAAGGCTATCGGTGCCGATAGTTTTGTACAATCTCTGTACATTTCCTAGAGTCACTGTCAGGCCCCATAGACTACAGCTGCAATGGCTCTACAATGGCTTCTACAAGAACAAGGTCTTCAAGTTAAATAGATATCCTATTTGCTGGAAGGATGAGCAAATGGATTGTCCTTGCAAAGCCTGGTTCACCTCTATTCTAGTCATTGGGAGAATCAATTCCTCCTGACTGGCTTGCAAGAGGAACATGCCATCACCCAAATTACAATGGGCATAATTCAAAACAAGTCCCCACCATCAGTTCAGTGACATCAACCTAATAAGATTCATCACAGAGGCTAGTAGGACCATCTTCTACTTCTTGATAGTGCTGGACAGACTACCAAGGCAAGTCATTTTTATGAACAATGATACTCATGTTTCCAGAAGGCGAGAGGACTAATAAATCTTCCCCAGGAGGACAAGGGTGATGCAGTCAAGAAGTGTCCCTGGCATCTGCCTAAGAGTCAGATGTGTGCTTTCCTTGAGTTGCTCAGCTATTACAGATGTTAATGTTAACCCTCACAGACCAGACAAGATAAGAACAGCTTGAAATGGACCAATGGAGAAGTGTTTGCCTAAAGAGGCATTAACACACTGCCCTACATGGGCAGATAGTCACTGGAATAAACTGGAGACATTGCAGAAATGAATTAGCTGTAAACTTTACCCTGCAGAGCATAGATATGCAGCATTGTAAAGGTTCAACAAACAGCAACAAAGACTGATTCCAAAGGATGATCCTTCTCCCCCCACTATCTTTCTTACCATCATAGATCTCTACCAAGCCAATAATACCTGGCAGTGAGACTGTCATAGGTAAACTGGGTATAGTGACATTTAGGCCAAGTGTGAGGAGGCAAGGTTGAGAAACTGTCAACACCTTTTCACTTACCTCCACACTTCCACATCACCCACTAATGACCAGCATCAGAGCACCTACAAAACAAAGGATCCTCTCATTCCAGTGCATCTGTTTCACCACCCCCAATTCTTCTATATCTGTGTTTTCCAACTCTGGTTCTGGAGAACCCCAAACAGTACTACTTTTGGATGTGTCCCAAACCAAACAGACTTGAATCAACTCACCAGCTCTTTAGTAGAGACTCCAAAATTGGAAATGGGCATGTCAGAAAGAAAGGACACATCATATTACCCCCACTATTATGTATCGTTGAAGTTATTCCATGACCAGGGTTGGGAAACAATGCTCTACAGCACTCACACTATAAAATGATCATAAAGGTAATATTTTCCAAAAGTTCTTCAAGCTTTATCCTTCAATCACACAAAGTAATAAGTAATGAGATTTTCCAGATGAACTGGATATATGACTGCTCAGCAAAAACTAACAACAAACCAATACAAATGGACCCAAAGCCCATCTGCCTTGCATGAAATATTTTCAATGTTTTGTCCAAGGTTGTGATGGTTCAATCATGTATTCAATGCCTTTTCTGTATGGTGTACCATTCAACCGTTCAGATGACCTCACTTCCAAACAAACCAACAGACGAAGAAAAGAAAAAAAAATAAAAAAGACAGAATGAACAATGAACAAGAAAACGTCCCCCAGGTAGCTTTGTCTTTCACACCTTTTGCAACTCAGAACAACGAGTGTCTGTGTTTTATTTTGTCCTCTGTTGTTCAAAGCCTTTCTTCAGTTGCCTTCACTCACTCATTCATACTTCACCTATTTAGTTTGCCTCTACATGTAAAAAGACCTCAATCTCGTATCCCCTCACTTTCTTTTTTCTGTCGTATTTGTATGAATGACATTCAATGCTAGTTATGGAGCAGTCAGGGAAAAAAACGAAGGGACAGTTGGTGGGACATTTTATGAATAGAGTCCACTTTGGTGTCACTGTACACTTTTAAGATATTAGACACACAAACATTATTTACTTACGTGTACGTATTATTTTTGTGACCAGGGTTATTCAAATCTGGCCCGACCCAGTCGAAATGTGGAAAAACTTGTACATAACTTGATTAATATATATCTTTTTCTATAAACTGTACTTATTTTTTAAGCACTTCATGGCCTTTCTTCTCAGAAAGTGAACTTCTCTGCTTGCATATAAAGAGAAAATAACAGAGGGGTCAAGTCCATTTAGACCGGTAATTGAAGCAGAACAAAACTGCTTGAGCTCACATCATTTCTTGTCTTTCTCTTCCTATATTTCTCTCTCTCCTTCTCTCTCACTCAAGCGCTGACATTGACTGCATCACTGCAGCCCAGCAGTAAATAATTGATGTTTGCGGGAGGCCGAGTCTATAGGTTACCAGTACTGCAGTGAACCCCACAGAGCAAATGTGCAGTTTGGAAAGAGTGTTACGAAGTGCGGGAAAGAGCACTCAGAGATGTTGGAGTGTGTGTACTGCATCACCTGATCAAACTCAGCATCCCACTGTGGTGCATGCCATCCATAAAGAGAGAGATCGAGAAGAGTTTCAGAGGCACTTTTTCTCTTTTCCCTAAACTGTTATACACTGAATTCCACTTCTGAATCCAATCTCCCTTTCAGTCTTACTATAAATCTACAAATACACTGATATTATCATAAAAATAGCCTTTTTTGGAGACCATTTTTGGAGGCAGAAATCAAACACTACCATGGTATACAGCGGCCCAAAATGTATTCAGACACTTTTGGACAAAAACACTTAAGCCTTAAAGGGATAGTTCACCTAAAAATGAAAAATCTGTCATGATTAAATCAAGCTCATGTTGCTCCAAACCTGTATAAATATCTTTCTTCTGTTCAGCACAGAAGATATTTTGAAGAATGTCGGTAACCAAGCAGTAGTACTTTGGAAGTCAATGGCTACCAGTGACTGGTTTTGCTCTACCAACATTCTTCCAATACATTATTTTTATGTTTAATGTAAATGATGACAGAATTTTTATTTTTGAACTATCAAAACTATCGCTTTAAAGTGTATGAATTTCACTACATTAAACAACACAATATCAAACCAAATATTTATCATCTGCTCTAAAGCTTTAAATTGGGGGTATGAATAGGGCTGTGCGATATATCTAACGATATGATCATGCGCATCTAGTCAGTAAATCTGGTTCCCTGATTACCGCTAAATCGCCATCACCTGCTTTCAAATGGAGTGGCATTTAACAAGCTACGCAATATCGCGTTCATTATCGCAGATGAATCGCCTTCGATAATGAACGCGATATTGCGTAGCTTGTCAGTGATCTACGGCTCTGTCTATTAAATGCCGCTCCATTTGAAAGCAGGTGATGGTGATTTAGCGCTAATCAGGGAACCGGCTTTACTGACGAAATGCGCGTGACAATCACATGCGATATATCGCCCAGCCCTAGGTATGAAGTGTCCAAAAATGCTTATTTTTGATTGAAAACTTCAAAAAGCAGTACATTTAAATGACTAGAATGCCCTGTATTCATGAATAGAGATGTTGCTAATAACAGTTGTTCATCAAACTATCTATAAATGTGTGTCATAAACACTGAATCATTTTGAAAATTTCCTCTATTTGAAACCTAAGTTTGCTTGTTCTAAAAATCCACTTGATTTTTATTCAATTTAACTAAATATGTATTTTCAGTCTATTTTAAAGACACATAAAAAGCATCCCTACTCATATTGTATATTAAATTAGCTGCTTGTAGCCTGAATTCATTTTATTGTCATAAGGCCTTGAGGATAAAAACACATCTTTGATATTATACTCTCTAATTGTCACGGTGTCTGTTCTGTGTCTCCCTGGGTGGCCACTAGAGGTCTCACTTCCCCTTATCGTCACCCCACTTTAGAACTGCATTTCCCATAGTCTTGTCTGTTTCTTCACTGCTCATTGCACTCAGCTGTCCGTGGTTATCAATCATTGCACTCAGCCAATTCCCCCGTTAGCATTGTCATTTCCCTGTGTAAAAAATACCCCGGTTGTTCTGTCATGTCACGGAGTCCTTGTTGAATGTCACCCTGGTTTGTCGTGGTTCTCGGATGGTGTGGTTCTTGTTTCTTGTTCTGGACTGCTTACCTGGATTGTGACCTTTGCCTGGCTGACCATGAGATTTGGATTATCCTAATAAAACATACTGCAATTGGATCTACCTGTTTGTGTGCGTGTCGTGACAGAAGGACTCCGTCATGCCTAGATCCACGCGGTGGTGGGATTTCGAATCGGTTCCCCCAGCCACCATGGAGGAACGGAGGGGGAGATTCCGGAACTTAACCACCCTTCGTCAAAGGGGGAGTGAGGTGGGTGGCCTGGCGCAATTGTTTTTGGACCATGGCGGTCGGGATGGGTTATAATGATGCAGCACTGAAGGACTTTTTTAACAACTGTCTGGATGACCCTTTACCTCAATGGGAGATGAAGGGGCTGGAGATCCTAGACTTTTTGGGGGTTTACCCATTACCTGTGCCATCGTGCTCAATGGGATACTTCGACCACACCTGTGTCTCCAGAGAAGAGGGCCGCCAGCCCAGCGCCACAGCACAAGACGGCCACCAACCCGGCGCCACAGCACAAGATGGCCGCCAGCCCGGCGCCACAGCACAAGATGGCCGCCAGTTCAGCACCACAGCAACAAGATGGCCGCCAGCCCAGCGCCACAGCACAAGATGGCCGCCAGCCCAGCACCACAGCACGAGATGACCACCAGCCCAGCACCACTGCACAGGAGGGTCGAATCTACACCTGTGTTGGCAGACAAGATGGTTGACTCAACGCCTGAGGCTTCCGTCAAGGAGCCACCGGCACTTCATCATAGAGGCCGCAGGAGGAGGGAGAACAGGCGTCAGCCGTTCCTCAAAGCCCGGGGACGTTCCCCGAGCAGGCCGCTGCCGTCCAGGAGGACGTTCCCGAGCAGGCCGCTGCCGTCCCAGGAGGACGTTCCCGAGCAGGCCGCGGTCGTCCAGGTGGAGGTGTCCAAGGTTCCCGAGGCGTGCCCGATGCCGAGGCCGTTCCCCGAGCGGTGCCCGATGCCGAGCCCAAGGCGGTCCCCGACTGCCGAGGCGGTTGCCCGAGGCGGTTTCCCGATGCAATGTCCCGATTCCGAGGCGGTGCCCCGAGGCCGAGGCGGTGCCCGATGCCGAAGGCGGTGGCCCGATGCCGAGGCGGTGCCCGATGCGGTGGCCGAGGCGGTGCCCGATGCCGAGGCGGTGCCCGAGGCGGTTCCCGAGGCGGTGCCCGATGCCGAGGTCGTTCCCCGAGGCGGGGTCCTTGTCCAATGCCGTTCCTGAGGCCATTCCTGAGGCCATTCCTGAGACCGTTCCCGAGGCGGTGCCCGATGCCGAGGTCGTTCCCGAGGCGGTGTCCTTGTCCGATGTCGAGCCCGAGGCCGTTCCCGAGGCGGTGTCCTTGTCCAATGCCGTTCCTGAGAGCCGTTCCTGAGACCCATTCCCGAGGCAGTGCCCGATGCCGAGGCCGTTCCCGAGGCGGGGTCCTTGTCCAATGCCGTTCCTGAGGCCATTTCCTGAGGCCGTTCCTGAGTACCGTTTCCCGAGGCAGGTGCCCGATGCAGAGGTCGTTTCCGAGGGCGGTGTCCTTGTCGATGCCGTTCCTGATGGCCATTCCCGAAGAGCGTGCCCGATGCTGTTCCGGAGGCCGATGCGGGGCCCGAGATGGTTTGTGGAGGCGAATACCCGGAAGTCCAAGGCCGTTCCCGAGGCGGTGCCCTTGTCTGAGGCCGTTTCCCCGATTGCCGTTCCACAGCCGTGCCTTGCATCCGCCACAGCCTGCTCCCTTACGGTCTCCCCGAGTGGCAGGTTCCGTTCGGTTGCCGACTCAATGTGACTATGAACACAGTAGACAGATTTGTTCTGCATGTAGGCGCTACCCTTTGACCTTAAAGTTGTCTCCAGTAAAGAACCAAAGCGCAGCTACTTTGCCACCGTCAATGGCCCCGATTTTTAGTGTTGAACGTCACAAAAGGCAGCAGTGAAGAATGTTTGGGCAAGGAGAACCCGTATTTTTTAAGTATTTATTTTTTGCATTTTTGCCTTTATTATGATAGGCAGATCAATCTACAAGGAAGCAAAGTTGGAGAGGGACGAGGTCCTTGAGCCATGATTCGAACTCGGGAACTCACATAAGCACAACATAGCACTGTATGTCAGTGCGCTGCCCACAAGGCTATCGGCGCCAACGAGAATCCATTTTACTGAGGTTCATCGGCCTTTAACCAAGGACTTCATTTGGCCAGTATTATATTAGTGTTACATACAGGAGCAAAGTGGGGTCACAGGTCCGAAGTGTCCCCAACTGGGCAGCCCAAGCCTTCATGGATAGGACCAAAGCTTCTTTACAATATGTAGCACTATGGTTGACTAATGGGGTTTAAAACAGGAATCTTGCAATTGGAAAAACAGGCAACCCTTACATATAGAACGAAACACAGAGTTGGAGCACTCCCCCAATCCTTGAAACATCATGTATACAATAAGTGGGTGGGGGAAAAACATTAAAGATTGTTGGTTGTTCTACACGTTTAACAATGAGATGAAATTAGGTTAGGCCTCCTACCAGCTTATAGACTCTAGGGTGGATCTTTCAGTTGCAATCACTTATTTACCCACATTTTCACTATTTTTGCTTGGCAAAATTTTCCTGAGGCAAATCCCATTTATTTCAACAGAAAACTTGTGCGACTGCTGAGGTTCACGTGAGGGCGGAAAAAGTTTCCCATGCAGATTTAAACTTTTTTCTGGAAAAAAAAAATCAGGTTATCAATTGTACGTTGTATCAAGTTGCTACGGAGTCATTTGACAGTCCTGGTTTCGTCTTTGCAAAGAACAACAGATTCATCACCATAACATTTGGGTTTTTAACCTTTATTTCCGATAGGACCAGTATGGAGCTGACAAGAAGCAAAGTGTGAAAGAGAGAGGGTGTGGACATCAAGAAAGGTCCTCGAGCTGGGGATTTGAACTCAGGAGGACGCCCAATTAGCGCAACAGTGCTATATGTCGGTGCTAGCCACAAGGCTATCGGGGCCGATAGTTTTGTACATCTCTGTACATTTCCTAGAGGATCACTGTCAGGCCCCATAGACTACAGCTGCAATCTTGGCTCTACACAATGGCTTCTACAAGAACAAGGTCTTCAAGTTAAATAGATATCCTTTTGCTGGAAGGATGAGCAAATGGATTGTCCTTGCAAAGCCGGTTCACCTCTATTCTAGTCATTGGGAGAATCAATTCCTCCTGACTGCTTGCAAAGAGGAACATGGCCATCACCCAAATTACAATGGGCATAATTCGAAAAAACAGTCCCACACCATCAGTTCAGTGACATCAACCTAATATAAGATTTCATCACAGAGGCTAGTAGGACCATCTTCTACGTCTTGATAGTGTGGACAGACTACTCAAGGCAAAGTCATTTTTATGAACAATGATACTTCATCATGTTTCCCAGAAGGCGAGAGGACTAATAAATCTTCCCCAGGATGGACAAGGGTGAATGCAGTCAAGAAGTCGCCCATGGCATATGCCTAGAGATCAGATGTCTGCTTTCCTTGAGTTGCTCAGCTATTACAGATGTTAATGTTAACCCTCACAGACCAGACAAGATAAGAACAGCTTTTGAATTGGACCAAGGAGAAGTGTTTGCCTAAAGAGGCATTAACACACTGCCCTACATGGGCAGATAGTCACTGGAATAAACTGGAGACATTGCAGAAATGAATTAGCTGTAAACTTTACCCTGCAGAGCATAGATATGCAGCATTGTAAAGGTTCAACAAACAGCAACAAAGACTGATTCCAAAGGATGATCCTTCTCCCCCACTATCTTTCTTACCATCATAGATCTCTACCAAGCCAATAATACCTGGCAGTGAGACTGTCATAGGTAAACTGGGTATAGGTGACATTTAGGCCAAGTGTGAGGAGGCAAGGTTGAGAAACTGTCCAACCCTTTTCACTTAACCTCACATCTTCCACATCACCCACTATGACCAGCATCAGAGCACCTACAAAACAACGGATCCTCTCATCCAGTGCAATCTGTTTCACCAACCACCCCCAATTTCTTCTAATATCTGTGTTTTCCACCTCTGGTTCTGGAGAACCCCAAACAGTACTACTTTTGGATGTGTCCCAAACCAAACAGACTTGAATCAACTCACCGCTCTTTAGTATAAGACTCCAAAATTGGAAATGGGCATGTCAGAAAGAAAAAGGCAAATGTCATATTACCCCCACTATTATGTATCGTTGAGTTATTCCATGACCAGGGTCTTGGGGGAAACAATGGCTCCTAGCAGCACTCAAGCACTAGGATATAATGAGAAGTCATAAAGGTAATATTTTCCAAAAGTTCTTCAGAAGCTTTATCCTTCAATCACACAAAGTAATAAAGTAATGAAATTTTCCTTGTCCAGATTGAACGGATATATGACTGCTCAGCAAAAACTAACAACAAACCATTACAGAAATGGACCCAAAGCCCATCTGCCTTGCATGAAATATTTTCAATGTTTTGTCCAAGGTTGTGATGGTTCAATCATGTATTCAATGCCTTTTCTGTATGGTGTACCATTCAACCGTTCAGATGACCTCACTTCCAGAGAAACCACCAGACGAAGAGAGGGAAAGAGAGTCAGAGAGACAGAGGGGTGAATGAACAAGGAAACGTCCCCCAGGTAGCTTTGTCTTTCACACCTTTTGCAACTCAGAACAACGAGTGTCTGTGTTTTATTTTGTCCTCTGTTGTTCAAGAAGCCTTTCTTTCAGTTGCCTTCACTCACTCATCTCATACCTCACCCTATTTAGTTTTGGCCTCTACATGTAAAAAGACCTCAATATCGTATCCCCTCAATTTCTTTTTTTCTGTCGTATTTGTTATGAATGACATTCATGCTAGTTATATGGAGTCAGTCAGGTGAAAAAACGAAGGGGACAGTTGGTCGGACATTTTATGAATAGATTCCACTTTGGTGTCACTGTACACTTTAAGATATTAGAGCACACAAACCTTATTACTTACGTGTACGTATTATTTTTGTGACCAGGGTTATTCAAATCTGGCCCGACCCAGTCGAAATGTGGAAAAACTTGTACATAACTTGATTAATATATATCTTTTTCTATAACTTGTACTTATTTTTTTAAGCACTTCATGGCCTTCTTCTCAGAAAGTGAACTTCCTCTGCTTGCCTATAAAGAGAAAATAGAGGAGACGGGGTCACAGTCCATTTAGACAGGTAATTAGAAGCAGAACAAAACTGCTTGAGCTCACATCATTTCTTGTCTTTCTCTTCCTAGATATTTCTTCTCTCACCGATTCTCTCTCACTCAAGCGAGGACATTGTAGACTTGGCATATCACTGCACAGCCCCGCAGTAAATAAATTGATGTTTGTTTTGCGGAGGCCGAGTCTATAGGTCTACCAGTACTGCAGTGAACCCCACAGACCGCAAATGTGCAGTTTGGAAAGAGTGTTTACGAAGTTGCGGGAAAGAGCACTCAGAGATGTTGGGAGTGTGTGTAACTGCTCACCTGATCAAACTCAGCATCCACTGTGGTGCTGCCATCCATAAGAGGAGAGATCTGAGAAGAGTTTCAGAGGCACTGTTTCTCGCTGCGTGGTTAAAGTCCCTAAACTGTTATAACACTGAATTCACGTTCTGAATCCAATCCCCTTTCCAGTCCTTACTATAAATCTACAAATACACTGATATTATCAAAAAAATAGCCTTTTTTGGAGACCATTTGTTGGAGGCAGAAAAATCAAACACTACCATGGTATACAGCGGCCCAAATGTATTCAGACACTTTTGGACAAAAACACTTAAGCCTTAAAGGGATAGTATAGTCACCTAAAAATGAAAAATCTGTCATGATTAAATCAAGCTCATGTTGCTCCAAACCTGTATAAATATCTTTCTTCTGTTCAGCACAGAAGATATTTTGAAGAATGTCGGTAACCAAGCAGTAGTACTTTGGAAGTCAATGGCTACCAGTGACTGTTTTGCTACCAACATTCTTCCAAATACATTATTTTATGTTTAATGTAAATGATGACAGAATTTTTATTTTTGAACTATCAAAACTATCGCTTTAAAGTGTATGAATTTCACTACATTAAACAACACAATATCAAACCAAATATTTATCATCTGCTCTAAAGCTTTAAAATTGGGGGTATGAATAGGGCGCTGTGCGATATATCTAACGATATGATCATGCGCATCTAGTCAGTAAATCTGGTTCCCTGATTACCGCTAAATCGCCATCACCTGCTTTCAAATGGAGTGGCATTTAACAAGCTACGCAATATCGCGTTCATTATCGCGCAGATGAATCGCCTTCGATAATGAACGCGATATTGCGTAGCTTGTCAGTGATCTACGGCTCTGTCTATTAAATGCCACTCCATTTGAAAGCAGGTGATGGTGATTTAGCGCTAATCAGGGAACCGGCTTTATTTTCCCTCTGGTACTTGTATTTTTCACGAAACGCATGCGCGTGACAAAAGAACACAGAGCCCTACCGGGTATATGATCGCCCAGCCAGGGTATGAAGTGTCCAAACACTGCTTATTTTTGATTGAAAACTTCAAAAAAGAGGCAGTACATTTAAATGACTTAGAATGCCCTGTTTCTCATGAATAGAGATGTTGCTAATAACAGTTGTTCATCAAAATATCTAATAAATGTGTGTACATAAAACACTGAATCATTTGAAATTTCCTCTATTTGAAACCTAAGTTTGCTTGTTCTAAAAAATCCACCCTTGATTTTTATTCAATTTAAACTAAGATATGTATTTTCAGTCTATTTTAAAGACACATAAAAAGCATCCCTACTCCATATTGTATATTAAATTAGCTGCTTGTAGCCTGAATTCATTTTATTGTCATAAAGGCCTTGAGGATAAAAAAAACACATCTTTGATATTATACTCTCTAATTGTCCCGGTGTCTGTTCGTTGTCTCCCTGGGTGGCCCACTAGAGGTCCTCACTTCCCCTTATCGTCACCCCACTTTAGAACTGCATTTCCCATAGTCTTGTCTGTTTCTTCACTGCTCATTGCACTCAGCTGTCCGTGGTTATCAATCATGGCACTCAGCCAATTCCCCGTTAGCATTGTCATTTCCCTGTGTATAAATACCACGGTTGTTCTGTCATTGTCACGGAGTCCTTGTTGAATGTCAACCCCTGGTTTGTCGTGGTTCTCGGATGTTGGTTATGTTTCTTGTTTCTGGACTGCTTACCTGGATTGTGACCTTTGCCTGGCTGACCATGAGATTTGGATTATCCCTAAATAAACATACTGCAATTGGATCTACCTGTTTGTGTGCGTGTCGTGACAGAAGGACTCCGTCATGCTAGATCCAGCGGTGTGGGATTTTCGAATCGCGGTTCCCCAGCCACCATGGAGGAACGGAGGGGGAGATTCCGGAACTTAACCACCCTTCGTCAAAGGGGGAGTGAGGTGGGTGGCCTGGCGCAATTGTTTTGGACCATGGCGGTCGGGCATGGGTTAATATGATGCAGCACTGAAGGACTTTTTTAAAACTGTCTGGATGACCCTTTACCTCAATGGGAGATGAATGGGCTGGAGATCCTAGACTTTTGGGGGTTTACCCATTACCTGTGCCATCGTGCTCAATGGGATACTTCGACCACACCTGTGTCTCCAGAGAAGAGGGCCGCCAGCCCAGCGCCACAGCACAAGACGGCCACCACGCCCCTCGCCCGCCAGCACAAGATGGCCGCCAGCCCGGCGCCCACAGCACAAGATGGCCGCCAGGCGGTTCCGAGCACCACAGCACAAGATGGCCGCCAGCCCAGCGCCACAGCACAAGATGGCCGCCCAGCCCAGCACCCAGCACGAGGATGACCACCAGCCCAGACACCACTGCACAGGCGGGTCGAAATCTACACCTGTGTTGGCAGACAAGATGGTTGACTCAACGCCTGAGGCTTCCGTCAAGGAGCCACCGGCACGTCATCATAGAGGCGGCCGCAGGAGGAAGGAGGAGACAGGCGTCAGCCGTTTTCCTCAAAGCCCGGAGGACGTTCCGAGCAGGCCGCTGCCGTCCAGGAGGACGTTCCCGAGCAGGCCGCTGCCGTCCAGGAGGACGTTCCCGAGCATGCCGTCCGTGAGGACGCCTCGACCGGTTCGTCCAGGTGGAGGTGTCCGTCCCGGAGGTTCCCGAGGCGGTGCCCGATGCCGAGGCCGTTCCCGAGGCGGTGCCCGATGCCGAGCCCAAGGCGGTCCCCGATGCCGAGGCGGTGCCCGAGGCGGTTCCCGATGTGATGCAATGTCCCGATTCCCGCCTGTTCCTTGGTCCATGCGGTGCCCGAGGCCGAGGGCGGTGCCCGATGCCGAGGCGGTGCCCCGATGCCGAGGGGCGGTCGTCCCCGATGCGGTGGCCGAGGCGGTGCCCGATGCCGAGGCGGTGCCCGAGGCGGTTCCCGAGGCGGTGCCCGATGCCGAGGTCGGTTTCCCGAGGCGGGGGTCCTTGTCCAATGCCGTTCCTGAGGCCATTCCTGAGGCCGTTCCTGAGACCGTGTCCGAGGCGGTGCCCGATGCCGAGGTCGTTCCCGAGGCGGTGTCCTTGGCCGATGTGTTCTTGAGCCCGAGGCCCGTTCCCCCGAGGCGGTGTCCCTTGTCCGAGGTTTTTTTCAATGCCGTTCCTGAGGCCGTTCCTGAGACCATTCCCGAGGCAGTGCCCGATGCCGAGGCCGTTCCCCCGAGGGCGGGGTCCTTGTCCAATGCCGTTCCTGAGGCCATTCCTGAGGCCCGTTCCTGAGACCGTTCCCCGAGGCGGTGCCCGATGCAGAGGTCGTTCCCGAGGCGGTGTCCTTGTCCGATGCCGTTCCTGAGGCCATTCCCGAGGCGGTGCCCGATGCTGTTCCGGAGGCCGATGCGGGGCCCGAGATGGTTCTGGAGGCGATACCCGTGTCCAGGGCCGTTCCCGAGGCGGTGCCCTTGTCTGAGGCCGTTCCCGATGCCGTTCCCAATGCCTGGACCTGGCCATCGCCACAGCCTGCTCCTTACTGGCTCCCCGATTGGCAGGTTCCGTTCGGGCCACTCAAATGGCGAAATTCCTCCCTGGCCGTCTGCACAACGAGAATGGACTGATCCACCGTGGCCACCTGAACCTGCCTGGCCCCTCGTGGTCCCCTGAACTTTCGGGTCCACCGTGGCCACCTGAACTGCCTGGTCCCTCGTGGTCCCCTGAACTTTCGGGTCCACCATGGCCCCCATGATCTGACCGAGCCACCTGGGCTACCAGGGGAGCCATCACTGCCGGTCCCAGTTCCCCTACACGGGCCTGGCCCGCCATCCCTCCCCCCTGTTCTGCCTCCACCAGTCCACCTCCCTCCTGGTCTCTTTTGTTTGTGGTTATTTTGTTCTGAGGAGCATCTGGTAGCTTGCTCCTTAGAGGGGGGGGTGGTAGTGTCACGGTGTGTCTGTTCTGTGTCTCCCCTGGGTGGCCACTAGAGGTCTCACTTCCCCTTATCGTCACCCCACTTTAGAACTGCAATTTCCCATAGTCTTGTCTGGTTCTTCACTGCTCATTGCACTCAGCTGTCCGGGTTATCAATCATTGCACTCAGCCAATTCCCCCCCGTTAGCATTGTCATTCCCTGTGTATAAATACCCCGGTTGTTCTGTCATTGTCACGGAGTCCTTGTTGAATGTCACCCTGGTTTGTCGTGGTTCTCGGATGTTGGTTATGTTTCTTGTTTCTGGACTGCTTACCTGGATTGTGACCTTTGCCTGGCTGACCATGAGATTTGGATTATCCTAATAAAACATACTGCAATTGGATCTACCTGTTTGTGTGCGTGTCGTGACACTAATAAAACATCACATTACCGTAGTAACATCACTCTGCCTGACGCTAGACATGAAATCCATCATCTGCTTATTAAACCCATGCACACGCTTATACATTTACATAAAATGTACACATAAAAACAAACCAAACACTTCTATTTTTAATAAAAGGCTATTTATAATTCATATAGATTATAAAAAAGTAAATATATTAATTATATATATTTTCTAAATAAATGTATTAAATATTAAAAGCAAATAATTTAATTATATAAAAATACATTCTTTTACATTTAAAGAAATCTTGAAAGACGTTTTTTTTATAGTGACAATTTTGTCTCAAAAGAATTACCAGCTAAACTTACACATATGCACAAATGTACCTATTCATAAAAATATCACAGATGCCCCTCAAGATACATAAAAGAAGAATAAAAAAAGAAAAGATGCAGGTGTTCAAGTTTTCAGCTTGAAAAGCTACAAAAAGCTCTCAAAATTGACAAGTACAAGATACTCTTTCTAACAAGCCTTTTTAAATAAACTCCAGCAATTCTTTATATCCCCCATGCGGCATACAAGAGAGATACTTTTAACACGTAAATGCGCACACGCACGCTAAAGTGCAACTTCCTCCCCAGTGCATATGATGTTTGAAGAATCAAATCCTGCTCATTATAGCATGTGTATGTGTCTAAGACCAGGGATATCCTCTCTCCCTAAACGCGCCTCGCCCCGCCAATCGCATTGACTGCAGCGCTCATGTCTTATGCATGAGAGTATGTCTGCGGACAACTGCGGAAAACCGCAACACACTTTCATATACTAATGCGATGAGAGGAGGGGGGAAATGCATTTTGTAAAGCACTGGTATTACAGGGCAGTGGGCTCAACACGAGCCGAAATGTAAACGTGCCGGTCCACCGTCCAGCGCCGCATTAAAAAAACAACATACATACAAAACAGCGAGAGGAAAAAGAGGCAGAGAAACACGGCGGGCTTCGCGTGGGATAAAGTGTGCTGAGGACAGCAATAAACTAAAGCTGTGGAGACTTTGCCAGAGAGGGGGAAAAATGAAATAATTTCAGCAATTGATTTCTGAAATCAAATGTCTGTTCTATGCAGATCTTCTGTTTCTGTGAGATCTGGAGCTCTCAGATCAGTGAATCTCAACACTTTGTTCATAGCATTAAAGCCTCATCAGTAAAGCACCAAAAACACCAAACTAGATTCCTTTTAACTTGTATAATCCTGGATATGACTATGATCGTTAAGCTGTAGTTAACTTAAAATCTTGATATTCACACTAGACTTTCTTGGAAGATTTCTCTCTCTCTCTCTCTCTCTCTCTCTCTCTCTCTCTCAGTTCTGGCTGTAAAGCTTGATTTGAAAAAAGGGTGATTCTAAGGGGTGCTTGGGGTGTCTTTCTTTATACATACAGTAGTATCACCAAAAATGTCATTTTATATGAATGAGAAGAAAATGATTAAAAATAAATCTGTATACACGCACTCTCGTGATGACCCGCTAAAACTTGACAGGACATGGACAAACAGTGCTTGAAGATAATTACAGTGTGTACTGTTTCATAAGCAGTTAAAGTCAACGACAACAACTACTTCTCACAGAAGCCTGAAGTCTCCATTATGGCCGTATGCAAACCACTCTAATGCACAATGACAATATTAGAATGAACTCTGTCCATCACATGACTGCGACTGGCACCATATATGATGAGATTCAGAGAAATATGTAATGAGTTGTCAGTCATCTGCAAGACTTCTGACTTCAGTTAAATCAGCGTATAAGACAAAGACAAGTGGAATAGAGAAAGATAAGTGTGCCAAATTAACACCAAAACTCAAAGAACTCAAGCAAACATATCACACAACCTTCACAGCAATTCGGTCTATCTAAAATATTTACATAAAACAAAAAACAAAATCACAAAACCAAACAGAACCACACCAAAAACAAAACAAAAAAAAAACAAAAAAAAAAAAAAAAAAAAAAAAAAACAACACAAATCAAAACAAAAAAACAAAACAAAACACATGAAAACAAAACAAAACAAAACACATGAAAAAAAAAATCCAGTCTAAATCCAGTACTCTTGTTTGATCACTCTGTCAAAACCTAAACCTCCAGGGCTGGCCAGAAAATCTAGTTTTTAAACTCTTCTACCTGTGTAAAAGCAACAGCATAGAGAGGAAACAATGTTTCAAAGAAAGAGAAATGTGTCTTAATCCTGCGCTTTCATCATTTCATTAATGCATCAGGCAATTGAAAAATTACACACTTGACGATGGTTTATTTCAGCAGCTGGAGGAGGAAAAAAAAATGAACGAAGACTCCTCGACTAAGAAGATGATAAATGAATACAATGCCTCCTTGGCGCGCTGCTGGAGAAGGAAAAAAAAAGGTAATATTTTGTTTGCATTTTTATACGGAAACGAAAAAAAATTGAATTTTTCCTTTTAATACTAGGATTATACAAACATGGAAGAAAGCTTAAATAAATATATATTCTAAATGGAAATGGATTTTTGCATTCGACATACAGTTTATATTAAGCTCTCTATTTTATTCATTAATACAAAAAGAGGTTCCAGTCGCAAAATGTCTTTTTACAATAAAGGAATAAATGCAATGATTTACATTACATTAACATGCCTATCTAAACCAAAACAACATGGTCCAAATCACTTTTCCTCATTTCAATGAGGTGAGCGCATCTAGCATCAAACAAAATATTTATAAACACACATTCCATTTTTGTCTGTTTTAGTAAAACCAAACAATAACAAAGCAATAAATATACCTTTGTGGAAATAAATAAATAAATATATTTACATAACAAGTGTAAACTAACAATATACTGTTAATTAAAAATAAAATTAAATAAAAAAATAAAAATTAAATTAAATTAAAATATAAAACTGTACATTTCTCTGAGTACTACTAATGCTTTCAGTTAAACTTCTAAAATGAGTAACTAAATTCCACCCACATTACAAATGACGGTTATTGTAATATCATATCACACCAGCAGTTTATTGTCAGTTACGAGAAAATCCCTGCATCAAAGAACCATTTACTTTTCTTGAAAACACTGGTTTCCTGCAGCAGGTATCAAAACAAAAGGAAAAACAGACAGGAGGAGATCATGGAGTCGTTTATTTCTGATGTTCTACGCTTAACGGCACCTTATACACAGATATATTAATAAGGTATTATGCACAATAACAGTTTTATGGATTTTAAATGGCTATCATTTACAAACATAGTGCGCAACTATCACATGGAAGGGGAATTTTATAACCCTTTAATGTAAGCCTCTCTCTCTTTTAGCTCGTTCATCTGAGCGGAGCTGAAACGCACTGGAGATGTTTTATTGATGGAGATGCAGGACAGATTAAAACGGACATTGCCCAAACCAGCAAGAAATGTCTTTAATGATCAATCAAACGTAGCAGAACAAAAGTCATTTCTGCATTCTTCAAGAGCGTGGCCATTCAAGAGACGATCCAAATGAAAGTTTGCTCTGAGTTTCTTTTGTTGAAGTAAGCAAGTATTGTCGTACATGACAAGTATCTACAGCACACTTTCATTTGGACATGTCACTTTAGCAAGTTTTAATCTGCACCTCAAAACATCTAGTGTGATTATATTAACTTGTTTCAGAGGATTATTATTTAACTATTTATTATTTAATTTTTTTTTTGAATTAATTCTATTATTTCACCCAAGGCTAAGCTTTTATTTATTTCTTTACTTACTTTCTCACTGGGCCTCATTTACAAAACAAAACTTACAAACGAGAAAAATTGGGCATGCGTTCGTGAATACTCAAAACTCGTAATTTATCAATATGGATGTGAGCGGTGGCTACGATCAAATCTCATGTCAAGTTTTTGATTGAGCCTGAACTTGCATGCAGCATAGTAAATCTGGCGAAAAATTGTAGAATGACAGCATTTTGTTCATTTAGATCATTTTCCTGACAGACTACCGAAGCTCATTAGTCAAACGTTAATCAGTTCAATTAGAATGTCTTTTTTTCAGGGCTTTTCACTGCAAATAGGAATATGAGTGAAGTACAAAGCCTTGTTTACATAAATGAATAATAGTTTTGGAACCAAATTTTGCATGCCAAAAATGGAAACATTTGGATTCTTGTGGATTGAAAGTGGCCTTTCAGTTTCGCTTTAAATCAATTCATTTTAGCTTGACGTTTGTATGCTGCTTACAATAAATACAGCCTAATTTGTGTTTCCGTTAAATTCCAAAAAACGAAATAAGCTAAATAGTGTTTATATTGACTGTAAATGTTTTGTTATATTTACATTTACATTTACGGTACAATGTATGACCATTTGTACGATGAAATTGGTCACATATGAATGTTTCATGAATCACACGTGAACCCTGTCGTAAGTTGATTTGTGAGCTCGGATCTGTGCTAGTTTCTATGTTAAATTGATAAAAAAAATAAAAATAAAAAAATAACTTCTGCTGTACCTCTCAGATCTATAGAATAATTCTACTGTAATATCCAGTAATATTTATTGGTGTTTCTGTTTAGTAAAACATAAGACATTAGACATATATAGCATGTATAAGCATTATAAGTTAAATAAAAAGCCTCACAATAAAAATAACTAATAAAACTGATATTCCAGGTCTTCTAAAGGCACACGATAACTTGTGTAAAGAACAGACTGAAAATAAGAATAATATAATAGATTCTATTATAATATTTAGTATTTTCATTTATTGATATATTTATGTTTACAAATATTACAGAAGCATTAATAACAACATGAATAAAAACCCATATTTTACATGAAAAAGTTATTACATTATAACATCATAAGAAAATAAATAATAAAATGTTTTTTTTTTTTTTAAATTTATTTAGTTATAGTTAGTTTTTATTTTATTTATATTATTTTTATTTTTTCATAGGCAAAAGTGCTGGGCTCACAGAGATAATACTTTCAGGAATCAAATCAGGGAACATGTAGTAAACATCCAACATGAAGTTCTGAGAAATTACTATTATTAAACCTATATATATATATAATTAAACATTCAGTATTAAATGATGTGGTTTAAAAGAGTTCAGTTCAGCATTTTTGGTTTTACTACACAACACATGACATCAAACATACTAGACGGGTTTCCTATTTGTTTAGTTTTAAATATCAAAAAAACAATATATGCGTTCTGCATGTTTGGTGTAATCCATTCAGGCCTGTGACCAAAGAACTGAATCATTTCTCAGGAGCTTTAATAACATCGTGAAGGTCAATAACCAAGGCCCAGACTGTTGTCAGAATGGAGAAATATCCCATTGTCTTAAAAAACACTGTGTACTCTATTGGCGTTCGTCCCACAGTATTTACTTCATTAGCTCATTTCTCTCAGATGAGGCGACACGTTTGATTGGAAGTAGAGCAGAGGAAATGCCAACGGAGGAGGAAGGCGAAGGAATCAACAGATCAACGAACGCTATCTCCACTCAGTGTGGGATCAATTAGCACAATGAAAACAACTCGGGATTTGCATTACTAACTCCAGCCTCTTTCTTGGTACCTTAATGTTTTGGCGGCCTGATATTCTCAGCACTGCCTGATGGGATAGTGGAAAACAAACCAAACACTTCTATTTTTAATAAAAGGCTATTTATAATTCATATAGATTATAAAAAAGTAAATATATTAATTATATATATTTTCTAAATAAATGTATTAAATATTAAAAGCAAAATAATTTAATAATTATATAAAAATACATTCTTTTCACATGTTTAAAGAAATCTTGAAAGACGTTTTTTTTATAGTGGACAATTTTGGCTCAAAAGAATTACCAGCTAAACTTACACATATGCACAAATGTACCTCTGATTCATAAAAATATCACAGATGCCCCTCAAGATACATAAAAGAAGAATAAAAAAAGAAGAAAAGATGCAGGTGTTCAAGTTTTCAGCGTGAAAAGCTACAAAAAAAAGCTCTCAAAATTGACAAGTACAAGATACTCTTCTAACAAGCCTTTTTAAAATAAACTCCAGCAATTCTTTATATCCCCATGCGGCATACACAGAGAGATACTTTTAACACGTAAATGCGCACACGCCCCGCTAAAGTGCACTTCCTCCCCAGTGCATATGATGTTGAAGAATCAAATCCTGCTCATTATAGCATGTGTATGTGTCTAAGACCAGGGAATATCCTCTCTCCCTAAACGCGCCTCGCCCCCGCCAATCGCATTGACTGCAGCGCTCCTGTCTTATGCATGAGAGTATGTCTGCGGACAACTGCGGAACCGCACCACACTTTCATATTCTAATGCGATGAGAGGAGGGGGACCAATGCATTTGTAAAAGCCACTGGTATTACAGGGCATGGGCTCAAACACGAGCCGAAATGTAAACGTGCCGGTCCACCGTCCAGCGCCGCATTAAAAAAACAAACATACATACAAAACACAGCGAGAGGAAAAAGAGGCAGAGAAACACGGCGGGCTTCGCGTGGGATAAGTGTTGCTGAGGACAGCAATAAAACTAAAGCTGTGGAGACTTTGCCAGAGAGGGGGAAAAATGAAATAATTCAGCAATTGATTTCTTCTGAAATCAAATGTCCATGTTCTATTGCAGATCTTCTGTTTCTGTGAGCTCTGGAGCTCTCAGATCAGTGAATCTCAACACTTTGTTCATAGCATTAAAGCCTCATCAGTAAAGCACCAAAAACACCAAACTAGATTCCTTTTAACTTGTATAATCCTGGATATGACTATGATCGTTAAGCTGTAGTTAAACCTTAAATCTTGATATTTCCCACTAGACTTCTTGGTCTGGAAGATTTCTCTCTCTCTCTCTCTCTCTCTCTCTCTCTCTCTCTCTCAGTTCTGGCTGTAAAGCTTGATTTGAAAAAAGGGTGATTCTAAGGGGTGCTTGGGGTGTCTTTCTTTATACATACAGTAGTAATCACCAAAAAATGTCATTTTATATGAATGAGAAGAAAATGATTTGAAAAAAATAAATCTGTATACACGCACTCTCGTGATGACCCGCTAAAACTTGACGAGGACAGGGACAAACAGTGCTTGAAGATAATTACAAGTGTGTACTGTTTCATAAGCAGTTAAGGCAACGACAACAACTACTTCTCACAGAAGCCTGAAGTCTCCATTATGGCCGTATGCAAACCACTCTAATGCACAATGACAATATTAGAATGAACTCTGTCACTCACATGACTGCGACGGCACCATATATGATGAGATTCAGAGAAATATGGGAATGAGTTGTCAGTCATCTGCAAGACTTCTGACTTCAGTTTTAATCAGCGTATAAGACAAAGACAAGGGAATAGAGAAAGATAAGTGTGCCAAAATTAACACCAAACAACACTCAAAGAACTCAAGCAAAACATATCAACACAACCCTACACAGCAATTCGGTCTATCTAAAATATTTACATAAAACAAAAAACAAAATCACAAAACCAAACAGAACCACACCAAAAACAAAAACAAAAAAAAAAAAAAAAAAAAAAAAAAAAAAAACAACACAAAAACAAAAACAAAAAAACAAAACAAAACACATGAAAACAAAACAAAACAAAACACATGAAAAAAAAAATCCAGTCTAAATCCAGTACTCTTGTTTGATCACTCTGTCAAAACCTAAACCTCCAGGGGCTGGCCAGAAAATCTAGTTTTTAGACTCTTCTACCTGTGTAAAACGCAACAGCATAGAGAGGAAACAATGTTTCAAAGAAAGAGAAATGTGTCTTAATCCTGCGCTTTCATCATTTCATTAATGCATCAGGCAATTGAAAAATTACACACTTGACGATGGTTTATTTCAGCAGCTGGAGGAGGAAAAATGAACGAAGACGACTAAGAAGATTATAAATGAATAACAATGCCTCCTTTGGCGCGCTGCTGGAGAAGGAAAAAAAGGTAATATTTTGTTTGCATTTTATACGGAAACGAAAAAAATTGAATTTTCCTTTTAATACTAGGATTATACAAACATGGAAGAAAGCTTAAATAAATATTCTAAATGGAAATGGATTTTTGCATTCGACATACAGTTTATATTATCTCTCTATTTTATTCATTAATACAAAAAGAGGTTCCAGTCGCAAAATGTCTTTTTACAATAAAGGAATAAATGCAATGATTTACATTACATTAACATGCCTATCTAAACCAAAACAACATGGTCCAAATCACTTTTCCTCATTTTTTCAATGAGTGTGAGCGCATTGACTAGCATCAAACAAAATATTTATAAACACACATTCCATTTTTGTCTGTTTTAGTAAAACCAAACAATAACAAAGCAATAAATATACCTTTGTGGAAATAAATAAATAAATATATTTACATAACAAGTGTAAACTAACAATATACTGTTAATTAAAAAATAAAATTAAATAAAAAAATAAATTAAATTAAATTAAAAATATAAACTGTACATTTCTCTGAGTACTACTAATGCTTTCAGTTAAACTTCTAAAATGAGTAACTAAATTCCACCCACATTACAAATGACGGTTATTGTAATATCATATCACACCAGCAGTTTATTGTCAGTTACGAGAAAATCCCTGCATCAAAGAACCATTTACTTTTCTTGAAAACACTGGTTTCCTGCAGCAGGTATCAAAACAAAAAGGAAAAAACAGACAGGAGGAGATTCATGGAGTCGTTTATTTCTGATGTTTCTACGCTTAAACGGCACCTTATACACAGATATATTATATAAGGTATTATGCACAATAACAGTTTTAGGATGGATTTTAAATGGCTATCATTTACAAACATAGTGCGCAAACTATCACATGGAAGGGGAATTTTATAACCCTTTAATGTAAGCCTCTCTCTCTTTTAGCTCGTTCATCTGAGCGGAGCTGAAACGCACTGGAGATGTTGTATTGATGGGAGATGCAGGGACAGATTAAAACGGACATTGCCCAAACCAGCAAGAAATGTCTTTTAATGATCAATCAAAAAACGTAGCAGAACAAAAGTCATTTCTGCATTCTTCAAACGAGCGTGGCCATTCAAGAGACGATCCAAATGAAAGTTTGCTCTGAGTTTCTTTTGTTGAAGTAAGCAAGTATTGTCGTACATGACAAGTATCTACAGCACACTTTCATTTGGACATGTCACTTTAGCAAGTTTTATCTGCACCTCAAAACATCTAGTGTTATATTTAACTTGTTTCAGAGGATTATTATTTAACTATTTATTATTTAATTTTTTTTTAATTAATTCTATTATTTCACCCAAGGCTAAGCTTTTATTTATTTCTTTACTTACTTTCTCACTGGGCCTCATTTACAAAACAAACTTACAACAGAAAATTGGGCATGCGTTCGTGAATACGCAAAACTCGTAATTTATCAATATGGATGTGAGCGGTGGCTACGATCAAATCTCATGTCAAGTTTTTGATTGAGCCTGAACTTGCATGCAGCATAGTAAATCTGGCTAAAAATTGTAGAATTACAGCATTTTGTTCATTTAGATCATTTTCCTGACAGACTACCGAAGCTCATTAGTCAAACGTTAATCAGTTCAATTAGAATGTCTTTTTTTCAGGGCTTTTCACTGCAAATAGGAATATGAGTGAAGCAAAAACCCTTTTACACAAAAAAAAAAAATATTTTTAAAAAAAAATTTCACACCAAAAAAATGGAAACATTTGGATTCTTGTGGATTGAAAGTGGCCTTTCAGTTTCGCTTTAAATCAATTCATTTTAGCTTGACGTTTGTATGCTGCTTACAATAAATACAGCCTAATTTGTGTTTCCGTTAAATTCCAAAAAACGAAATAATCTAAATAGTGTTTATATTGACTGTAAATGTTTTGTTATATTTACATTTACATTTACGGTACAATGTATGACCATTTGTACGATGAAATGGGTCACATATGAATGTTTCATGAATCACACGTGAACCCTGTCGTAAGTTGATTTGTGAGCTCGGATCTGTGCTAGTTTCTATGTTAAATTGATAAAAAAAATAAAAATAAAAAAATAACTTCTGCTGTACCTCTCAGATCTATAGAATAATTCTACTGTAATATCCAGTAATATTTATTGGTGTTTCTGTTTAGTAAAACATAAAACAAATAAGACATATATAGCATGTATAGCATTATAAGTTAAATAAAAACCTCACAATAAAAATAACTAATAAAACTGATATTCCAGGTCTTCTAAAGTCACACGATAACTTGTGTAAAGAACAGACTGAAATAAGAATAATATAATAATTCTATTATAATATTTAGTAGTATTTATTGATATTTATGTTTAATATTACAGAAGCATTAATAACAACATGAATAAATAACCATATTTTACATGAAAAAGTTATTACATATAACATCATAAGAAAATAAATAATAAAATGTTTTTTTTTTTTTTAATTTATTTAGTTATAGTTAGTTTTTATTTTATTTATTTATTTTTATTTTTCATAGGCAAAGTGCTGGGCTCACAGAGATAATACTTTCAGGAATCAAACAGGTGCAGTAAAACATCCAACATGAAGTTCTGAGAAATTACTATTATTAAACCTATATATATATATAATTAAACATTCAGTATTAAATGATGTGGTTTAAAAGAGTTCAGTCAGCATTTTTATGTTACTACACAAACATACATCAAACATACTAGACGGGTTTCCTATTTGTTTAGTTTAAATCAAACAAACAATATTGCGTCTGCATGTTTGGTGTAATCCATTTGGCCTGTGACAAATAACTGAATCATTTCTCAGGAGCTTTAATACATCTGAAGGTAAAACCAGCCAGACTGTTGTCAGACTGGAGAAATATCCATTTTCTTAAAACAATTGTACTCTATTGGCATTCGTCCCACAGTAATTACTTCATTAGCTAATTTCTCTCAGCTGAGGCGACACGTTTGATGGAGTAGAGCAGAGGAAAGCAAACGGAGGAGGAAGGCGAAGGAATCAACAGATAAACGAACGCTATCTCCACTAGTGTTGGATCAATTAGCACAATGAAAACAACATGGATTTTGCATTACTACTCCAGCACTCTTTCTTGGTTTACTTAATGTTTGGCGGCCTGATATTCTCAGCACTGCCTGATGGGATAGTGGAGGATCGATGGGAAAGGAAGAGGCCTCACCCAGATCTCAGAGAAGACTCGATCAACTCATGCCAATAAACGCACATTACACTCTCACAACACACACTCACACACAGCTCTTCAAACAACTGCCACTTCAAGACTGAAAAGGACGTCCAACTAAGATCTTTTAATAATATTTATATGGTGTGTCTGTCATTTTAAGTCACTTTTAGCGTTTATACAATTAATACTGACCTAGTGTCCAAATTAAGAGAAGTTTTCTTCATCAGGTTGGAGATGTGACAAAGTGGAAGGAAACAATGTGAGAGAAGCACATTGATTAGCATAGCATTATATGTGAATATTATTTGGATACAATGATTTCAGTTAAAATGAAACTAAATCAAACAAAACAAAAGAAGAAAAGACAAGAAAAGACAAAAAAAAAAAATAATTAAAAGTAAATTACTTACTAGATTCTACTAGAATCAAAGCAGATATACTTAATTTCGTAAGCAGATTTTAAATACTACATTTACAGACAGCTACAGTACAGAAAAGCTCACAGACCAACCATAAACAAATATAAAAAAGAACAGAACAACCATGTGAAGTGTATGGAATCATATCCTCCTCTGAGCCAGTGCTTTTAAAGTCATGTTACATTTCAAAAGAGTGCAGGTCATCACTGGCATTGCTTCCTCCCCCTCAGCAGATGTGTGTAAGAGAATGCTTTTACATTACAATGAGGTTGACATGTTATAGAGAGCGGATCCATTATCGTGTGTACCTGTGTGGGGAGTGTATGTCAATGGCGGTCTCCCCCTGGCTCATGGATCAGGATGATAATGCATGTTTATGATGGTCTCTCGTCTCGTACCCACACACTGCTATAGTGCTTTATTAGAATAAAAGCAGCTATGAAAGCGCTACTTGTATTAGCGGGGCACTTTTACTGTAAATAAAGAGATATTATGTGTGTATGTACATCTTATAGGCACTCTCCCTTCTCTACGCTCAACCCATGCCAGCATGTAAACTTTTTCAAGCACTCCTTGCAAATGCACTGTCTTGCTTACTCACAAAACAATCTATCATGGCTGTAATTAGCACAATGGAGAGCCGTTGATTCACTGCTAACAACATTTATTACATAATTAAATTTATTTCCTTGGCAGACGGCACTTTACAAAGAAACAATTACTTCAGCATGTAACTAACTAAGAATACAAATTGAGTGCTAAGACTAAACCACAAAGTGCTAATAAGAAAGTAGACTAGCAATGTAATGGTAGTTCTGTCAATAGAATTAAGGATACGTTTGGTTAGATGAACCATTTAGCTAGATATATTGAGAAGAGGAGGTGCCCAGCACCGAGCCCTGAGGTACCCCATTGGTTAGCTGATGGGATAAGATTCCACTTGGTAAGTTCCCATAAGGTACATTAAGACTCAAATCAGGAAAGTGCAGTTCCTGTGATAAGTTAAAGACATGTATAAGTTAAAATTGTTTAGTACTGTGTTGTTTTTGGTTTGTTTATTAATATTATTATGTATTTATCTTACATGCAGAAATAAAGTCTGTCTAAAAAGCCTAAAATTCTTTAAGAAAATGGTAAGAAAATGTTTAAATATATTAAAGTGGAGGGAAAAGACATGAAAATTAATTTTCATGAAAAATTTAATTAATGCCCCAGTTTCTTTGGATTGTCCTTCCTTACACTTTTTCTGTGCTCAGGGATCTTGACCTGAGGTAATTGCCTTTTAGCTTTGAGAAAGGCAGTCAAGCTGCACTGGGCTACAGGCCCCATCTGGGAAAACTTCTTTCCTAAACAACATCTACACAAATACCCTCAACCACAGAGTCACATAAAGAGATGGTAAAACACAGAGTTAATTGTTTAAGGTTTACACGTTATATGGTCCAGCTGGCAGGCATCAAATGAAGTCTGTTTGAGCATATGTGTGTGCGTGCATAATCTCAACCAAACATGCTGTGTGCTACTGCTCAGTGACCAGCATTAGACAGCCTAATTGCCCCTCCTGTGTCTCTGGGAGGCTGGGAGACCCTCATAGTCAGTGCTGGGTCTTGCAGGGCCTAATTGACCCTCTTGGTACCATGAAGGAGCGTTAAATGAACAGAGGGGGTGAATAACAGAGAGATGATTAATAGAGTGGGGTTAGGAGACAACCGCAGCCTGGAGGAGATGTGATCCAACAGTGATAGCAGCTAACAGAAACCCTCTTCACCCGTCTCGGCAGAAAATGACCAACCTCCAGACCAGCTGAGAGGCTGAACCGGTCAAGTTGGGTTAAAGGTGAAAGGTGAAGAGTGAAAGGTGGGAGTTTAAGGGTCTGGGTCTCCATGGTGTCTTGAGGAGCAAGCACAGGTGGCAGGCCACTGGAAATGAAGCGTTATGATTTTAAAGTGAAGTAATCAATCATTATGTATAAGGGTTCACTTCATGGAAAATTAAAGCAAAACAAATAATAATTAATGCATGGTAAGAATCAAGTGTGAATAAGGAAATACAAATCACAACAAACCAATAAAACTCCAACTTTAGTGGTAATTTTCCAAGATTTCACTAATGTTTTACTTTGCTGTTTTGCTTTGTTTGTTTTTTTTTCTTTTGCTTTGCTCTGTTTTTGTTTCGTTTTACTCTGCTTGGCTCTGTTTTGTTTTCTTCTGTTTTGCTTTGATTTGTTTTGCTTTGCTCTTTTTTTATTTTGTTAAGCTCTTTGCTCTGTTTTGTTTGGTTTTGCTCTTTTTTGTTTCTCTGTTTTGTTTGGCTTCACACTGTTTTAATTTGCTTTGTTTAACCATAAAACCTATGCAAAAATATAGAAAAAAAGGAGTATAAAATGGATATTATTTTGATATTCACTCAAAATCCACACACACACAAAATAACATTTCAAAATGGTCAAATGTCAGGCAATTTAACAGCCTAGTTGATATGTCAGTCTATCATTAGCGTGCGCGCGCACACACACACACACACAAACACTTCATCACATTAAGCTGTGAATTTATCACACCAGTCTTAAAAGAAACGTTGATTTCATCTGTCTGCACCGGAGGTGAGGAGTGTTGATGAAACACTTCCTGGGCACATCTCCCGAGTCTCCGGCCCCTTCAAAGGGGGAGGGCCTCATTTTTCATGCAAACTGTAATTTAGTAAGACTGAATATTGATTGAGCGCTCCATGTCTCCCAAACAATGCCACTTCAATCAGGGCTCTTGGAGGCTGCCCAGCCTGCTGCCAATAGCCGCACAGACTGATTTAAGAGATGGATAAAAAGCGGATACGTCGAAGGGCCGCACCATGACTAATGGGGCCCCTCTACACAGCCCCAGCCTATGCATCATGATTTAACCAAAAGCTCTGATGAACAGATTAGGAAGGGGAGGAAATGGGCGGCCACCAGGATTTTCAATACCACGAGGGTACGGGGGAAAACATAAGGCATACGTGGGAATTTAAAGCAGAGATGTATTTTAGCAGGAAAGTTTTACAAGTATATGAGAGAATTTATTTAGAGTGTAAGAGACTTAAAAAGCTTGCCTGAAAATGGAGCCAAAAATGGCTGTTAATTTTGGCAAGTTTTTAATGTAAATGACAGTTTGTTTGTTTTTTTTTTGCAATTTTGTGAAGTGCTTAAAATCTCCATAATTTCAAGTTTTATATACAAGTTTCTTTCAGTCAATGCAGGAAAAAAAAAAAAAACATTCAGCGATGCAAGAGTATGTTATAATGAGCAATTGTTTTTCTGTCAAAAAACAATATTAAAAAATGTTAATTTAATGAATAAGTGAATGAATGAACTTCAAGGCCACGATGTACCCCACATCATGCGTTTAGTGTCACTTAATATTCCATTAGTCTATTATTAAGAATATACAAGGGTATATGTTTTTATAAGATTTTATCTTTCATTTAAATGTTGCTCTTTTAATTGGTTTTATTTTTTATTTTACAATGTATTACATTATTTTATATTTCACTTCATGATTATATTTTAAGAACTAGAATTCTAAATTCAAAAGAAACATCTTACATCTGCGACACCACTCTTGATTGGCGGCAAGTGTCTGTCAGCAAACACTGGCATTTAATGAATTAAAACATTTCCTCATTAGCTTTCACACACATCACAGGGAGAGCGAGGTTTGCCGCGCCCCAAGGACACAAACACACAAACGTGCATTTGAATTCCACTGCATTCTCGTGGCAGTCTCCAAACCAGACATATCCAATAACAACACTTAAACAATGACGTTTAGATTGAGGCTTAATCTGTATAAAACTACACATGTCATAAACACAGCTGAGATTTATGCATGTCCCCAGTATAATCATATCATAATCACAAACCGACCCTTGACCGATCTCACTCTGTGATTGCATAGTCATTTATTCTGATGTAATTTCCCCTCCGTCTCTGTCTTTAGTGCTGTAAACAAAGCAGTTTGTGCAAAGGTGGTCCAGGGATTCACTCAAGGTTAGGATGGAGACTACAGAAACAACTGTCAGGGAAAAACCACAACCTGCGGTCATGTTCAAGCCCTCCAAAGAGGCACAGATCTTAGCTTTGCAGATGTTAGAAGATTTTTCAAGCCCATCATTCAACCAGCTGTCCTGTATTTGGTGCTCTGATAATTTCATTTGTTTTGTTGGCATAAATAATAGCCTGTGTTATATTTGACTTATTTAATGTTCTATCATCTTTAGTTTTGTTCTTCTTTCCTTCTTTTATACTCCATATTTCTGTTTCAAACTGTATTTAGTCTGTCTTCCATGCCTTATGTTCTTTCATTCTGTTTTAGGTTTCGTTTGCTTTTGTTTATTCTTCTGTTCAATCTTTGTTTTGTTATGCATTTCATCTTTGTGTTTTTCTGTCCTGCCTGGCATTATTTTATTAATTTTTGTCAGTTTCTTTTGTTTCGATTTCATTCATTTGCCTTTTGTCAGTCATTTGTTTCTATCTGTTGTCTTTTTGTTTAGTTTTTTTATCCGGTTTTGTTACCCTCGTTCTTTCTCATTCATTTTCTCACTGATTCATTTGTTCTTTTTTGCCATTATGTTCTTTTGTGCCTTCCATTTCATCATTTAGCTGGTTAATTTTCATACATTTTATTTCCTTCACTCTTTTTTTCATTCTTTTTTTGTGTTTTGTTTGTTTGTTGTTTACTTTTTATGTTTTGTAATTAGTTTTCACTTTCATCTCTTTGTCCTGCCCTGTTTTTTTGTTCTTTTATTCTTTGTCCACTTTATTCTTTCTTTCTTCAGTCATTTGTTTTCTTGCTTAATCGTCTTTGTTTGTTCTTTCAATCTTTTGGCTTTGTTCTCTTTGTTCACTTTGATTTTTTTGCTTTGTTTGTTGTTGTTTTAGTCTTTTTCATTCAGTTCAGTCACTCATTTTTGTTTGCACTTTAGTTTTGTTCTTCGTTTTCCATTATTTTGGTTATCGTAATTGCTTTTAATCTCTTGTTCATTTTTGTCTGTTTTTAATCTTTTTCTCAAAAAAAAAAAAAAAATCTGTTTTGTTCTTGTTTCCTTGCTTTCTTGCATGCCTATTTATTAAAAAACAAATTGGCTAATCTAGTCATTCTTTCAGCTTCCAATGCATGTCTATTACTCTCAGGTTTCACTGCAAGTTAAATACATACATTATACAAAATTAAAAAATGAAAAAAAAAAAGAAGAAGAAGAAGATGATCAGAATATGTGAAACGTCCATCTGGACCTTTGCCCAAACAAAATTTCCAACCAACGTTCTGCATTTTTCACTTTTTGAAGCTTGCTCTGGTTGTGTCGGCAAGCTAAAAGCCCAGCACAGAGCCGTTTTAGGGAACGGGTGCTTGTGTAACCATTAAAATGAAAAAGTAGCTCTTAAGGAGAGGCTGTTGAAACACCATTAGGAAATCGAGACAAATGCAGCGAGGGGCTCCTAGACCCAAACACGAGACCAGCGGTAAATCAGATACACTAATCTGCAGTCTGTGACAACATGTGACAATATGCAACTTTGTGCCCTACTGGAATTAACTTTGGGCTGTCTTTTATAAATTCAAGCTTGTAAAATAAAACGATCTGAAACACAATCAGATAAAAAAGGGAAAGGAATTACTTTATCGCAGACTGGGGGGAGAACTCCCTCTAGCCAACCCGGTTTCTGCTCGTTTTGGGCTTAATGTTAAGCAGTGGACCTGGGTAACCTTGCGAACATGGTCGATGCTTATTTAAAATCACATTGATTAACAGTTGTAATTATTGATTATGTCAAAGCTGATGCGTCTAATGGTGTGGGATAGGAGCTGGACACTCGCGAACATACACACATCAAGGGTGCACTAATCAATCATAGGACACTGATATTTCATGGGCACACGGGTCGCCCACTGACCACTCCTCGCCCGGACGCCCCACGCTCTTCCTCTCCGACCTCGCCTAATATTCAATTATTGTATGCACGATGGCTCCGACCTGTTTCGCGATTGATTTCTTTTCAAACGGCGGGCATCCTTCACTCCTGACGTGCGGAGTTGTTCCCATGTTCGGAAACATCCCCGTTAAATTACAATGCCATCTGCTTTCCGCCCGCCGAGCCTGTTCTCCTCCTCCTCCTAGTCGTCCTCCCGATGCTGTCATAATGAATATGCACTATCTCGGCCTGCCATCAAGCGCCTCTCCCTCCGATTTAATCTCCCCTTAATCTCTCCCCATTGTAATTTCAAATTGTTTTGTGTTTTACGTTAAATTGAGGCGCGCCAAGGCCGCCCTGGCTGCTAGAGCGGGAAGGATGTTTTCATTTCCATTCATTGCTCCCTAAAAAAGCGCTTTTATTAACAAGTTTACATAAATAAGAGCAACAGAAGGAGAATATTGCTCTAGAGGAGAGGGGAGGGAAACTAGAGAGACACGGAAGAGAAGGAGAGAGAGAGGCAGAGATGTGTCTGGGCTTCTAGAAACGTAACGGTGTAATACAGTCGTGTCGTTTGCGTAATGAGTTTAATAGATTAAATTAATGAGGTGTGACATTCTGTTTGAGGTCACAGCACCACACTACATTACCCCCTTCTATAATATTATTATTTCACCCACCTTTCCTGCCTACCAACTAATCATCCTTCCATCACTTCTTACTACTTTTTTTTCCTTCCCTTTTCTATTGTGTCTGTCCTTGTTTCTGTCTGTTTCCTTGTCCTTCTTTTTGTCTTTTGCTTGTTATTTCATGCTCTTTCACTCTTTCAATAGTTTTTTCATTCTTTCATTTAATTGCTTTTCTTTCATGAGGTTGTTTTTTAACACTATTTTTTATTCATCGAACTTTTGTTTTGTTTCTTTGTCAATTTCTTTGTCCTTGTTCACTTTTATTTTCTTTGCTTTTTCAGTTTTTTATTACTTCTCAGTCATTAGTTTACATCTTGTCTGCTTGTTTTTGTTTGTTACATTACTCTTTTTCTTTTTGTTTACTTTCATTTTCTTCTTGTTTGCAATTTAACTCATGTTTGTTTGTTTAATGGACTCTTTTTTGTCTTTGTTCACTTACAATTTTTTTCCAGTTTCTTTAAATTTCACTCATCCTTATTACCTATAGCTTAAAGACCCACTTGTTTTTGTTCTTTCACTTTTGTTTTTTTCTCTTTGTTCACTTTCATTTTTGTCTTTAAGTCTTCTTCATTAAATTAAATAAATAAACATTTGTTTGTTCTTTCACCCGTTTTTTGTTTGTTTGATCTTTCACTCCTTTGTTTTTCTTTGTTCACTATGATTTTTTGTTTGTTTTTTGCTTATTTCGTATTCCTACACACTTCCAATAGTTTGTTCATTCTTTCATTTAATTGCTTTTCTTTCATTAGCTTGTTTTTTAACACGTTATACTTTAATTCATTCCAACTTCTGTTTTGTTTCATTGTCTATTTCTTTATTTCCTTGTTCACTTTCATTTTGTTTGTTTTTTAATTCTTTTTCATTACAGTTCAGTCAATTGGTTTGGTCCTTTGCCTGCTTGTTTTTGTTTGTTTGTTCTTTCACTCATTTTTCTTTTTGTTTACTTTCATTTTTCTGCTTTAAAAACTTTTTTCTTTCAGTTGCTTTGATTTTTTTTTTCTTTTACATATTTTTTTTCAGTCTTTTATTAAATGTCACTCATTTGTTTGTTCTTCTGCTCACTGTTTCATCAGGGCCTGAGTACCGATAGTGTAAAGACCCTATTGGAATTGCTCTGTTTCTTCTTCTTCTCCAAAGTAAACCAAATTTTTGAGGGCCTAAACATGCTCCAAAACTCACAAAACTTTGCACACGGGTCAGAACTGAATGCGAAAAGTGTCAGAAGTGGGTGTGGCAAAATGGCTCGATAGCGGCAACTGTAAAATTTCAATGAAGTGCGCCTCGAGCTACGTTTCACATACATGTACGAAAATCGGTACACACGTGTAACACACCATTACCTACAAAAAAGTACAAAATCCAAAACCCAACAAGAAGTATGTTATTTTGAATTTCCTGAATTATTTTTGTGCTCGTACTTTGACGAATTCCTCCTACAGTTTTAATCGGATCATTTAGTGAGGGTTATCATAAGACCTTTGTGACATTAAATTGCGAAGATCTTGAGTTTTCGTCAAGGGGTGTGTCCCTGGCAGCCTGACAAAATTTGATGTTTCGCCGTGAAACAGGAAGTTGCTGTAACTCAGGCAAGCAATGTCCGATCTGCCCCAAACTTCACATGTGTGATAGGTGTTCTGTCCTGAACAAACACTCATGACCAAATTCAGTTATAGTCATAGCGCCACCTGCTGGCAACAGGAAGTGACATGTTTAACACTGTTATGGACTCCTAGCAACATATAAAAAATTGTCAGCAAGACTTAAATAGGCTGGCAACATGCTAGAAACATGCTAAATCATGCTAGCAACACTTAGCTAAATGCTAAAGCAGACTATTAATACCACGAAACAGGAAGTTGACGTGTCCAATCTGCCCCAAACTTCACGTTTGATGAGATTCCTGGCCTGAAGACATCTACACACTCATATTAGGTTATAGTTATAGCGCCACCTACTGGCAACAGGAAGTGACATGTTTAACACTGTGATGCACTATTAGAAGCACAGTAAAATATGCCATTGTGTGCTAAACATGCTAGAAATATTCTCAAACATGCTAGCAGCACTTACTAAGTGCTAAAGCATGCTATTAATACTATGAAACAGGAAGTTGTTGTAACTCATGCATACAATGCCCAATCTGCCCCAAACTTCACACGTTTCATAAGAGTCCTGGTCTGAACACATCTTAAGACCATTATTCAATTATAATTATAGCGCCACCCGCTGGCAACATGCAATGTACGATCTACCCCAAACTTCACATGTTTGATAAGAGTCCTGGACTGAAGAAATCTACATGCCAATATTCGGTTATAATCATAGCGCCACCTGCTGACAGCAGGAAATTTGGCACATATAAATGATTTTGACATATTCCTCCTATATTTACCAGTTTAAAAGCACATTGCCCGCTGTTCGCTGGGTGGCGGTGAGCCCGAGTGCAAGGGCCCTTTCATTGCTTGCAGTTTTAATTTGTTCTCATTCTTTCACTTTTTTAACCTCTTTGTTCACTTTCATTTTTGTACTCTAGTACTTTTCATTAAATTCCAATCATTTGTTTCTTCTTTCGCCCACTTTGTTTTGTTTGTTTGATCTTTCACAGTTTTTTTTTTTTTTTTGGTTTCTTTGTTTTGTCTTTTTTGTCGAGTTTAATTTGTTTGTTCTTTTTGCTTTGTTTTGTTTGTTTATCCCTCTTTTGTTTTGTTTACGTTCTCCAATATCCATTGCATCATCTTCTGTCTTTTTCCTTGTAATTTCCTGCTCTTTTGGCAGTAAAAGGTCTCATCAGTCTTTATGAAAGCCAGCAGGAGTCAATCTAAACTATCAATACCTGAGTAGAGGATTACGTTTTCTGCTTAGCTGCCATACTGCACACAGCGGTATGCTACTAAAGTAGGATTATCTGAGAAAGTAAAAAGAAAACAAAGACATTAAAAGAGACGTCTGGGGAAAATGAGACTATATGCAACTGAGCAAACATCACAGACACACAAAGAAGCACACACACTTTGTGTAATTGAACATCACACAAAGCACACAACCTAGCATGCAAATTACTTCAGTGTTAAATGAACACTTTCTCAAGCAAAAATATCCACGCTGGCTGGGATGTGGCCTTACGGTTTGTGATACTTCCTCCATCACTTACTGTTCCTTACAGACAAATTACCAAATAAAATAAATAAAATAAAATAATAAAATAAAATAAATAAAATAAAGTTCTCAAACATTAAACGCAATACAATCAAAATATGGATATTCTATCTGCTGCCAGTTCTTACGTATCTATCATTCAGTCATCAGTACCTGTCTCAGCTGACAAAAAGCTGTCTTTAGTATCGGTTCCAGCTGAGGACAAATTTCAAGACGAACTTGAAATCAATTTGCCATCAAATTTTCATGCATGCCCCGCTCCCTCTGTGGCATTTTAATTACCACCACCCTGGACCATGGGTGCAGAGGATATTGACACTTAGCACCGTACAATAAACTGTATTGGCAGAACCTGCCTGAAAGCTGCACTAAACTAGAATAACAAGGAATATAGGTTGACGTCACAAGTAATAATAAATAAATAAATACATACATGCATTTAGGAAAATACTTATAGAAAACAAATCTCAAAACTTTAGTCCAAAATATAGACTATTAACATTTTAACATAACAAGGATTAAGCACTTCCATTCATTTACTGTCTGTTGAAAATTTTGACTTTTATTGTATTGTATTTATGGATCCAGTTGTAGTCACTATCCTAAACAGAGGATGAGGAGGGTGCAGTAGTGAAAACAAACATTAAAGCTGAAAAAAGACACGGAAGACAAATAGATTTCCCATCACTGCTGATCTATGGGCCATAATGTGTCCATTTCTGCACACACTATTATGACTACTGGCTGCCATTATCAGGACAGATGTACTGGCATTACTGTATCGGCACACACTTCATCCAATATGCATCCAATGAGTGTAAACACAGACCAGATCATTCATTTAAGGCTGAAATGTGTCAGAAGTATGACTAACCCGAATCGCAAAAATAACTGATTTCAAACAGGTTTCCTGGGAAAAGGGCTGAATATATTCTGTACTAACTAAAATAAATAAAAACATATAATGAAATGAATTATATAAACATAAACATCTAATTAAAACTGATTATGCACCAAAGCGAATAAATAAATAATTAAAACCAAATAAGGGGAAAGGTGAAAAATTCAGAGGATAAATATTATAAACGAAACGATAAAAATGTACAAAATCAATATCTATTTCTCAGCCATTTTTGCATCATTTAGGCAGTTGGTATGGCAGTGATGTGAGTTTTAGTATCGTAGCAGAGTAACACTGGTGTAGTCCATCACAGTAACTATGACCATCACTCTGAAGTACTGCACTCTCTTTAGGGTTTAAAATCCCAGGACATGAACCGCGAGGACAGGCCACTCAGGAGCCTGTTATCATAGACATAGAAAAATTACTGTCTTGAACTGACCACTGCGCACATGCCTGCCTTATACAGAAGAGCCCTTCATGAAGACATTCAGCGGCTCGCTGCACTAGAAAAGCGTCTCCTTCCCGCAGTGCCCTTCAAGGGCACACAAACGCTGTTTGGAATTCACCCTTTGTCTCCACACAACAGTAACCTATTATTTTAGATTTTTCCTTTGAGTAAGTGTCTCTCAATTTGATATTTTGATGCAGTGTGATCCAGATTTTAATTTCTCTGTATTTTTAATGGTTTCTCAAGTCACAGGCGCAGGTGTGAATGAATGCGGCTCACTCAGGTTCACGTCCAGTTTATCCACAGCAGAAAGAACCACAAACTATAACTGAAAAATGGATTTAATGAGGAAGCATTTAAGTGTCAGTAAGTAGCCTGAACCAAAACCTTTGGAGGACTGTATGAAGGGAAAAACAAAAATATACAAAACTTCTGGAAATATACAAGTGCAGAACATGAGATTGTAACCATTTATTACAAGAAAAGGTTACTTTTTCAAATATTTATTCATTATTTTATCTATTAATTGTTATAATAGCTTACTTAAAAATAAGCACCAAACAATTAAAAAATATTTGAAACATATTTGAGCTATTTTCTTTTTCATATTGCTTTCTTTTTAGGCCAGCGTTGTGTGTTGACAGGGCTTCAGTTAACCCATCATGCCCCCTACTGTTCAAAACCAGCACTAAGTTCATGCATGTATTCTTATTTGACTGTCTTGATGCAATTATCAAACATCTTTAAATATAAATAATACTCATGCTCTAAACAATTAAAAAAAATATACACCTATTGCTCTCCGAATAAAAATGCATTTTTAGATAAGAAAGAAAGCCTGAAATGTGAACTATATTTTGGCATCAAAAGCCTCTAGAAAATTAAAAGTGTAAAAAATGGAAGTGGCTTTTATAATAAAAGGCTGAGTGTTTGTGTGTATATTCTGCTTTGATGATTTCACTCTCTCTCTCTGGAGATGTTGGCATCCTTCCTGGCACGACTGCTCAGACACGCACCGGTGTTTGGCACGACCCGGCCCTGAATCACAGTCGGCCCCGTGCCATCTGACTGCGGGCCGCCACACAGACACATGGGCGCGGCGAGGGGGGCGGGGGTGCATCTGCTCGAACCCCAGGAGACGGAGGGGCCCAAACTCTCGCTGGAAATGACCCCTCACGCGCCTTCACCTTGAGAAAGCACTGACCTCCCGGCAGCCCACAGCTATTGCATTAGAGAGAGGGGCATCAGTCACCATCTACACTCACACTCCGCCGCTCGCTATCCTTAAATAGCGGGAGGGAAATCGTGCAGAAAAATCACATGAAATGTACCGAGCGCAGCGCTGGATTCGGCATCAAAGAACATCTAGTGCTCATCTTTTCCCTTTAATTAAACAACTTTCCAAAAATCTCAAAAGTCAAACTACGATGGCTTTGATCTCCGCAGCCAGAGAGAAGATTTGCTATTAAAAGTTCTGCTAATAGTTTAAACGGTTTATGGGGGAATTCAAAAGTCATTTCAAATTCAACTGATTCCAATCACACTGCCGGTAAAACCTTTGGAACAATTATGATTTTTACTTTATGTTTTTGAAAGAAGTCTCTTCTGCTCATCAAGGCTATAGTTATTAGATTCAAAATACAGTAAAAACAGTAATATTCTGAAACAGTATTACAATTTATAATAACAATTTACTACTTTAATATGTTTAAAACTTTATTCTTTATTTTACTTTTATTATGTGATGCAAAGCTGAATTTTCAATGTCACATGTTCCTTCAGAAATCATTGTACCATAATATGTTGCTCACAAAAATATGTACTGTATTTTTTAATTATCAGTTTAGAAAGTTTTCACTGTTTAATGTTATACAATACTATTTTTAAAGTTTGGGGTGAGAAAGAAAGAAAGAAAGAAAGAAAGAAAGAAAGAAAGAAAGAAAGAAAGAAAAAAAAAGAAAGCAGCTTTTATTCAACAAGGAAACATTAAATTGATTAAAAAAGTAACAATAAAGATATTCATTATGTTACAAAATATTTTTGTTAAATAAAGGCTGACCATCAAAGTACCTTGTAATACAATACAAAAATATATCAAGGTTTCCACAAAAGTATTAAGGTGTTAATAATAAGAACTGTTAATAATAATTGAGCACCTGTAACAATTAAAAACAACAACGAAAAATGAGCAGCAAATCAGCTTATTAAGATGATTTCTGGATTCTAGGATCATGTGATACTGGAGTAATGGCTGCAAGACAAACCAAACCAAAACAAACCAAACCAAAACAAAACAAAACAAAACAAAACAAACCAAAACAAACCAAAACAAAACAAACCAAACCAAACCAAACCAAAACAAAACAAAGCAAAGCAAAGCAAAACAAAACAAAACAAAACAAAACAAAAAAACAAAACAAAATAAAACAAAACAAAACAAAACAAAACAAAACAAAACAAAACAAAACATAAATACCTAAATACAAACAAAAACAGTTTTTTTTTTTCTCACAAAAGAGAGCTTTTTAAATAATTAATTAAATAAGCAGCTTGCACTTTTTTATTGACTTTGGACTAGGTAATGTTCTTCTGTATTTGGGAATAAAGGATTCCTGAAAGTGCTCTTTCTCTCTCTCTCTCTCTCTGTTTCTCTGGAGAGGTCACTCACACGAAGCTTCAAAAGAACATTTTGTTTGTTCAATACCAGAAACGTCAATGACATTCCCTGATCATTAATTCCCGATCCAATCCGAGCGTAATGTATGGACATGGAGTGGTCTGTTCATGTCCAATAAAAGCTTTTCTTTACCACTTTATCTGATACATCCTCAAAGATCCACAACACAAAATATTAATGACCTTCGTCCCTGAAAGAGCCATTTCTCACAGAGACAGGGAGAACTGAAGACTGGTCACGTGCAGCAAAACCTGCTCAAGCTCAGTTTACAGAAAGAACTGAAGTGAGAGACTGGGAAACAGACACATGGTGGCTTTGGATACGAGACATTCACTCGTACATGAGACTGTTCAAACAAAATCTCAGAAGCTGTTCAGAACAAGGAGCCACTGACCGACTGATGCAAATTGTAAACAAAAATGGCAAAAGTTGCAAAAAATTGCAGCTGTAGATGCAAAAATGCAAAAAAACACATATATATATCAAAATATATATATTATATATATTTTTTTTTTGTTTTCTGGCATGCCATACACCCCATATAAAAAGACAACAAAAAAATTAGTCTCCTTTTTGTTTTGTTTTTTTGTTATCTTGATTTTAGTTTTCTTGTTTTATTTTTGCTGTTTTGTTTTCTTACTGTTCCCGCTTTGTTTGTTTGTTGTTTGTTTTGTGTGTGTGTTGTGCTTTATTTTGGTTTTGTTTGTTTTTTTTTCTTTTTTTTTTTTAGTTTTGTTTTTGTTATTTTATGATTTTTCCCCTGATTTTTATTTATTTCTTTATTTTTGTTTTGTGTTTGTTTTGATAGTTTTGAGTATAATCTAGAGGTTTCGTGTTTGGTTAAAATAATTATTTTTAATTAACCAATTAAAATGGCGGCTGAAATTGATCTGTAATAATCACCATTCACCTTTGTTGGATTATTTACATGCAAATTAGACAGAAATCAGAAAACACAACTCCTACAATTATCTTCTCAATAAATAGTTCTTATTCAATAAATCATATGCAATGAAATGTGATGCAATATTTGTGAGTAATGTGCTGTTACATTAGCTATGTACAGTATACATGTACACATATGCACCACTAAATAAATACAAACTAATGATTATGAAATGGCTGATTAGAGCAACTAGTTACACACTCCTAGTAAGAAATTATAATTAACTATAGAAAACAACATAACATTTAGGCCTATAGAAAAAAAAAACATAAGTCTTTGGGACCTCCCCATTCATATAGTGTGCAACTGTGTGTTTGTGTGTGTCTGACCCATGTCTAACAGTAAGAGAACAGCACATGAATAGGTATGAATGCAGCTAATCATGTTTAAGTGTAAAGCACAATCAATGCATGAATACATTAAGCAGGTGTAGTGGAGCAGGTTGGGTGGCCGCTGTAAGATGCATTGCACAGATGATTGGTCACAACGAGCCACGGAAACACGATCAATAGCAGATATAGTGCGTAAACCCAAGAGGAATGGCAAACACCAATGAGGTGGAGTGAATTTGTTTCACTTTCTCTGTATTGGCTGTGCCCTACACACAATATGCCACAATATGGAGATCTGTTTTTTTATTATTATTTTTTGGGGGAAGACAGAAAGGTAGATGTTACTGGGGTCAATTCATGAAAAACGTTTTATGACACCTAGATGATGAATGACAGTTTAAGCTGTTTAAAAAGGTCATTTGGATATATAATTCTGTTTTAATAGATTATAATAGTTTTATTTATTATTAATAATAATAATAATAATAATAATAATCATTTAAATGCAACTGTAACAATGTGCCTTGGAAGATGATATTTTAATGGATTCAGAAGCAAAAATATGTATCACAAAAGTTAATACCAGCCAATTTTTTTTTATAAATTAAAAAGAAGAAGCCAAAAAAGAGCATAAAGATGTAACACAGAGTATACGTTTCAAAGTGGGCAAAAAAAAGTAAAAAAGTAAAATAAACAAGAAAAAAATCAAAATTAAATTAAATAAAAAAAGTAAATAAATAAATATTAATAATAAATAAAAATAAACATGCAGAAGTTAGATAAGCATAGAGTAGATATGTTGCAAAGTGGGCAGTTATTAACTAAATAACTAACTAACTAACCAAATAGAAACAATTAATTAAATAGAATGAAAAAACAAAAACAAAAACACAGACATGCATAGATATGTTAGATATAGGGTTTTCAAGTGGGCAAACAAAAAACTAAAACTAAACTAAACTAAACTAAATCATTAGGATTATTTAAATTTCACTGTAACAATATGCCATAGAAGAACACACTTTAGTACATTCATGAGAAGGCAAAATGTGTATCACAAAAGTTTGGTTGATCACAGCATTCACTTTTTGTGGAATAGTTAACTTTTTTTTTTTTTTTTTTTAAATAGTCCTATGTGAACCCCTAAATAAACAACTTTTTAATATATTTTCTGACTGCCACTGATAAGCATAAAAGCTCTTCACATTTAACATATCAGAAGGTTTAAGCTTGATTCTGTTCAGTAAAATGCACTCGATATTTCCAGCTCTCTCTATGGTTGATTAGTCAGGTCTTATTTGAGCACTCTGGAGGTTGAAGGTCAGCTCAATGATTAATGCACGAATGAGTGTGTCGACCAAACAGCATTAGATCACTTACAGTGACCTTTGTCCCCTCGCCATTACAATGAGAATTATGTAAAGTGATAATGCACATTAAAAGCATTCTGCTCTACAGCGTGATTTGGCTCTTTAAAGCGAGCAGCTAGCTGGAAAACAGCACTGTTACCTCTGATGTTTGGACCCTTTAATATTTATTCAACCGAGCTTAAAGCTTTTAAAAACAAAGTGTCAGTAAAAGCCGAGTTGATTTTTGATACCAATTGTTTGAAGAGAGTCTGTACAGTATGTTTGTGTTTTGCTGTGTTACTATTCAGTGTTGTTTTTAACAAAAAAGGGTTCAGTAGCCAAACGCGTGTACTGTATATAAATGTGTGTGTTTGTCAGAGTTACTGTAGTGCACTAAAACTAAGAGTGAAATGAAATATATTTATTTAGATAAAAACAAACAAACAAAAAAATACATAAAAACAAAAATAATGGTTGTGAAAATTAAATTAAATCAAAAAGAAGCCAATGCATAGAGATGTTAGATAGACACAGGGTACAGATGTTGATAGATAGATAGATAGATAGATAGATAGATAGATAGATAGATAGATAGATAGATAGATAGATAGATAGATAGATAGATAGATAGATAGATAGATAGATAGATAGATAGATAGATATTTCAGAAAATGTAAAAAAGAAAATCAAAAACAAAAGAAAAAAAAAACAAAAGAAACAAACACTAGATAGATAGATAGATAGATAGATAGATAGATAGATAGATAGATAGATAGATATTTTAGAAAATGTAAAAAACAAAATCAAAAAAAAGAAACACCACAGAACAAACAAAAACAGAACAACACCATGAAACAAAAAAACAGAACACCACAAAACAAAACAAACAAAACAGAACACCACCACAAAATAAAACAAACAAAAACAGAACACCACCACAAAACAAAACAAAAAAAAAACAGAACAACACCATGAAACAAAAAAACAGAACACCACAAAACAAAACAAACAAAACAGAACACCACCACAAAACAAAACAAACAAAAACAGAACACCACCACAAAACAAAACAAAAACAGAACAACACCATGAAACAAAAAAACAGAACACCACAAAACAAAACAAACAAAACAGAACACCACCACAAAACAAAACAAACAAAAACAGAACAACACCACAAAACAAAACAAACAAAAACAGAACAACACCACAAAACAAACAGAACACCACTGCAAAACAAAACAAACAAAACAGAACACAACAAAACAAAACAAACAAAACAGAACACAACAAAACAAAACAAACAAAACAGAACACAACAAAACAAAACAAACAAAAACAGAACAACACCACAAAACAAACAGAACACCACTGCAAAACAAAACAAACAAAACAGAACACAACAAAACAAAACAAACAAAAACAGAACAACACCACAAAACAAACAGAACACCACCGCAAAACAAAATATACAAAAAAGAACACCACCACAAAACAAAACAAACAAAACAGAACAACACAACAAAACAAAACAAACAAAAACAGGACAACATCACAAAACAAACAAAAACAAACAAAAACAGGAAACCACAAAACAAAACAAACAAAACAGAACACCACAAAACAAGAACTAAAAACCAAACCAAAATCACTGGATGTGCTAATGGTCTGCTAAAACACAAAGTGCAAGCTGTTATACACGCTGATCCTGCAATATTCCTGTTCACATGTACATTTGTTTGTCTTGCATGCAGAAAGTGGCCCTTTTCTCAACCATGAATCTGCTTTCGTTCCCTTGGTCACATACATTAGTGAATCTTAGTCTCAAAACTCGCATCAGTCCAACAAAAACAACAATCCAAGCTGAAATCCTCAGTTCTGATGCTCTCAGGGTGCAGAGGTGTTTCCAAGCAGGCAGACAGGAAGAGGCGGTCATTACCGATGTGAGACGCATGGATCTGCAGATGTATGGACCTGATACCGTCCTGATCATCCCTAACCTCCTCCTCCTGCTTCATAAGCCCGCTTTTCCTCCAGAGAGCTGCTTACATGCTTTGAAAATAATTAGCAGTGGGAGAGTTATTGAGTGAGTGGCTGTGTTTAAGTGAAACTGATGAAATGGAGGTGTGTGTGTGCGGACGGCAAGTGTGTGTATAAGTATGCGCCCAGGGGTCAAAGGGTAATCCCTATTGATTTAGCAGCAGTCTGCATACAGCACCGCTGGGAGACAGCCGCCTCTGTTGGCAATCAACTAGCACAAATACATGATAAATCTTACTGTCTGCGGCCACTGATCAGCGCAGGCAAAGCACAGCCGCTACAGACAGAGACTCCTGTAAACAGCCATCAGACCCACAGAAGCAAAAGGCTACCCGTCAACTCCATCTGCTTCAGTCCAGGCTACAGAACTGTCAGCATTAACTAGCATGTGTGAGAATATGACAAAAGGTGTGGGAGTGTACATGTGTTGTCTCCATCTGAAACTAACACTTGCTGAGCGACAAACGCAAGCAAAACTGGCTTTGATGAGCAAACAAAACAGTGTAGTTTTGTAAAAGGTAGTAGTAATAACAACATTATGACATGTTTTTATTTATTTATTTATTTATTGTTCGTTTTATTTCCTTATTTATTTTTTTATTTTTGTTGCTTCATGTTTTGTTTTCATATTGTTTTTATGTATTGTTTGCGCCATGTTTGTGTTGTTATTTGTGTTTTGTAATTTTATGACCTACATTTTTTTTTGTCTTCTGTTTGTGTTGTTTTGCATTTTGCTGTTTTTAATTGCGTTTTGTATTCTGACCAACGCTTTGTTTTGTTTCATTTTCTTTTGTTTCATTTAAGTTTACTTTTCTTTGTGTGTGTGTGTGTGTGTGTGTGTGTGTTTTTCTGTTTTCAGTTTTGACTTTTTTTGTTTGTTTTTGTTTTATGTGTGTGTGCGTTCTAGCTGATCTGTTCTTTTGTTGTTTGCATTATGGCCTGTGTTTTATTTTGTTTCTCCGTTTTCTTTTTTTGTTTATTTAAATAATTATTTTTGTTTGTTTTGCTTTACTTTTAGTTGTTTAGCTTTGTGTGTGTGTTTTTAGCTGTTTTTTTCTTTGCTGTATTTTCTAATTATATGTGACTTGTGTTTGTTTTGTTTCTTTGCTTTGTTTTGTTTATTTATTTCTTTATATTTATTTATTTATTTTGTTGTTTTGCTTTTTAGTGTAGATTTGTGTGTGTGTGTGTGTGTGTGTGTGTGTGTGTGTGCGTGCGTGTTTGTGTGTGTGTGTGTGTGTGTGTGTGTGTTGTTGTGTGTTGTATGTATGTGTGTGTGTGTGTGTGTTTGTGTGTGTGTGAGAGAGAGAGAGAGTCTAGTTCTGTTTTGTTTTATTGCTGTAAATCAATGCAAATCACTCATTTTTAATGCATTTTATTGCTCACCCAGTCAAATAAAACAAGCCTCATAAGGCAGTGTTCAAAAACCTAACTTTAAATATGAATTATAAAAATAGTGATGCTTGACTTAGCAAACAAAAGCAGTTTTGTTGATAATAAAAGTGTTTAAATTTATTTCTTTAATTTTCACAGTTTATCCGTCATTGGCAGATAACTGAAAGTACTGTTTCAATACTGAAAGGCACATGCTATAAACACGTCATCATCTGACTGGCTCTGATCTGACCGATGGGTGATCAATGTCAATGTCAAAGAAACAGGAACATCAATCTTCTGTAATATTATCAGCCTTATTTTGTCAAATAATTTCTAATTAACCATTATTCCCCCTTGTTATGAGGTGAACACAATCATGGATATTTAATAACCAGCGTCGAATAAAGTGGAGGGGTCGCCGAAGGTCGCAGGTTCTCATTACGACTAAGCCTGTCTAGAAAGAGTTCAGGTGATCATTACAAACCAAATTAAGTGGTTACTTATTCACACAGAGCCAAGCAAATGAGAGTAACCCAACATCACACAAAAGCCAATTAGAAAAATATTAATAGCAGCTTTGATAAAGCCATCTATGGGCTATTAGATAGTCAATGTGAAAAATATACAGCTGGATTTGTGATGAAATGGTTTAGAATTTCATTTCAGGCCCAACGGTGTCTCTTTGGGACGGTTGGAGAAACATAATGTAATAATGTTTGCCAAATCAATAATAATTCTTCGTTTTTCCCTCTTAATCTTTTCACCTCTCTACGTTTTCCCCCTCAATATCACTCTTCAGTTCACTATTCACTACCATCTTTCTCCGTTTTAGCTCTCATTCGCTCTCTCCCATCCCCTCCCTCTCTAATCCGATCATGCAGGGAATAAGTGTATGCACCATGAACACATTTAATTTTCCCAGTTGGTTTTCAGCAGGCCTAGAGGTGCGCTTTAATAAGGATCAATGGCACTTTATCTAGGACAGGACCCACTTCACAGCATGCAAATTAAACACCAACACTTACAGAAGAAAGGGGAAAAAAAGGAAAAGAAATGGATTTAATTAAAAAAAATGTAGAACCACAGGCTCTGGGAATTCAATTAAAGGATTTATGCAAAGGTTGGCTAGCTTTTGGTGTTGCAGTTACTGTTTGTATAATGAGCTTTTCATATTAAAAATCAATAGGTAATCTAGGGTGGAAGATCAACTGCTTGCGTACATTTTTGAAATCAATTTGAAAAATAGTCCATCAGCCACATGTCGCAAAAAACAGGCCTCTATCATGGTAGATATGGATCTGGAAGCCTGATTTTAGAGGAAGCAGTTGGGAATTCTGGGAAAAGGGGTGTTTTCAGAGGGGTTGGGTTTTGCAAAGATGCTAGGTTTGAGAACCAAATAGGTTTGTGCCATATTTTTTCAAAGAAACCATACATTGTGATTGTCGAAGTCACAGCCTAATCATTAGCACATGTGCTCCAACACATTCATGAGGACAAAATTTCATGCAACACATGCAAATTTAATCTCTTGTGAAGCATGATTCATGACAGAATTACCAAATCTATGACTTCCCAACTTTCCGTAAAATGGTTGACCCTTATAAACATTCTGACCTTGTGTAAAAAAGCAGAGTTGTCATTACAATGTAATTACAGACTGAAATTGCATTATTAACATTACAATAAATCCAACATAACATGAACACTGCATTAATACTACTCCATTCTTTTCATATAATGTCCTGCAATCTCTTCATTATAGTTTGAATAAAAATGGCAAGGCCAACAGCACTGTAACCACATGATGCAGCCCACAGTGAACCATCTCTAGCCAAAGCAAATAAGAGGCCCCTGAAGAATTAATCGAAGCGACAGAATCCTCTCAAACATCATCAATGCACGTCACTGGAAGTCATCGTCTCATTCCGCTAGCATCCATGTGCTAGATCTGATGGTCTTCAGATGAACACAGAATTAGCTCAGCGCACTCAGATGGATGGGCCGCCGTGTGACTTTGACTGGGGGTCAAACCGGAACGACATGACAGCTCCTGGGCTTGCCCGAACGCTGCCTGCCTGCCTCTGATTGGTCCTTTATCGATTCCGACACCTTCCTGGCCACATCGGCTGATCAAGCAATAAACTATTTGCTCTTTTTCCTACTGCACAATGAGTCGCTCACTCCAAAGAGCTGCAAGCGCATGTACGTGTGTGGATGCCTCTAGAGCCACACTTTATTTTAATGAAATGGTGTGTCTTGGTAGACTATAATCCTGGTAATAGGATTGAGTTGAGACACACATGTCAATACAAGCAAATGGGATTGTGTGCTTTCCGGTCTCAGACTGTCTTCCAGGCTCATAATAGGTTATGCAGGGGGAGGTGAGAGAGATGGAGAGAGAATGGAGTAACATCAAGCCAACATATCACTCAATTAGATTAAAGATTAAAGTCTATTTAAGGTCTGATGTTCAGTTCTAACCAGAGAGTTATGCAGGACGAGACGCTGTGCTGTTTACATGCATAGCTCACACAGTCGGCTGATCTGAACCTACTGTTCCAACGCTGGATCTAATTTACCTGCAGAAGGGCTGCAAAAGAGCATTCCTATGTGGTGTAATGTCCGATGGGTCATTTGTTGGGGTTCATCTGGACCTGTGGTACTGGGTTTGCTTGAAATCTGGGGTCTGAGGTAAGTTCATGTGGAGCCCAGAACAGTTCAAAGCAATCTGGCAGAAGTTAACCCTCTGGAGTCGATTAACGCGTATACGCGTTTTGGGGTATTTTCTCCTGATAACCCCGAAAAGAACTTAAATTACACTTTCAGTTTTGATCGTACAGATAAGTGCAATACATCAATCGAATCTGTAAAGGGTCTACTTTTTTTGTATACAGACATAATAACAACAAAACTTTGTGCACTTATAAAATAAAGATAACAAACACGGAGTGCTGTCTGCAGCCTTTGTCTGCGCTGATCTTCAGTTACAAATGCGTCATTAAAATGAACTGTAACTCAGTGAATACTCAACACAGAGACATGAGAGAGATATCTATAGAAAGCCTGACATGTCTACTTTTAAACTAAACAAGTGCTGCTGAAAACAAATATTCTGTGATAAAGTAATCCATATGAAAACAACGCGATGTCCGTTTTTCACGTCTTCCTTCATTATCTTCTAATGCGACCACGCCCCCGCGCCGAGCGCGCTTTTGAGATTCAAATGTTTCACTGAAGCGCGTGGCTTGAATACGCCCACACAACAGAAGACAACGCAGCGAGACTGTTCTTCAAGTTTTTTTTATTTTACTGTTTGCTTCGCGATGAGAGGAATAAGACATAATTCACCCCAAAAAGATGTCATGTGGTTGAGGATTTGAGATTTGGATTTCCTCAGAAAAAAAGAATGAAGCACTTTATTCAGCAGAGATCAGAAACATGAGTAAGTCTCTTATTTATTTATATACTTGTACTAGTTTTCACATAACATGTAAACATTTTACTAGTTGGACTTTTTCCAAAGACTTTTTCCAAACTATAATTCCTGAACTAAATGTTAATCAAGTGAAATATTATGAAGTTTCAATAACAATATACACTACTATACCATTCAAAAGCTTGATGTAAATAATATAAATGTACCAATAAATGTAACTGTAAACAAAGTGTAACAGTAGAAAATGTTCTTTCAATTTATCCCCCCTAAAAACCTGAAAAAAATATTCTCAGCTCTTTTCAACATTAATAATAATAATAATAATAATAATGATAATAATAACAATAAATGTTTTTTTGTAGAAAATTAAGATTGTTAAAAGATTTCTGAAGGATTGTGTGACTGGAGTATGATGCAAAAAATTCAGTTTGAAAGTCAGCTTTGATTTTTCCTAATAAACTGTTTAACTGCACTCACAAGTGAATATTAAATTATGTTTGTGGGATAATTAAATATATTCTAAATAAACTACAAACATAAAATTATATAGATTTATTTTGTCCCTACATTATTTCTTGTAACTCATCCTCTCAGTGACACAGCTGACTGAATGGCTCATTATGCAGCTCATTATGCAGGCCTTTGTCTTTCTCAGGTGTGAATTCATGATAGTTGACGCCTACTCGCATATGACTTTTACAACAAAAAGTGTCTTAGAAAATTTAAATCATATATTGTTTTCTGTAAGTGAGTAAACAAGATGATTTTCACATCATTTAGAAAAAAAAAAATTCTAGGCTACAAGCTCCAGTTCTCAAAATTCCTGGGAACCCATTTTCTGTATGTGTTTTATTGCCTTATTCAAGTGATTTAAACATTTTTAGTTTTTCACTAACCACGCATAACATTTTTTTTCTCAAAAACACAATCATGTACATACATGCTGCTCACATATTATTATAGCCTAGTTTGTGCTGATTACAGTGAGATTAGACTTTAGCCATTTAGATATAAACAATAAGATAATAAAAAAAGCACAAATGTCAGGGCATGACAAAACTTCTCCAGGCCCCAGAGGGTTAAGCACTACTGATAATCTATATGATAATAATGTCTTGTACAGCAGATACACCTGTCAAGGTGACAAAATCATGAAAAGAGACCGGAAATCTGGAATTTTTGGAAACTTTCCAAGATTTTTTGGAAACTTTCTGAAAATTTGGGACATTGTCGGAAACTTTTGGTAAGTTCCTGGAAATTTACCAGATTTTTTCCCCACCCATTTGCAACCCCCAAGGAGACCTAACAAAGTGTGTGGTTCTGGGGAGGCCTCCAGGACAGGTCTGAGAAACTCTGATCTAGAACACTGTTTCCAAACCCTGTTCCCAGAAGCACCCCAACTCTTGCTAATCAAACACACCTGGAACAACTAACTCTTTAGTAGTGACTCCGAGATCTGAAATGGGAGGGTCAGATATCCGAGACTGTGTACTGTTGGGGTGCCTCAAGTTACAGTGTTGGGAAACACTGATCAGGGAAAAACTCTTGAAAAAAGAACAGGGATATTGTCAGATATATCCACAGGTCTAAAGTGGCTTTAGTGGCCACTAGATTTGATATACAAGTGGATCGTTCCAGGCCGACCGCTCCAGTAGAAGACAGCACAGCAGCCTGTAGCGGAAAACATTCCTGCAGGCTGAGTGAACCGGTTCCCTTCTCAACCTGCAGGCCCTAATCACCAATTATGAGCCCATTAGGGCTGCTGGCAGCTCACTGTGTCCCGCTGCAGCGGAAGAGGCTCTGGGTGTAGACCTCTGCCCCACTTCGCTCCGCTCCACTGAGCGCCTGTCAGCCCCGGTTGCTCCGCTGCCGTGATAAGACCCATGTACAGGCAGATAACAACACCTGACCTTACAACCGGTTACCGGGGGACACTCGCCACGCCGACAGGGCTCATTGCAGCGCGACAGCAGTGGGATAAATCTGAGCCACTCGGGGTGACGAGACTTCATTAAAGAAGAGCGAGAGAGAATGGGTAATGCCTCTGTAGTGTACTAATAGAAGCAGAGCCCTCGTTAGCCAAGCACAAGGAAAGATCCATCAGCAGCATCTCCTCCTTTCGCTCGGCTTACAAGGGGACCGAGAGCGAGAGAGATTTAGACTCCCGTAAGGAAGCACTGGCAGCAGTCTCACAGCAGGCTGGTTAAATTATCTCACAGGCGAGAGGCGAGACACTTGCCAATGCACAGAGGAACTTGTTAAAGTCCCCCTTTTAGAGCAAACCGTCGGCTAATGTACGACTATTGGGCCATGGTCAAAAGTTCAGCCCCTGCATATGTAAAAAGGTAGCGGAGCGCCTGAGGCAGAATCCTGGGGAAAATAATTGCGCTAAACTGCTGAAAATGCGCCGGACTGGATCCCAATGAAGCGATTGTGAAGAGGGCGGGCATGATGGGGGGAAGGTGGGGAGCTGATTGGGCGGGCGGCTGTGATTTTCCCAGCAGCTTCATGTCCCAAAGCATCAAGCAGCTATTAGATGCCACAATACCCAGCCGTCTAAGAAATGTCAAACCAAACATGCTAAAACAGCTGTTTGACTACACAAATGAAAAGGTTACAGCGGCTTCGGGGACGTACAGTACTTCACATAAAACCAAACAGGAAGTATCAAAAATGACCTTTTTTTGACATTGAGCAAAAATATCTAACGCACATAAAGCATTAGAGATCTAATAAAAACAACATTTCTTGGAAAAGCAACAACATTTGTATATGAAAATTAGTATTTAGGGAATTTTTGGATTTGGATTTCTGAGCAAGTACCATCAATTGCAGTGTTTTGTTGTCTCTAAACCTATTTAAGTAAGTCATTGTATTAAATTCAATGCTAATACAGTACAGTATATTTTAGTTGCAAATGACTTTCTCATCAAAATGATTCCAATAGCAGACAGTGTTGGGAAGGTTACTTTGGAAATGGAATAGGTTACAGATTACCATATTTAAAATCTAATACGCACTGTAACTATTTCAATTACTTTATTAAACAAATGTAATTAATTAGATTTGATTTGATTTGTATTGTTTTTCAACTGTTAATCATTGACACTGATTACTGTCAGACTGTCAAAATCAATTTAATTTGAAAGCAAAACAACCACAAAATGTAATTCCATATTTTTTCTCAGTAACTGTAACACATTTGTTATATTTATTTTGTAATTAAATTACATAATTCCGTTACATGCAACTAGTCACTCCGCAACAATAATGACAGGTTTGACCAATTTGTTTGAGATGGTCATAAATCGTATCCTAAATTGTACACTAAAGTCCTCAGTGGTGAGTTTAGTCCATGGAATGATGCATTTTATCCCTGCTTCTCGCTGACAGACGTCTGTATGCCAGGACAGATTAGTACCATCATCCTGCTCAGCACAAGAGACCACTTGATTATTATGAGGAGAAAATGACTCCACTCTTATCGAAGCTAAACACATCTGGAGATCAGCATGGGCCTAATGTACAACTGCAGGCCACGAAGAGAGCAAGAGAGATGCATGGCAGATGAAAACAGTCGTGAGAGTTAAAGTCAGATATCAGTCCTGCCTCTTTCCCATTGAATTTTTATCAACTCAGCAAAACTGAAAATTATCTACACATTACAAGATGAGATGATAATATTCGGTTTTATGAATTACACTGCAACATCCTCGGCAGTTTAACATGGCATCTGCCATCTTATTGTTATTTGTTTTAATCTCAACGAGTTGAACAAATTGCACTGATAATAAATCAGTTAATTAGGACTAATTATAATTGTGATGTTTGATGCATCTATGCATTAAACTAAATGGAAGTGTCCCACTCAGATGCAATAAAACAGCAAAATAAGAGGTTTTATTCTAGATTTGCGCAGTTATAAATCACCTACAGCTTCTTGGAGAAGACAAAGGCGTTTTCCTGAGCTTGGGCGTAATATCGTTCCAGGCTCTTCCTGTCAACATTATGCAGAGCTTTGCAACCTTGAACAATTTCCCAGCATCCCATTTGAGACTGCAAGCAATTAAAACGATACCATCTTCATGGCCTCATAACCAGTAAATAAAATAACAGCACTGTTTCGTGTTAAGTTCACTAATTTTTGAGGGGTTTCAGAAAAGGCATAGAGAGGCACATAAACACCTCGGTAAGAACTGGGGTTTTCCTATATGCACGAATTTCAATATATGGAGAAAATAATTACCATTTCGATTAATATTAATACTACTACTACTACTACTACTACTACTAATAATAATAATAGCAGCTTGGAAAAATATACAATATGAAAAGAAAGAAAGAAAGAAAGAAAGAAAGAAAGAAAGAAAGAAAGAAAGAAAGAAAGAAAGAAAGAAAGAAAGAAAGAAAGAAAGAAAGAAAGAAAAAAAACGATTATTAACTTGTGAAAATGTAACCAGACAGTATCTATTACAGATCTATTCAAATAATTTAATATCTATAAAATAATTTATTTAGATATGATATCTAGATCTATTATAAATATATATAGAGAAAATAATTACTATAACAGATGAAGAAATAATAATGTATAAAGATAAAGAAAAATAAACAAAAAATAATGTTTATAAGAAGAAAAATAAATAACAATGCGAATAATATTAATAATAATAATAATAATTTATAACAGTGAATTTAATTCATAATATTTATTTATTTATTTATTTACTTATTTACTTACTTTTACATTTTATTTCATTTTATTTTTAAAATACCTGTAAAAATGTAACCATCGAGTACAATTTGTTAAATTATTTGAAAATTTGCAATCTGAGTCATAATTTGTTGCCTTACAAGCACTGGTATTTTCTTCAGGAAACAAAAATGTCTAAAATGTTGGTTCTTCTTTACATACTCAAAACTATAAACAAGATCTCATCAACAGACAAAGAACAAAAAAACCCTCAAATGTACAAAATCACAGTTCAGAAACAGCAGCAGACTTTCCATGCAGTGAAAAGCCTTGATCCACACCGACGTCCATCAAACATGACTGACAGCTGGAGAAGTGAGCGGTTTTGAGTTACGACCGCATCCATAAACTTCTGACATATTCATACCCATCTCTTTAATACATAATCAGCTCCGCTGAAATACTCAACACTACATCAAAACCTGCCTTCAGAGTTTTTAACCAAAATTAAAACAAAGAATACATCAAATGCATTGTGTGGCCTAAAGCATATCAGAAGTGGAAGGAAATGCTTCAGGTGTGAGACAGGCAGATACTTTATGATTTATGAGGATGTTGAATTTTATAGTTTGTCTCTGTAAGTGTATGTGACTCGGCTCTCCGGGCTAAAACGGGAGAGTGTTGCCTACAGGAAGAGCTGCCCGCCTGATTTATGCGGCGCTGGGGTATACGAGCAGCGCTACGGCAGCGTGACACACACACACACACACACACACACACACACACACACGCTAACTACACGCGATTCCTGCTTAAGAACCCAAAAGCATGCCAGTGAAACTTTCTTGGACTACAAAAATTCAAGCACCAACCACTGCACCTGAAAAAAGTCACTTGAAATGAGGAAAACAATCATATAAGCGAAAGACAAAAAACACAATAACTTTGTTCTTCACTACAGCAAGCTGGTTTCCTGTGAGAAGGCCATTGCAAAAGGCAGCATAGTTACACTTTAAGATATCTTCGGCTAGGGGTGCTCCGATTGATCGGCTACCGATCACTATCAGCCGATAATCTCTTGGGGATGTTTGATCTCATAAACCGATCTCAAGCTGATGACGTGCCTGCCGTCAGAGGTCTGGCTCGACATGCAGCGGCACCGTCTCAGTCCCAACCTTCACACTAAATCAAGTGAAAGAGGATAATCTCTTGCTCTTACCATAGACTTGGTGAAGGGTCGAGCAAAGGTGAAGAGCAGGGTCATGAGCCACCAGCTGCGGTGGATGGAGGTGTACATCATGTTCCCAGGATGCAGTGCGTTACAGGTGACGCCGTGAGGTGACATGCGGCGGTGCAGCTCGTTGGAGAAGAGGATGTTGCAGAGTTTGGCACGGTTGTAGGCTAGCATTGACCAGTACTCCTTCTGCGGAGGTGAAAGCAGCTTCAGCTCCACCTTCCCACACGAGTCCACCAGATCTGTGAACCTTCACAAACAACAACCAGCAACTCATATCAACTCATGAACACACACTTAAATTATTTTGAGAAATGGATCTTTTGATTGTTTTGTGTTTTAATTTTTGTCTTGTGTGTGGTTTGTTATTTATGTCTTGCGTTTTGTTTTGTTTTTTAATATTATTTACGGTTTTCTGTGATTTTTTGTGTGTGGGGGGGGGGGGGTGTTGGTGTTTTGTTTTGTGATGTTTTTATGTTTTGTTTGGTTTGTATTTATGTTTTGTTTTGTGTCGTTATTTTATTTTTTATTCTGTTGTTGTTTTGTGTTGTATTTTTATTTATTTATTTATTTATTTGTTGTTGTTTTGTGTTATTTTTTATGTATCGTTTTGTTTTTTGTGTGTTGGTTTTATGTTTTGTTTTGATTTGTGTTGTTTTGCTTTTTGTGTTTTTTTTCTGTAGGCATCTTGTTTGGTTTTGTGTGTTTTTTTTTTGTTTTGTGTTGGTCTTTTTGTTTAGTTTTTTTTTTTTGTGTGTGTGTGTTTTGCATTGATTTCTGTTTTATTTTGTTTTTAGCTTTTACATTTCATTTTGTGTTGATTTTTACGTTTTGTTTTCTATTGGTTTTGTGTTTTTTGCTCTGTTTTGTGTTTGTTTACGAGTTGTTTTTATGTTTTGTTTTGTGTCGGTTTTTTGTTTTGTGTTGGGTTTTTTTGTTTAGTTTTTTTTTTAGTTTTTGTGTCTTGTTTGGCATCTAGTTTGGTGGTGATGATGCCAACCCTGAAACAACATACAGAACTACCAATTTTTGCTATAAGTTTGATTGCATCATATAATAATTGCTGTTAATATTGTTCGTCGTCTGTTTGATTACATCTTTAATTGATTTTTCTGTACATTTCTGCCATATGTACATAAACTGACAGTCACCACTGATAAGCTACTACTAAATATTGTAGAAACTGAATTTCCTGTAAAGCTGCTTTGCAACGATTTGTATCGTGAAAAGCGCTATACAAATAAACTTGAACTTAAACTTGAATTTAAATTGTCTAGTTTTGCGTCTTTGTTTTTGGTTTCCAACACTCTTTAAAATCTACTTGTGTGTTCACAGAAGAAAGTAAGTCATACAGGTTTGGAATTTGGAAAGTAAATAAATGATAACAGAACTTTCATTCTGGGATGAACAATCGCTTTAAAGACAGTAGACAGTCAATTGTGAACAAATGGACAAAATTGATTTCTCACGGACTAAAGTCTAGCTAAAGTCTCAAGTCTAAGTTTAACAGGCGGGAATAACCTCCAGAATGTGAGCCGATGGAGAAATGAACTAAATGAGTTTTGGCAGGCCAGGTCTGACTTAATGCAAATCAAAGCTACGACATGATGTTCTTTAATTGGCTCTGACTAAGCTGTTAAACGCCAGATGTTTGACAAGGCCCCTGAACACAAGACGTATTCTCTCAATGTGTCCTTGTGTGTGTGTAAACAGTCCCAAGAAACTGCAGTGAAATGCATGTTCCCTCCCCTAGTGCGGATCAGAGCCCGCAACTGCATTCAACATTTACCTCTTAATTATACACTTTACATAACAACCAATCAAAACGTCACGTTCGCTGTATGACAAGCTCAGTGCGGCCCATGTTGCTGTTTGACACGTTACATCTCTGCTTGGGTAAACAACAACATCTGCGGGCATCGCATCGGTACAAATACTAAAGGTGTGAACTGTGGGAGTGGGAAACTAGTTAATTAAAGGAATAGTTCAGCAAAAAATGAACATTTCGACATCACTTATTCACCCTCCTGTTTCCAAACCCCAGTATGAAATCAACACTTTTTTCCCCAAAGAATGAAATTACCAGGGTCTATCAAGCTCAGTACATAAATAAATAACAGTATTATAAAAGTGGTCAATTTTAAGACAAAAATGGTCCATTATTCACAAAAAAACAAAAATCCTCTTGTTGTTGTTTGAGTATGCACACATACTAACTTTACACATAAAAACTAATAATATTTGGCATTATTATGTTAAACCTTCAGTAATATGGCAAGTTTGAATATGAGACAATTTTCTTGATATTTAAAAAAATAATAATAATAAAATGTATATGTAAAATATAAATACATTTATTTATTTGTTTGTTTGTTTTTTTAAGTGGTCCAGCTGACTGTGCACTGTATTCAGATGAAACCGGTGAACATTTAAGTCATTTACTATGGAGGAAAAAAAAATATTACATCATTCGTGGATATTCATGTGGCTATTCTACGTTGGTGCATTCAAAAGGGGAAACACAATGATAATTTTGGTAATTGCAACAATGATAACAAAAAGTTTCATGCAAAATATGTATGTATGTATTTTTAAATACTACATCCCCATTCAATTTCAAGTGCTGTGTGACACTGAACGCTGTTTAAAACTCTTTGTATGTTCCAGTGAAGAATGAAAGTCAGGTTTGGAATGCCATGAACGCAAGCAAATTATGACAGAATGTCATGTTTTTTTGAGCTGTTATATATCTATCCCCACTATTCCTCTGCACATGTTGACTTAGTCATCACCTCACGGCCGGGATAATCCATACGGTCTTCCCAGCAGAGGCATTCTGGGGTGGAAAGAGTCTATTTTCAGAGCAGAGGTATGAAAAGGTCAGGTCAGGCTGGTATTTAATGACTGCAGTATCCTGCTTTAAAGAGACTGAAGTATAAAGGCGTGAATCTGGTGTGAGTTTTCAGAGGTGAGTTTCCTGTCCACGCTATCAGTGTCCTCTTGTTTGGAGTCGGGAGGCAAATGCCAGCACCTATCGGCCCTGTCACTTAAGCCCCAGTGCTACAGCGCAGATAAACGTCCCCGCTAACTCCATTTTATTCTTCCACCCTCAATTTCCCCAACCCCTCATTCTTTCCCTCCCTCTCCGAGCCGCTTTCCGTCACTCGCACGGCCGTGTCAAGGTTTAACGGCTCTTGCGGCTTTGGGAAATATAATCTCTTCCTGGGTCAGAGGTCAGCCTGGGAGCTCAAAAGGCCACATATTAAAGGCGCTGGAAGTGATAGAGATGAGGAGGTAGGGTTCAAAAATTATCAGGTGTAGCAGAGAATGATAATAAAAAGAAGAAAGGAAATAAACTGTTAAAGTTAAATGGAGGAGTTACTGCGATAACAAGTAAGTGCCAGAGCGAATTGAGATTTTGTTCAGGAACAGCAGGCCCCAAATATTAGCTCTCTTTTTTTGCATACTATCTGTACTGCATACAGTATACACACTTTTTTTTCCACGGCGATGAATCTGAGAGCAGAAGTGGCCCGTTTTTCAAACAGGATATCAAGGTTTAGCTGGTAAATATGGTCCATTTAGCATGTGCTGACCAATAAATATCAGATAAATCAATCTGGAGACATGAGTGACAGAGACTGAGAGACAAACTGAGAGTAAATGGATGATTTTACGTGAATGCATGAGAGATGAGGGAATGATGGGAAATATTTAAAATTCTCACCTGTGAGACTCTGAGGAAACCACCACCACGCGAGCCGGAGCGGAGTGCCGCAGGACGTCCTGCAGGAGCTGAACCAAGTGGAAATGGCCAAGATGACAGATCTGAAAGGTGGTTTCCAGCCCGTCCTCCGTTAAATTCCAGGGCTGTGTGCAAACCGCTGCATTACACACCAGGACTTCAAATAGACATAAAAAAAAAAAAAGAAATAAACAAAAAAACAATTAAAATAAAAAAAACCATCAAAAAACAATAAAAAATAAACCACATGAACCATGAAAAAAAAAAAAAAAAATCCAAACAAAAATACAAAATGAATAAAAAATAAACCAATTCTAATCAAACCAAAGCCAAAAAACAAACAAACAAACAAACATAAAACCAAAACGAAACAAACCACGACAAACCAAAAACTAACCAAAACTAAACCAAGTTAAATCAAGCCACAAACAAGACAAAAACAAAACAAAATCACAAAACAAAAATGAATCAGAAAATTCATAACACCGAACAAAACAACAAAACAAACCCATAAAAAAACACCATAAAAACACAAATAACCCCAAAACCATAAAACCGAACCAAAACCACAAGCAAAACGAAAACCAAGCCAAACCAAGACAAAAACAAAACCATAAAATCCAAAACAAATCATAAAACAATACACAAACCCAACCCACAAAACAAAAACAAATCAAACCAAAACCCATAAAACCAAACAAAACCATAAAATCCAAAACAAACTATAAAACAAAACAAAAACTAACAAACACGAACCAAAACCACAAACAAAGCAACAACTAAACCAAAACAAATCAAACCAAAACCTATAAAAAAGACAAAACCACAAAACAAACCTATAAAAACCTAAACAAAAACCAAACAAAACCCAATAAAACAAAAACAAACCAAACAAAAAAACACAAATAAAACTAAATACAAACCAAACCACAAAACAAAAACCAAACAAACCAAACCCATAAAAAACAAACCAAAACATAATTCAAACCCCATAAAATCAAACATAACCAACAAAACAAAAACAAACCAACAAAAAACAAGTGCCGAGTAAACAAATCAAGCTAAATTAGGGATTCACTGAATTTTTAAATGCACAAAAACATTCTTTCAAGTCTATTCCAAGGCCATTCTGGGCAGACGGACGTTCATCCATTGGCGTGAGAAAGGACAGAGATTTCTGGAAAGTCCAGGCAAGATCTTTTCTTTGACAGAGTCGCTCCAGTGGTCCTGAAACCACGGCCATACAGCAGAATAATCTGAATCCACCCCACCAATTTTTAATTTCTTCCATTAGAATTAATTACGAAGCCCACAGGCAATTTGTGTACTCCATATTTAATACTGCCTGCACTATTAATTAAAAACTGGTTGCTGGAAAATTAATGGAGGAATTGTTATGCCCCTGCTTTAATGAGTCTTCTCTTTGACATTAAAAAAAGTACACTTCACATTTCCCTTCAGGTTCAATGTGGAAAGGCGCGTGCATCAGTGGAAAGGCACAGGATCATAGGAAACGTGCAGAGGCCACGGTTACACATGTGCTTCCATTAGAAACACACAGCGCAACAAACACTGAACAGAACATGTTCTAGTTACAGCTGACCTTTAGAACCAAAGACCAAGCACAACAGTTTGTTTTTTTCTTTCCCTCTTTTTTTCTGTTTCTATGAACTGCAGAAGTTCTTGTGCCTGATTATTGTACAGCATAACGTGGAAATCAGAGTTATCACTCTTCAAAAGCTATTCGATGCTTTTTTTTTTCTAAATACTAAAAAATATTTTTACGTTTGTTCAAAGTATTATTTTGTTAAATAAATTAGTGTTTTAATGTATTTTTTATGTAATTAAAATAATAAATATAATATGGATATAAATAGTAAAAACAAGAAATAAAATGTTAAAATAAATAAAATTTATTTAATAATGTTTCATATTTAAAGCTATCATATATATATATATATATATACACACAGGTGCTTCTCAATAAATTAGAATGTCATGGAAAAGTTTATTAATTTCAGTAATTCAACTCAAATTGTGAAACTTTATAAAATAAATTCAGTGCACACAGACTGAAGTAGTTTAAGTCTTTGGTTCTTTTAATTGTGATGATTTTGGCTCACATTTAACAAAACAACCCACAATTCACTATCTCAACAAATTAGAATACTTCATAAGACCAAAAAAAAAAAACATTTTTAGTGAATTGTTGGCCTTCTGGAAAGTATGTTCATTTACTGTACATGTACTCAATACTTGGTAAGGGCTTCTTTTGCTTTAATTACTGCCTCAATGCGGCGTGGCATGGAGGTGATCAGTTTGTGGCACTGCTGAGGTGGTATAGAAGC